>NC_071441.1:77057903-77357903 GCF_017976375.1 Cuculus canorus
AGTCATCTCAGCCTTTCCTTTTGATACACAAGTGGTAGCTCCAGGCGATATTTGAATCAGTGGTAACTGGTCCGGTAAAAGCCACTTGTCTACAGACACTGCATCTTGGCCTCCAAGCAGGTGATAATGAACAGAAACCTAAAACAGAGGAATTCACATTCTGGCAATACGTGGATTTGTGTGTACTCATCAGTGTAAATACATTTACCTGTTGTTGTGCAGGGAGGTGAAGAGGTTAATTAGAGCACAGCTAATCAAATCCTTCACTGAAGCAGGCTGCTATGGGTTGATTGCACTGATAGTTAATCAGCACCTCTAAAATAGGTGTTCCAGTCTACCTCTAGAAACAGGATAAAAATGAACTTAAATGGGCTATTTAAGGGTGTATATTTACAAGTGGCTGTGTGGTCTGTGACAAAGCAGACCCAAACGCTGGAACAAAACCCATGTAGGGATGTATTATCTATATTATTTCTATTGCTCCTCTCAAAAATTCTTCTTGAACACTGCTCTCATCTTCAGCACCTGGAGTGGGGGTGATCTGGCCTGCTGGGACAGCAAAAAGAGGTGGTGTTGGGTCTCTTCTTCCACCGGACACAGACCTGTTGTGGCACTACCCAAGGTGGCAGTGGGAGGACTCTGCCACCCATCCCATAGCATCTGCCTGGGGACAATAACTTCCTCGTAGAATTATAGACTCACAGAATGGTTTTAGTCGGAAAATATCTTAAAGCCCATTCAATTCCAATCCCCTGCCGTGGGCAGGGACACCTCCCACTGGATCAGGTTGCTCCAATCCCCATTCAACCTGCTCTGGGCAACCTGGGCCAGGGCCTTCCCCACCCTTGCTGTGAAGAATTTCTTCCTAATGTCCAATCTAACTCTTCCCCCTTCCAATTTAAAGCTATTCTTCCTCATCCTATCACTCCAGGTCCCTGTAAGAAGCTCCTCTCCAGCTTTCCTGGAGCCTCTTTTGGCACTGGAAGCTGCTCTAATATCTCCTCGGAGCTTTCTCTTCTCCAGGATGAACAACCCAAACTCGCTCAGCTTGTCCTTGTGTGGGAGGTTCTCCAGCCCTCATATTATCTTCATAACCCTCATGTCCCTGGCATTCATATCGTTTGCAGGTGCTCTCTTTCTACATCATGTTTTATCCTCGTATGGATAAACAGAAACACTGATATGAGATTAATGATATTGCACTGTAAATTGAGGAAACAGCAATATAGGACACACAAATCAACTCATTTTTCAACAGATAAATAAAGCTTACTACCTCCATCCAAGATGCCATGAAGAAAATACTGCCTTGCCTGGGCTGACTGGAAATCTTTGATAAATGGATTGTTTTGAGTCAAGTGCTGTTCATTAGTATCTTTAGGAAACGTGTGTCGAATGGCTTATTCCTGCTAAGGAGGACTTGTGCTGTGTTGCAGGGGTGAGTGAGGATGTTCGTGTCTGCGTACAGCGTTTTGAGCTGAATCCTGAGAATTACACATTAATGTAATTACAATTTTGTGATGCTGCTGTTATTTGTATAATTTTCCAGTTTTTACTAGGTTGCAGGTAAGGATGATTTCACTGTTAGTACCAAAAGCCCAGAAAATTGCTAAAACTCCTGACTTCGTGCTGTTCCATGAAGAGGTGTCGGGGTGTCCCAGCTGACCTGATGCTTGCTAACTTCTTATTCGGGTTGAGAGCTTGAAAATCCCTGAGATGCACTTACAGTGGCTGTGAGTGGAGTCAAGCACACCTCCAAATGGGAAATTCAGAGTATTCCTGAGCCAAATCCCTTTTGCACGGTGCTGGAAGAGGCAGCACTTCATAACAACCTCTTTCAAGAAGGCACTTACCCAAATCTGTATTTATTTTTTTTTTTTTCTCCTAAGAACAGAAAATTTGTTCTTCCCTAGTATGTATGAAGATCCATAAACTGATGCTGCCTTATGAATATGCAAACTAATAATATCGTCGTGCACGTAAAAGCAGTCATTTGCGATGCTGACTTTATAAAAGTAGTTCTATTTTTAAGGAGGGTGTGGGTCCAGTGTTGCTGTCTCCTTATTTTGTGCTGCTCAACGGGGATGTCAGAGGCTGAGGAACAGGAAACTTCACTTGAAGTTTTTATATAAAAGTGGGATAAAGAGTGTCAGGACATTTGCCGTACATGGGAGATGCTGGCTCCTGCAGGAGAGCTCCCACAGGAAGGCAACCACTCCTTTTCCTGTGATCCGAGGTGGCCTGTTCATTGCTGACTTCTCCTCCAAATGCTGTTTCCCAGAGCTGGACATGCTCAGTGTACACTGAGCTTGGAAAAACACAGCAGTAATGTGAAATTATTTTGAGAAACCAAGTGACAACCGACGTGAACAAATGTCCTTGGAAAAAAAACACCTGGGAGATGGGGCTGGACTGACTATTTTCTGCAGGAAGCACGTTTCCCTAAGTAATTAACCTGCACTGCTGAAACTGTTGCTGTGGCTTTGATGGTTTTTTTGGGACAGCTTGGTAACTCCTTGCAGGGGATTATGTCAAATCTGCTGAGGGAGATGTAAAGATTCTCTTTGACTTCAGTGGGATCTGCACACCTCTGGGAAGTTTGGTGCATAACCCGGTGAAGTGATTGCTCCCGTTCCCATGAGTCCTGTGATGTTTGGGTCAGATACCTCATTTCTGGGAGATAATAGTGAGAAAAATAAGTTCTAGGGTAGGCATCCTGCATTTGGGCACTGCCCCCTCTCTCCTGTTGTCCAACAAAGCTTCCTCCTGAGCAGCAGTCAACAATGCAGAGCTGGAATAGCCTTCAGCAGGACACAGGTTAACCATAGAATAATTTAGGTAGGAAAAGACATCCTTATGGACATCATTGCTTCAGTAAACAGTGAATTTTAATGATCAACAACAAACATTTGTTACTGTCTTCCAGCCCTCAATGGGAGATATTTGTTGGCCTTATTGCTGTGTGCAACCCCTTCATAAATATTTTGGCCAATGTTAATGTCATTTCTGTAGTCCTTGAATTTCCCAGGGCAGAGGATAAGCACCTGAAAAATAGATATATAAACACATCTCCCATATTTGGGAGGATTCAGCTGCTCACAGTGAATGTTTTTGGGTAGTGGATATAACGGAGAAGAGGAGGAGCAGACTGGGTGCTGTTATCTCAAAAGCTGCTGGTTTAAGAATGAAAAACAATCCTCCAGCTCCAGAGACGAATAATAACATTTCCTCCTGCTCCTCTCCAGCTGGCGATGGAGGCTGGTGTACAGAACATGCTCTGCTCCATGCTGCACCCCAAGGATGGATCTTCAGGCGAGATGTTCTATGCACTCCCTACGCTCTTTACAGGCTAACATGATATTTTTGTCTTTGACTTCAACTTTTTTCTGGTGTATCTTTCCTATTCTTGACTGCACACTGTGGTGCCAGAACGGGCAGGAAAATAAATGCAAACCCCGGTACTGTAGTGGTTCCCCCCAGGTAAAGCCAGGCTGCAGGGATGGCAATATAAATCTTATTTATTTCACTTATTAGGCTTTTACTTGTTTGGAGTCATTTGACAGCAGCCGATAAAGATGGTCCCAAACAGAGACAGCTGGTATAAAAGTGTGGTTGACAAGCATAAATAAATAAAATTAATTGAAATAGAAAGACCTTCTGCTTCTTTATGGTGACAAGAGAAGTGCTTCACTAAAAATGAATTGACTGCAGAGAACAAGAGAAGAATGAAGAGGTGCTGTAATAAGCTGAGGAGGTTGCTTTCTCTTGGGAATTTTATTTTGATGGAAAAGTGAGGTTTCAGCCAGATTTTTTCACTGCCACACTGATTTTCTGTAATTTTTTCTTTTTTTTTGGGGGGGGGGGGGGCAGATATGAATGCCCCACGTCCTGAAAAAGCAGAGTTTGGGGCTGTAATCTGGAATGTGGGAGGCTATAGCTTGGAGGGTCGGCTCTGTTCCTATACTTTATCTTGCAGTCACTCTTCCTCTGGCATGAAAATATAACTGTGCCTGCTATCACTCCGAGATGTAAAAAGTCTGAGCAACAAACCAGGCTTCCTCTCCTCAGACAATTGCCTCTGCATGTCCGTGCTCTGTGTACAGGAAGAAAAGATACAGCATAACTTGGTGAATAAAGGATGGATTTAACAGAAAGCATAAATAGACTAATAAAATACATATTTATTTCTGGCCTCTGGGTGCATGTAGCCTCAACCTGATTTTATTTACTTTGGATGGGGCTAAGATAAAGCCTCCTTATTTGAGAACAGTATTTTTAGATCCAAAATACAGAATATTCATTGTGGGTAGTGGCCTTGCCCTCAATTTATTTTATTTTCTGTCTCTGTTGTTCCACCACACTATAATCATCTTGTGGCTTGTGTTCACGGTGTACTTATATTTACCATGTAACGCGCAAACGGGTATCTTGTAAAGTGAGTGACGTTGTTTCCACTGCCCATCACACGAAGCACTTGGTCGGCTCTGAAATACGGTGAGGCAATTAAAAACCAACCGTACTTCTTTTGTAATTAAAAATCACTCAACTACTGGATGAGGGAAAGGCTGTGGCTGTAGTCTTCTTGGACTTCAGTAAAGCCTTTGACACAGTTTCTCACAGCATTCTGCTTCAGAAACTGTCAGCCTCTGGCCTGGACAGGCGCACACTCTCCGGGGTTTAAAACTGGTTGGATGGCCCAGAGAGTGGTGGTCAATGGAGTTACCTCCAGCTGGAGGCCAGTCACAAGTGGGGTTCCCCAGGGCTCAGTGCTGGGTCCAGCTCTGTTCAATGTCTTTATCAATGACCTGGATGAAGGCATTGAGTGCATCCTCAGCAAGTTTGCAGATGACACTGAGCTGGGAGGAAGTGTCGATCTGCTGGAGGGTAGGGAGGCTCTGCAAAGGGATCTGAACAGGCTGGACTGCTGGGCCGAGACCAATGGGATGAGGTTTAACAAGGCCAAATGCCGGGTCCTGCACTTGGGGCACAACAACCCTGTGCAGTGCTACAGACTGGGGGAAGAGTGGCTGGAGAGCTGCACAGAAGAGAAGGACCTGGGGGTAATGGTTGACAGCGACTGAACATGAGCCAGCAGTGTGCCCAGGTGGCCAAGAAGGCCAATGGCATCTTGGCTTGGATCAGAAATGGGGTCACCAGCAGGTCCAGGGAGGTGATTCTCCCTCTGTACTCAGCACTGGTGAGACTGCACCTCGAATACTGTGTTCAGTTCTGGACCCCTCACCGCAAGAAGGATGTTGAGGCTCTGTTTGCTGTCCAGAGAAGAGCAATGAAGCTGCTGAGGGGCTGGAGAACGTCTGACGAGGAGCGGCTGAGAGAGCTGGGGGTGTTTAGCCTGGAGAAGAGGAGGCTGAGGGGAGACCTTATTGCTCTCTACAACTACCTGAAAGGAGGTTGTGGAGAGGAGGGAGCTGGGCTCTTCTCCCAAGTGACAGGGGACAGGACAAGGGGGAATGGCCTGAAGCTCCACCAGGGGAGGTTCAAGTTGGATATCAGAAAAAAATTCTTCACAGTAAGAGTCATTGGACACTGGAACAGCTGCCCAGGGAGGTGGTCGAGTCTCCTTCCCTGGAGGTGTTTAAGGAACGGGTGGATGAAGTGCTGAGGGACATTGTTTAGGGAGTGTTAGGAATGGTTGGACTCGATGATCCAATGGGTCCTTTCCAACCTGGTGATTCTGTGATTCTGTGATTCTGTGATTCTGTATGGATTTTGCACCACTTTGAGAAGCGGGCGAGGACACACTTGTGAGAAAATGGCACTCTGAGTGAAAAGCCTTCTCCTCTTACATTTGCTAGCTGACATCTTCAAAGGCAGCATGATGGTGGCCAAGGAGAGCTGAGAAGGTGGTTATCTCATGGCTGGAGCCATGCCTGAGGGTTTCCACCTTCCCTGGAGATGCTGGCCGCTGCGTGAGCAAACCTGCATCTTCTCTCACCTCAGAAACAACTCACCTTCTTCATCACCGCAGAAGAGCATCTCCGGACAAAGTAATTAAGTGATCTGAGTTCTGACAAAAGGGTAATAATCCCATCCCGGAGTGAAGTTTTGTGTCACAGAATGTCCTTGCGTGCTCTCTGACAGGCAGCTTTCCCCTTGCGTGTCAGGCTTGCCAGCAAAGCCTGCAATGAAACCGCTGTAGGCTCCAGTCCTTGGGAAATTACAACCTGTGTGTGTGTGTGGAGAGATCAAAGAAACTCCAGTCCGCCTGCCGGCACAGTCCTCAGGGCATGCTCACAGCACCACACCAGAGGCAAAGAAAGGCAGGGACTGCATTTAGGAGCAGTTTAAGTAACATAAGTTCTACTCTGGCTGGTCTGTGCTGGGTTGGCATTCTAGTTGGGGCAGTGACGGTTAGTGCCGGGCCACCACGTCTGTCCCTGCTAGCTGCGAGCTAAGGCCTCTCCTGACTTCTGCATCCCTGATGAAGAAGAAATCATGTCTTTGAAAGCAGCCCGATGGGATTTAACCAGCTTTTCCTCGAGTGACTGCTTGCATGCACCGTATTTTCTCTTTGCTTATAACCAATTTTGTTTTTACTAAGTGTAAATATATTTACCTCCTACCTTTGCAATTCCCACTGCAATACTGAAACATATTTGTGCCCGCTGCAGGTTTCTAAGTCATTTTGTTTCTTATCTTCACCAAGAAAGAGGGAGGTGAGAGTCAAAACAGCTATGCACCCTTCTGCATCCCTTCCCAACACGCTCCAGCTCCTCTGCTTAGTAACCCACTGTCCAAACCGGGTGTCTTGGTGTTTTTGATATTCCTCCTTCTCATAGCATGAGTGGACACTCAGGTAGTGTCCAGCTACATGTGCCAGACCAGGATTGATGTCCTGGGTGAAATCCCAGGAGATAAGTCCTGGGCTGCTTGGGAAAGCACTCATGGGGCCTCCTCTGAAGCAGGGTGTCAGGGCTTGAGCTCATGTTCCTCTGGCAGTGCTGGGAGAAGGTCAAGTCGTAGCACACCAGAGGTTTTACTGTTGCTGCCTGCATGTTCCTTGTGCTGTCATGCTCTCTGGGAGGTGTGATGGAGATGGGCTCCACGGTCCTGGTGCACTATAAGCTATTTTAGTAGATTAGCTCATCTAGAAGCTAATAACTCACAGGACACTTCTGAGGAGCAGTAGTTTTGCTCCAGGTGCTGTCCCTAGAAAGTGAAGGATGTTGGAAATGAGGTCTCACTAAGTGTATTTGGCCCATTGAGGGTACTGGGAGGTGTCTGGGTGAGAAAGGGTCTTTGGGCGACATAAAAATCTGCCTGCAGGAGGCTCTAAGGGCCACCAAGCAGCTCACAGTGGGTCCTGAGCTTCTGCTGCATCTCTGACAGCAGCGGTCCTGATGCACAGCCGGGTGAGACTCCCTGGTGAGATGCCTGTAGAAAGACAAGACCCAGGTTTCACGTTTGACAGAAGGTGGTTGCTATTTTCTCCCCTACTCTTCTGATTGCTAAGGGGCTGCACAAGATGGGCTGCTGGGAGCTGGTGAGCTTGAGAGGTGACATGTCAGGATTTACAGGACACTCGCCAGCCCCCAAAATAAGTAAAATATTATTATTATTTTTTTTTTTAAATCTGCCTGCTTGCTAGATAAAATTTTCTAAGAAACCTGCCAAGCTTCCTGGCAGCGTTTCAATAAATTCAGTATGGTACCATGTTGTGCTTTAGCTACAGATGCTTTGGCAAGTGGAAAATAAATGTTTTCAAACCTTCCTTGTGGGCTCTAAACGAGTGACTCACCACAGTGCTTGAAGCCAGCATAAGGTTCAACCAGGAAACCTCCTCGTGCTGCTGCACAGGTGTGATGGCTGAACGAACTGCTTTAATGATCCAAAAATAAGAATGTAGGTGAAAATGGAGTTTGCATAGAAGGAGTGGAGAATCATAGAATCATAGAATCATAGAATGGTTTGTGTTGGAAAGGACTTCGAAGGTCATCCAGTCCCACTCCCTGCCATGGGCAGGGACACCTCCCACTGGATCAGGGGCTCCAAGCCCCATCCAACCTGGCCTGGAACCCCTCCAGGGATGGAGCAGCCACCACTGCTCTGGACAACCTGGGCCAGGGCCTCCCCACCCTCAGCGTGAAGAAATTCTTCCTAATATCTGATCTAAATCTTCCAATTTAAAGCCATTCCCCTTCACCCTATCACTCCAGGCCCTTGTAAAAAGCCCCTCCCCAGCTTTCCTGGAGCCCCTTTCAGTACTGGAAGCTGCTCTAAGGTCTCCTTGGAGCCTTCTCTTCTCCAGGCTGAACAACCTCAACTCAATCAACATGTCTTCACAGCAGAGGTGCTCCAGACCCTCACATCATCTCTGTGGCCTCCTTTGGACCCATTCCACCAGCTCCATACCCTTATTCTGTTGGGGGTTCCAGCACTGGACACAGGACTCCAGGTGGGGTCTCCCCAGAGCGGAGGAGCAGAATCCCCTCCCTCCCTGCTGGCCACGCGGCTTTGGATGCAGCCCAGGACACGGTTGGTTTCTGGGCTGTAGGTGCACATCGCTGAGTCATGTTAAGCTTCTCATCAATGAGCACCAGAAGTCCTTCTCCTCAGGGCTGAGAATATAGGTGCTTTTCTCAAAAATCCTGCTTTGACCAATTATATGACAATTTTCCAGAAAAAGGTGAAGAAGAAAAGTAGAACTTGATCTTTACCACTTATGATCAGACATGCGTATTTACCCGCAGCACTTTGTACAAACATTCATTTATTATTTTCTTTTTTATTTTTTACTGGATGAGAGTTCTTGTTTTTCAGGGAAATTTTTGCTGCCAGCCCTCGGCTTTGGTACAGATTGGTGATGGTGATATCCTTATGTTGCAGGGATCGTAAGTCAGATCACTGCAGTTTGCACTTGAGGTGCATCTTGGAGATTATGTGACCTAAAAGTGGGATTTTATGTTGTCTGTCTACCTAGTGAAAAAGATGTATTGTGGGGCTGGTACTGGCAGCCTGCAAATAATAATGATGTCAGCCTATAACTGCGCATGGGGAAAGCCAAGCATACAATGTTGATGAACATCTTTGGAAGCAGATAAATGTACTTCTAATTTGTTAGCTTAATTACCACAGCTTTGCATAGCACTCAGCTGGTAATTCCTTTCTCAACACATTATAAATCTTAAATAATTCTCCCGGAAGATTAATTCCTTCCCTTTGTATTTGGACACCTCTCTGGAGTGTATTCGCAGAACTCAGTTGGGTGTCATTAACGTCCCCCCGTGATTACCGCAGTCGCGTTGTGATCTATAAACGTCCCACTGGAGCAGCTCCTGTGGATCTGACTATAAGACATCAGTCTTCCTCTTGTAATTACAACTTCAGGACAGGAGCGAGGCTTCGTCCTCCCAAAACAACCTACCGCCAATTAGCAGGCTTAAGTTTTGGGTAGACACCCTGTCATCTGCCTGCTTGAAAACAGAGTCCATCTCTTCAACCTTTCCAAATTATGGTTCTAAAAAAGAAGTTTAATATAGAAGACTGTAAATGTGAGGGTCTTAATCTTCTCGGCAACCGCTTTTAACTCTCCTGCAGTCCATTGTGTGTAGGAATAGTTCAGTTTTTGAAGCTCAGTATGATTTTTGGATCAGGAAACCTCCCTGATATTTCTAGGCCTGTTTTTCTTCTTTATTCTTTTTCTCATTCCCACCACCAAAGTTAATATCAGAGCACTAACTTCTCTTACATCAGTAGGAGAAACAACAAAGTCCGATTTCTGTGGCAGACCAAGCCCAGGACAGGTCTCGGCTCTTCCAAAATGAAGGTTTAGATATCTGTGTTTGAGCAGGTATCTAAACAGCCTTGTCAGGTCTTGGATCTACCCCTTCAGTGCCAGAACAACACTTAAAAGCCAGTCTGTGTTCGTTTGTGCAGGCCATGATAGTCGTCAGGAGAAGCTATGTAACCTCGTATGAGCAGGGAGTACCCCAGAGAGAAGGGACAAGCTCTCTGCTGAGCAGTTTGCGTTCAAAAAGTGTTTTTAAATCCATTTCCATGAGCATTTGCTCAACTAGATATGTGTTTATAAATAAAATGGAAGTGTGAGACTGCAAAAGCATGTGTCACCATTATGCCTCCCCCTGATTTTCAAGATGCTTCTGCTCTCTTCCCAATCTTACCTGCTAGCCGGGCACCTATGGGACACCCTCTGGTCCCACACAGTGTTCAGATCAGCTGGGAGGCAGATGGTTTATTTCCCCAAATAATTTCTGACTTTCATCTCACCGATCTGGTTATTCCCTGGGGTTTTTTTTTTTTCAGCCCTTCCAAGACCCCAAAGCACCAGGTTTTTCTTCCTCAGCCTTTGGCTCCCGTTGGATATTTGCCCTGGAGCTGCTCTGGCTGGCAGCAGGTAATTTTCTGACTGATCGCAGGTGTCTAAACTGGGATGAGTCAACTAAAAAACTCATTCCCTAGAAGTTCTTTTTCTTTCTTACCAGCTATGGAGCAAGTTGGAGCGCCCCACTGTAGGTGTAGACTCCACTGTGGTAGGCAGGGATGGCCTGACTGCTCCCACTGCTGTTGCAGTAAGGTCATCAGGCTGCAAGAATACCTCACTTCTAACATACCAGACGTTTTTTTCAAGGCAGGGTTTTGTTAATTCAGTCATTCCATCTCCGGAGTTGTGTTTTTTAATGGCACTCGGCTGCTGGGTGCAGCGCTGAGGCTGGTGATGGGGTGAAACCAGAGGTGCTGGTGGACCTACCAGACTATCAGAACCATTCATTTAAAAATATAAAAGCAGGTTTGGAGGATGCCCCCGGGATTTCCAGGGGAAGGGATGGCTGGCAGAGCTTCAAGGAGCAAGGAGTGATTCCAACGGGGAAGGGGCTGCCCCTCTCCTCACTTCTTCTGCCCCTGCGCTGGGGCTCAATTCAGCTATGGGGCACCACTGATCTTCCAAAAATGAATTGGGAAGAGTCTCTCCAAATAAACTGCTTCCTGCATCCCTGGCTGTCGAGCTGCTTGTTATTTGAGGAAACCGGAGGCAAGACCGTGT
Source organism: Cuculus canorus (assembly GCF_017976375.1). NCBI lineage: Eukaryota > Metazoa > Chordata > Aves > Cuculiformes > Cuculidae > Cuculus > Cuculus canorus. The sequence continues at coordinate 77,068,927 of NC_071441.1, forward strand.
GCTATTTTGCGATTCCTCAGTAGATGAAGCCTTTGTGCAGGATTTGATTGTTTCAAGCTGTAACTGCAGCGTCAGCAAGAGAGGATTTTATTTTTAACAGTGTTACTGATTGCAGCCTTCCCTTCAATGGTGAGCTGGCTCCATGCTGCTCTGTCACACACAGTAGCTGCTTAGCTGTGTTAGAAATGGCTTTTTTATCCTTTGCTGCTCTCCTTGTGGTTCAGACGCTGCCCTGGCGCCACGCTGCCATCACTGGGGTGAGAAGAAACCTGCGAGTCCCATGCAAACCCTGCTCAGACATGCGAGATCATCACCGCAGCCTTTGGTCACAGAGTATGTCCGTTCATGGTCATCGTGGCACTTGCTTAAGTTGATACCGTAGAGACTTTAGTTTGTGTCTCAGATCAGTTCCTGGGTTGGTGCCCGCAGCTGAGTTAGCTCCCCCACATCTTGGTCTTTCCTCTTTTCTCATCACTAACTTCAAAGGACTTATTGGAAAGGGGAGTTTGTCTCTGTACATCAGATACTCCAGCTTTTTAGACAGGTTTAATAACAGAACTGTAGAATGCCAGGTTAGAAGGGGCCTCAAGCATCATCTGGTTGAACCTTTTAGATGACCTATGGTGTGCTGGCCCAGCACCCTGTCTAGCTGAGTCTTGAAAGTGCCCAGTGCAGAGGAATCCACCACTTCCCTGGGGAGATGATTCCAGTGTTTCACTGTTCTCGTGGGGAAACGATTTCTTTTGGAATCCAGTCAGAGTCTCCCCAGGTGCAACTTCTACCTATCACCCCTTATCTTTTCCATGTGGTTCCTCATAAAAGGGGAGTTACATCCTCTTGGCAAAGTTACACCCTTTATGTACTGGTACATGTTGATAAGTTCTCCCCTAAGCCTTCTCCTCTCAGGGCTGAACAAACCCAGTTCTCTCAGCCTCACCGCATATGGAAGCTTTCCAAGTCCTCCGATCATCCTTGTGGCCCTTCTCTGGACCCTCTCCAGTCTGCCCCCACCTTTTTTTGTACGGCAGAGACCAAACTGGGTGCAGAACTCCAGGTGTGGCCTGCCAAGAACTAAGTGGAGTGGGATGATGACTTCTTTATCTCTGCTGGTGATGCCCTTATTGATGCTCCCCAGCATCCTGTTGGCCACCCTTGCTGCTGCAGTGCACTCTTCACTCATGTTGAGCCTGTGTCCACCAAGACCCTCAGGTCCTTCTCCACAGAGCTGCTCTCCAGCCAAGTGGAACCCAGTCTGAGCTGCACTCCAGGGTTGTGCATTCCTGGGCGCAAGACCTTGCACTTTATTTCCATTGATCTTCGTAAGGTTTCCGCTAGCCCACTCTTACAGCCTGTCCAGGTCTTCCTGGAGGGCAATTCTTCCCTCTGGAGTGTCAACCTCCCCACTCAGCTTGGTGTCATCTGCAAACTTCATCAGGGTGCTCTTGATCCCAGCATCATGTTGCTTATGAGGATATTAAACAGTTTAGCCAGCAGGGACGGGATGATAGTGCAAAGAATTGGCTGTGACATCTGAGAAGGAGAATTTCCCAAGAGTGTTGTCCCCACACAGGATTAGTGACACTCATCCCAGTGTCTGCCAGCCACTCTTGTTAGTAGACAGCACTCCTAGATGTCGGTGGCTGAGATCCCTCTTACTTGGATGGCACTGGGGGAGCGTCTTGCTGCATCCTTTTGGCCCAGGGATGCTGTAGCTGCCACTGTCTGCAGTCCATGGGTTATCATGCGGGTTCCAGTGATTTTGCAACCAATTTAATCATTTTTTTCTCCCCACTTATTTTTATTTCTTTCTGGAAGTTGGAGATTTGTGAAGAAAACATTCTCTGCTCTTTGAAATCCAGCATAAAATATTTGGGGTTTGATGTTTTCAGCATAGGGTTGGAGGTTCAATTTTCATCTGGCAGAATCCGTGTTGTAAAGTGCAGTTGTGGGGCAACCAGAGCCTGTTGAAGCTCTTGGTTTATCCTTATCTGATGCTTAAAAAGGAGAAAAGAGAAATTTCCCCAGACTAAGTGCTGCCTCTAAAATCGAGGTGCTTGCTTCATGCCCTTTTCAGGGCTGCTTTTTGCGTGGGGGCAGATGTAACGGGACCCTGTGGTCCCACAGAACCTGTCCTGGTCTGACCCCATGAGCCCAGTTCCCAACCGCACAAACCCCAGTGCAATTCTCCCCACAACATGAATTATTCCTTTCTCCATCTCTCAGTAACAGGAGGATCTTGGGTAAGAAATCCTTCTTTCTTTGCCCAGTGTTCATTAAGGGGTTGTTTCCAACGCTAACATAAAAATTCTCACTGAGTGCTAAAATAAAAAAGATAAATCATCAGATTGGAGAGAAGAGCCTCTCTCTGGCAGTTTTCCTGCCATCCCCTCAACACCTTCGGCAACTTTTTTCATTTGTTCACCGTATTAATCCTCCTAAATCTTTTCCTGTTAGCAGCCAGCACAATAATTCAAGCATGTACTAAGTGCCCATAACAAATGTTAAACCTCACATCTAGGACAGAAAATATTAATTTCTCTAGTTGTAGGCAAAGAGGAATGGAGTGAAAGAAAACAGAGAGGCAGAGACTGTTTGGCAGCTGCACCCAAGCCCTGGAAATTGTGTGAGAACCTCACAAGGCACATGTATACACTATGTATATTTTTCATATTATTGCTGTATATAGAATCATAGAATCATAGAATGGTTTGGATTGGAAGCCCATCCAGTTCCAAGACCCTGTCACAGGCAGGACACCTCCCACTGGATCAGGGGCTCCAAGCCCCATCCAACCTGGCCTTGAACCCCTCCAGGGATGGGGCAGCCACCACTGCTCTGGGCAACCTGGGCCAGGGCCTCCCCACCCTCAGCATCAAGCATTTCTTCCTAATGTGTGATCTAAATCTTCCCCCTTCCAATTTAAAGCCATTTCTCCTCGTCCTATCCCTCCAGGCCCTTGTAAAAAGCCCCTTCCCAGCTTTCCTGGAGCCCCTTTCAGTACTGGAAGCTGCTCTAAAGTCTCCTTGGAGCCTTCTCTTCTCCAGGGTGAATAACCCAAACTCTCTCAGCCTGTCCTCAGAGCAGAGCTGCTCCAGCCCTCGGATGATCTTTGTAGCCTTCTCCAGACCTGTTCCAACAGTTCTATCTCCTTCTCCTGTTGGGGATTCCAGAACTGGACACAGGACTCCAGGTGAGGTCTCACAAGAGCAGAGCAGAAGAGCAGAATGCCCTTCCTTACCCTGATGGCCACACTGCTTTGAATGCAGCCCAGGACACGGTTGGCCTTCTGGGCACATATATCTATTTATATGTAATTATATATATATAAAAAAGATTTATTTTATGTATATTTTTCATTTAATCGTAAAATTAGAGGGCTGGCTTAAACTTCGAAGTAAAGAACCGTAGCCATTACAGCTTCTAAGGTGCTTTCCTTGTGAATCTGAAGTCCAGGAAATGGAGCATGTTCACCATAGTGGCAGGACCTGTCTGACTGAATGTGAGAAATGGAGATTTCTGGGTGCAATTTATCTCATCCTGCAGAATGGCAGTTTGGTGAGGTAAAGAGGACAATGAGGTCCAGAAGAAAGTCTTCTTAAGTAAGGAAGAATGGACAGTAATACTCACCAAATTTTCTGGTCATTCCAGCCTGGGAAAAGCTTCAAGGTCTTTGCAGGACAGATCTGGAATTTGAAAGGCTCTTGTGAAATCAGAGAAATGGTCTCAAAAATGATGTGGTCTTATTGAGTATGGTAAATGTGACACACGTGGATCAGCAATTCACCGTGAGATGGGACATAGTGGGAGAAGTGAAGGCTTGAGGGTGTTGTAGGTCTTCACTGAACATTTATGCTGGAGGTGGCCATCACCCTGAAGTGCCAAAATAGGGATACTGTGAGTATCAGTAACAGCTCGAGGACAATCCTGCTCATCTCAATGTTGACAAAGCCCCAGCGGGTGTCCTGGGTGTGGGGCTGAGCACTGGTCCAGAAAAGAGCGTTGAGGTGTGGAGAAATGGGGACCTCCAGAGAGCATCCTGGGGGCTCTGTGTTCCATGTAACAGTGGAGGCTTTGCAATGTGAAATGTGTTGAAGGAAGGAAATAAATCGTTTTCTAGGTTTATTGTAGTTGGCAACTCTGAGTACCTTGAGCATCAGAGCAGGGTGTGGTTTCCCAGCCGCACTGGGAACCACTGCCTGGATAAGACCTGCCCCTGCATGAGCTGGGCATGGGTGGAGGAATCCTTCTCAATCTGATCTCCAATGGCCACATGCAGCTGGACTCCTCTGGGCATCCACAAAATAAAGATAAAACACCAATGAGAAGAGCAGAGCTCATTTCACCCCAACCAGGAGCCAGCGGAGACATGTGCAGTCGGTTTGCTCACACAGCAGTTTGTGGTTTTGGGACCTGCTGCTAACTAATCCCGTCATACTCCTGCGGGGGCGGCAGGTGGGTAAGAACAATTACCTCCATTTTCAGGTAACAGGATCACAGGGGTTAACTGATTTCGTAAGGTGCCTCAGTGGCTGAGCAGGGGCTAAACTCAGCTCCACAATCCTGCTCTGTGCTACCTTCCCTGCCCCACAGCCTGTATCCTTCTCTCTATTTGAGATCTCGTCTGGAGTATTGTGCCCAGTTCCAGAATCCACAACATAAGGAGATGGAGCTGTTGGAACAGGTCCAGAGGAGGCTACAAGGATGCTCGGAGGGTTGGAGCACCTCCCATACAAGGACAGGCGGAGAGAGTTGGGGTTGTTCAGCCTGGAGAAGAGAAGGCTCTGAGGGGACCTTGTAGTGACCTTCCAGTACCTGAAGGGGCTCCAGGAAAGCTGGAGACGGACTGCTCACAAAGGCTTGTGGGGATAGCACTGGGGGCAATGGGTGTAAACTGGAGAGGGGCAGGTATAAATAATACATAAGGAGGAAATTCCTCACGATGAGAATGGTGAGACCCTGGCCCTGGTTGTGACTGCCCCATCCCTGGAGGTGTTCCAGGCCAGGTTGGATGGGCCTTGGGCAGCCTGATCCAGTGGGGTATCCCTGCCCAGGACAGGGGGGTTGGAATGAGATGATCTGTAAGGTCCCTTCCGACCTGAACTATTCTATGATTGATTCTATGATTGTATTTCTCCTTTCAGCTTTCCGCGTTTACGTCTGCAGTTTTCTCCCAGACCCCCACATTATTTTGCTGTGTTTGGGGTGATGGTGAGATGTATTTTTCCTCCTAACGAGGGCATTTTTTCCTCGTGTTAGCGCACCGTGGTTGACCTGATGCTTGACAACACACAGGCCTGGCTGAGCTTTTGACAGCTGTGTTTTTAATGGCTCAACAATTTATTCGCCTACCATGGCAGAGCTGTGTTTTGGGCGAGATATATGACTTGGAAATGTGCTGGTCTGGCAAGCCGATGCAATGACTGTTCTGTGACCGGTAAGGAAGTCATTACCCCACTGTGCTGGGGGATTTCAATTGCTAAAACAGATAATTACAGCCAAGGATGGGCCAGGAGGTCCAGGCAGGTGGCTCAGGGCCGGGGTCCCTGTAATTGCCTCTGAAGACAAGCTTCCTTCCCCTGGCTGAGGCTGTGGGGTCTGGCTTCCCCTCCAGTGTCCCCTGGAAGCAAATCCCAAATTACTTCAGCCCCTTGACTCAACACTGACCTCCTCTTGCGCTGCTGGACTTATTGAGGACCACGCAGTTGCTGGAAAACAAGTGAAAATGTATCCCCCAAATGCTTTCCAAGCAATACCTCCCCTTTTATAAATGTATAAGGCCTTCCTTGTGAGTTGTTTTCCAAGTATTTTGTCTTGTATACAGAAAATCTTGTGTTCTAATGTCTGTACATTCAGTTTTGAGGACCTGTCACTTCGTCTGAGTAGTCAGGACACGAAGGAACTTTTCTCTCCCTTCCTTCTTGTCCGTTGTAGTTTTGCTTCCCCCTCCAGTTTTGTTTCTCTGTTGCTTTGAAAGATGTGAGCCAGGTTATTCACTTCTTTGTTCCCCTTCCTTTTTGACTTGCTGAAGTGAGTGAGTTTTACATCCTCATACGTGCTGTGTCCTAGTTGGGCTTCTCAGCATGGATTTAGTGAGATGCTAATGGGAGGAAGCAGGTGGAACATCTCCCTCTGCCATTTTATGAATTTATTTTGCATTTACTGTAATCCTGGGTCTTTTGACTCAGTGACTTAGTCAAGAATATTTTAAAAAACTCTGTTCTGATTGATTGAAACATTTAATTCTGTCCTAAACGCAATACTTCTTCCTACAGCACTCTGTATGCACCCTAAGTGTGCTTCTTCGCATGACTGACTCTTTCAGAAACCTCATTTGAAATAAAGTGCATCCCTTTCAGAATTCGAGTATTACCTTCGGATAAAACTAAACATGAAATTATTTTTTAAAACCTCTCTTTCCATCCCTCCATACCCCTCACCCCCAGCTGCAGCTTTCGGTTTAATTTGATTTAGGATTAAGCCTGGTTTTGGCTACACCCCAGCTACGCTGTCGTGCTGGGTGGTCTTCCAGCCGAAATAACTTGCAAGTTCCAGCAGCCCCAGTCAGAGCATCTCCCTTGTAACCAGCTTTCTTGTTATTATTCGTTCTCAGTGCTTTTACTTAAGAAATACCTTGCGCCTGGAAAATCAACCCATCCCGAAGTGATGCTCCAGTCTCACCATCCTTCCCAGAAGATGCTCAGAGCACCAGGAGAAATCCAAAAGGTGGAGAGTCCTGCTGATGCCGCCACTGTGCTTTGGGGAAGCAGAAATGACTTGAAGATGAAAAGTTCTCATTTTGAAGACACTGTCAGCCTGAGAAGCTTTTGCAAAACCGTTTCAAATGGATTCTTTGAAACAGTTCTGACATTGACATCCAGGATTCTTGAGTACGAAGTGCACAAAGAAGCCGTATCTTGCAGTATTTCTGCTCCTCATGTGGTGAGAGACACCTCGCTTACCTTACAGTTGTCACAAACACATAGAAACAAAACCATTAATGCCAGCAAAAACTAGGAGCACGCTGTGTTTCATCTCAGGGATCCCAAGAGGCTGGGTGCCACTTTGTGGATTTTACCATATTCTACAGTTTTCCAGATCCACATAGTTCTCTTCAAAACCTCACAGGGTTTAGATACAAGCTGTTTGCTTTGCAGTGTCTGTCTCAATGTTGCACCGATGAATTCCTCTGCAGCATCTCCTGGCCGGGATGGTGGCACGGGGCAGGTCCGGTGCTGGCGGCAGGGTGGTGTAAGTCTCCCGGCACTCACAGCAGACTCTTCTGCGTGCCCAGGCTGACGGCACGCCAAGCTCTCAGAGACGTTAGCAGCACAGACTGTCCTGCTTGTTCTGGTTTGAGTTAAAGTAGAACAGTTTTATAATATTTCAGCTCAGTTTTGTCTAAGTAGGTTTATTTTCAGAAAATTAACTGCATGTTTTTGGACAAAGTCTGTCTCCAGAAGTGATAACACACGAAATTTATCACCGAAGTAACAGAGCATTGGTATGCAGAAAGGCCATTTCTTTCATCGATCCCTATGGAGGCGAAGGTCATCCTCAAACTGTTGGAATGCCGTGAGTGAAGTGGATGAAAAAGGGTCATATCGGTAGGGAGGAGCAGACAGAACAAGTGACCCAAAACTGACCAGCAGAGTATTCCACTCCATAGACATCATACTTGGTATAAAACAGAAGGATCATGATAGTCAGGCCTCTTCTTTGACAGCCAGCATCCAATACAGACCTCATCTATCTTTCTGCCCCTGATCCGAGATCCATGTGTTCCTCAACGTAATTCCTGAGCCCAGTTCCCATTCTCTGCTGAGTCTGACCCAGGACCTTTCCCTGTGCTTGCTCTGCAGCACTGGTGGTGACAGAGTCATCGAGGGCGGGGGGTTGATTTCATATATTTGCACATATTTTCTTATTAATAGCATTTTCATTATTATTATTATTATTATTATTATTATTATTATTATTATTGTTTCATTAATGTTGTTTTAGTTTCCAACTGACTGCTTGCACTTAGCTGCTGATCAGGCTGAGCTGGGGCTAAACCACGACACCGTCTCAGAGCCTTGTTTTCCCTGGCACTGCTTCGCTCCTTGGCACGGATGCTGGCTTTGTCCCCTGCCCTGCCTGCGACACTCAATAATAGTCGGGCACCCACTGCATGCTGCTTGTGGTGCTCCTCACAGGCACCTGTTGCCTTGTGCTTCCCCATCTGCTGCTCAGAGCTGCTCCTCTTTTCTGCAAAACCCACGGGGTCGGAATCTGCCCCTTTGTCGTCGGAGCGTTCATCTGCCTGTGGAAGGGTTTTCACGCTGGGTGGTGATTTCGTTTGGCAAACAGAGTAATGGGCTTTTCTCTTGTGCATGCAAACACAGTCACGCTTCCTGGGAGAGGTCATACCAAAGCTTTTTGTTCCCTTCGGAAGGGTTTCGCTGGGCAGAGGAGCTCACGCAACCCAAGTGGAGAACTGTTTTAGCTGCCTGCACTTTGGGAATCAAGGTTTGGGCACTGCAGCATCTCTGAAATGCTCAGATATCCACAACGCAAAGACAACCAGGGAATATTTAGTGTTACAGAGCATTTTGAGGTGAATCGTGTCATGCAGCTTGAAGAAGAGGTCACAGTAACCCCGAATTTTTAGCTGTGCATACGCAGGTGGCCAACCCAACTCAATCCAACACATGGACAGGCTGTCAAGAGCTTCTGCATGGCCTGGGAACAACCACTGACATACAGACTTCATAGAATCATAGGGTCACAGGATGTCCTGAGTTGGAAGGGACCCACAAGGATCATAGAGTCTGACCCCTGTCCCTGCACAGGACACCCTCAGCATTCACACCATGGGGCTGAGGGCATTGGCCAAACACTTCTGGAATATGGCCAGGCTCGGCACCATGACTGCTTCCCTGGGAGCTGTTCCAGTGCTCCATCAACCCCTGGGGGAAGAACCGTTTCCTGATATCCAACTTAATCCTCCTCTGGCTCATCTTCCTACCATTCCCTTGGGTCTTATCCTTGGTCACCAGAAAGAAGAGCTCAGCACTTTCTCCTCCTCTGCCCCTTGTGAGGAAGCTGCAGACCATGAGGAGGTGTCAGTCTCCTCCTCTCCAGGATGAACAGAACGAGTCACTTTAGCTGCTGCACCCACGGCTTCCTCTCTAAACCCTTCACCAGCTTCGTGGCCTCCTCTGGACACTCTCCAGTATCTTTAGATCCTTCTTATACCATAGTGCCCAAAACTGAGGTTCTCATTGGCAATAACTCAGTTAAAGTTTGACAAAGGCATTACATGTGAAGAACAGTTTATTTCTGGAAGAAGAGCAAGCGCTGGTGTCACGGGTAAGGCCCTACTCAGCTCTGCAACAAGCTCTCTCCAGGGAGGGGTCTCAAAGGCAGGCTGTAATTGCATGGAATAACTTTATTGCTCTGTATAAATTCAATCCTGTTTCCTCTGGTGAAGTTACACCTACACACTAAAGTGCTTCTCATCAAGTATGCCAAAGGCGTGTGTAATAATTAAGTAGTCTTCCCATACAGTTTTTTTCAACCGGAGATATGCTGTCAAGAAGTTCATCTTGGTGATGCTGCTAAAACTTGAATGTAAAGAAAGCAAGCGGATATCTTCTGAATAGCATTTCCTTAGGGACAAAAAGTCCTGCTCCAGTTCAAGAGGGCCAAACAGTCTGCAGCATGAGACCATAATGCTGAGTGGATGAGAAGGTATGAAAAGAAGATAAAGGCTTCTTTGAGCTGTCAAGCACCTGGAGGCTCATTGTCCTGGGTGAGGTGAAGTTGTCTCACTGCTTGCAGCTCCTCGTGTTATTATTTCATTTTCTCCTTGATACTGTTGGATAAAAGCAAGAAACATCCAAGTGGCTCTTACATGGGTATCACTCATCTGAATAAACCACTGGATAAGGAATCTTTTCTTCAACTAACAGACATCTACTACAGGCAGGTTAAACCCCTCTGAGTATGTAGGGTGAGAAGGAGAAGAGAAAATGTTAGGTGAAACTTTCATTTTCATTTCACGTTTCTGGTGTTGCTTTCTCCGGCTGTGAACCTCGGCCAGTGGGTGCGGATGGGTCTAAGCCACAAAATTCAGAGGATGTGTTCAAGGAGGAGGGGAGTTAAGAGTTAGAGTTAAGTCTCAGTCTTTATATTACTGGGTGGACACAACATCTCTGCGTTGGGGAGAGACAGCTCAGCCCCACCACGTAGAGGCCAATCATACAGTGAACCACCCCATGATCCACCAAACAGTGAAGGTCTCGCAAGTCTGGTTTCCCGTCAACCTCTACCACGTATAATGCAACAGACTCCCTAGGTCTCCAGGAAAAGAAGCTCTGTGACAGGGATCTCCGTATTAATCAACTGATATTACATGGGTGACTCAATTTCCCCTTTTAAGCTCATTTAAGCTTTGTTTACAGCTGTGGCTGGTGGGATGTTCACCAGCACCACAGAATACTGTCTGCAGGTAGAAAATTAAAACAAAATTGAAAATACACAGAAACAAAGAAAAGTTGTTTCTTGTTGTATTTCCAGCCTTTTACTGCTTTCATTCTCTGAGATTGTTTCCCTCTTTCTTGGAAAGGAAATAGTGCGATATCAGATTTCATCACATCATAAGCAGAGTGAAAGTGTTTCTGGTGGGGAAAGAAATGTAAAGACTATTTACAGGGTGAAGTTTTTCCTCCTCTAGACTGGCTGAAAGAGCTCTGCAAAGAGATATTTATAGCTCTCCCCACCCCAGGATCGGAAGCCCTCTCCAGATTTATGAGGGAGAATATTCAACAGATGCTGAGGTGTTTAAAAAAACACAGACCCAAGATGAATGGGCAAAGGAATGGGAGGAAGAAGATGCTTTAGAGTGATTCAGAGCTAGTAACTCTTTTCCAACCCTAGGCTCACATTACTTGAAACAAAATATAGCATTTCAGAAAGGAAGTGAAGACATTTGTGGTGCACTATGTCTGTGGCTCCAGCTGCTGGACACTGTCTTCTGTAGAGGGTAAATGTTTGGTTTAGGGTAAAAATCAGGAAAAAGATAAAACCACCACTTCTTAATTCTCACTGCAATCACATAAAGGTATTAGGCAGCTTGCCTAGCTGGTGAGAACACTGACTAAGGTAAATTTCTTTTCTGTTTTTCTATTTTCCAGATAAGAGAAGGTTCTGGGGGAACCTTAGAGCAGCTTCCAGTACTGAAAGGGGCTCCAGGAAAGCTGGGGAGGAGCTTCGGATATGCAGTGCAGGGATAGGAAGAGGGTTTTAAGCTGAAAGAGAGGAGATTGAGATGAGATCTTAGAGAGAAATGTTCTGCTGTGAGGGTGGGGAGGCCCTGGCCCAGGTTGCCCAGAGCAGTGGTGGCTGCCCCATCCCTTGGGGGGTTCCAGGCCAGGTTGGATGGGGCTTGGAGCCCCTGATCCAGTGGGATGAGTGCCTGCCCTTGGCAGGAGATTGGAACTGGATGGGCTTTATGGTTCCTCCTGATCCAAATGATTCTATAATGACTGTGATTCTATAATGACTAGCATCCATTTTAAACCTCCCAAGGAGTAACTTGAAATGGCTTCAGGTTGCATCAGGGGAGGTTTAGACTGGATATTAGGAGAAAAATTCTTCACTAAAGAGGTTGTCAAGCACTAGCAGAGGCTGCTCAGGGAAGCCGTGGAGTCCCCAGCCCTAGAGGGACTTAAAAGCTATGGAGATGTGGTGCTTAGGGACATGTTTTAGTGATGGAGTTGGCAGTGTGAGGTTTCCAGTTGGACTCAATGCTCTCAAAGGCCTTTTCCAACCTAAACAATTCTGTGATTCAATAATTCTATGAAAATACGTATTGTATGTATGTATATTTATACACATAACTTCAGTCATGTGTCAGCTTGAGTGCAGCCCTGGGCATAAAGCCGAGTCTGAGTTATCTCTGAGTTTGGAAATAAGGATTTTTGGGTATATGGTAGTAATTATCTTTTAAGAACTTGGGCTGACACTGTTTATACGCTGGAGAGGGAGAGCTCAGTGATGCTCAGTGTCGCCCTAAATACACCCAACGGATCTGCTTCCTATTTCCCCTGTGAAAAACTGATGTGCCCTTATGGAAGGCAGAACTCACCTTGACCCTTCTGCCCGCGATGCAGCAGGGAAGTTACTTGGCGTGCAGAAAACACCACTGTGTGCTGTGTTTTGCTCACTGCTGGAGACTCTGTGGGAGCTCATGGCTTGGGCTCCCCCATGTGGGATGGGATTTTCCCTTTAGGATAATTGCTGCTGGTATTTTCCATGGAGAGGCAGCCAAAAAATCCCTGAGACATTTCACCGAGTGGAGATACGAGATGTGTCAATACCTGCCTGGTGCTGGAGAAAATCTGTGCTCCCTCAACCAGTCGGAGTCTCAGTGTGATAGCAAAGAGGTCTATTTGCAGAGTTAGTGAGGGACAGGTAGAGAAGGATTTAATTTAATTAATTAATATAAACGGCAATTCATCCAACAGCTCCAGCACCGGTACCTACACGAGTGGCTTTGCCCTCAAACTGCCTTTTGAAAGGCTTTCCTCAGTTTCAGGATTTGTAACTCCGGTGCCTCTCACTGCTCCAGAGCTTTGCTGTGAAATGTGCCTGACAGTCTCATTTCTGTTCCTGCTCTGCAGGGGAAATCAGGTATTGCCTATCGGTCTGCAAAGATTTCCCCTTTTTAAAAAGATTGCATGCATGCAGAAAGGAATTTCAAGGTGTCACAATTTTATTTAATGCGTTTACTGATGTGATAGCATAGCGGGATGGAGCAAATAATTTACAGTGAATAACAAAGTTAGTTAATTTATCTTCATTTCTCCTGCCCCTCAATCTTTCTAGCCAACTAATTATAATTATGACTTTATTTACCTGAAATTTTAAGCCCCAAATAACTTCAATGAAAGACCTTCACCATATAGCTCTTTTATAGCTATTTTATTTTATGGGCACTTAATTAACTTTAGCTGAGACCTATGTCGCACAATATCACGTCTTGTTTCTGAATGGGTTTGGAGTCAGCTTTCCACAGCAATAGTTGTGGATCCCAGTCTGAAAACACAATTCTCAATGACTTCTCTCTAATAATTGTCCCCTTATATTACCTCTTGTAGCAAATATGCTCAACAACAAATCCAGTTCCTAAAAAATACTCACAGGAGGCAAACACAAAAAGGGATGAGAATGTGGCTGAAGCAAATTCTTTAGGATCTTCTGAGACTTTCCTGGTGCTTTGGTGCAAAAGGTGGCCCCTCCTCATGGGTTTCTCTCCATGAGTCCATGACTCTTCCTTATGGCCCCTTTTTGGCCTAGGGAGTTATCGGCGTGACTTGGTGCCTTTAGGTTTGGATCAGGAGATGAGAGCGAAGGGGTATTCCCTGGGACATCCATTGGGACTCATCCTAATACACGCATCGTGAATCACCTTAAAATGGACATCCATGCTGATGTGCACCTGGCGGGACTGATGGGCCAGAGCAATCCAGTCCTTCCCTGCCCAGTCTCATCCTGAAACTTGGATTATTTTCAGAGCAAATATACATTGATTGCAAATATACAAATACACATCAGTTCCCAAGAAGCTACTATACCTCACCAGAATAGTTGCTCTCTTTCCTTCCTCTGTGGTCGTGGGTTTACATGTTTTCCAGGACAGTCCAGGAAAACCTGGTGGGCTGCCTTGGACAAGTACAGCTATGCAAGGTGTACTGTAATAACTTCAGTAATCAAAGAAAGGCCACAATCCACACGTTCAGCATTCAAAATCGGTATCAAAAGCCATGAGTCATATGCCAGAAGAACTTGACATTTCTGATCAAGTGGTTTTTGTCTTTTTTTCTATTTTGGGAGCTTTTGGGTCACATTTTCTGGTTTTCCCTTCAAGTCACGAAAGCACTAAAAACTTGTTGTAGAGTATCTTATGATTTTGTTATGAATCTGCTGTTTTCCATGGCTTCACCTCCTGGAGCCTGGAGGAACTTGAGAATATTAGAAAAAACAGTGGGCGAAATGCAACTCAACAAAAGATTGATGGCCACGATGTCCTGGGCACCGTGCTCACACGCTTTGGGTCCCTGTGGGAGGAGGACAGCTGGGATGGCTGGAGATAGCACGGGGACAAGCCTGGCATGCAGTAGGTCTCAGCTGTGGCTCGTGGTATTCAGGGTTCTGCTGAGCCACAGGCCCTGCTCTCACCTTGGACCTGTCCCTTTGTTCATGTCATCTCTTCTTTAGACTTCAACGAAGTCATCCCTTTAGTTGGAGCGTGCACGTATTATTTAAATTCTGAAAGAAAAGAGGAGAAGCCTGAACCTTTCCTCTCAGGTCAACGGATAAGCAGCTCAGCTTTTAACAATGCTCTCTATTAAAGTAAATTCCTGCAGCTGCGATGGGTAAGTGCAAAGAAATAGGGGGAGGCAGAGGGTTAAAAATGCTCAGCTGGTGTGAAGTGAGCTGTGAGGAACAGGTCCCAACAGGCTCCTGTGTAAGTAATGCTTTCTTCAGGCTTAATCTTCCATCTCAGTTTACAATTAAGCACGTAATCCTTCTTGCTTTAATATTTCTACCTCACTCTGTGGCTTCTCTTTGTTCCACCAACGCAGCAAAAAAAAGGGTAGTAGTGCAGCAGGAAATTCAGGTGCGTGTGGATCTTCTGGGTCCATCTTCTCTTCTGGGAAGAGGTCCACTTCTGGTGTCATAGCAGGTCTTAGGATGGGATTAAAAGACTCCAGGATTTACTTTCCTGACCCCATCACAGTCCAGCTGAAGAAACAAATCCCAACAGCTTTTGGTGAGACATTGTTTTTGAGAACGTTCACTTTACCTGCAGATGTTAGAAATACGGCCCTCCTGGGTGCTTAAATGCCTTTTAAAGGACTGGAGTGGAGTAGGAGAGTGCTGGAAAACAGACACTGTTAATCTGTGATCCAAAAATGAGCTGGTCATTTATGGGTGAGCAGTAGGATGCATCCCTCTGAGACTCCCCAAAGCTGCTTTGTAGGGTTTACGGAAAGCGTTTGTTGCACACTAAGCTACGTTGCTGCCGTGGTGGGGACTGCTCTGAAGCCGTGAGCTCATTTTGCTGTTCAAAAGTGCAAGGCAAAGTGAACCAAGAGGCAGAACTTCATCTGTGTCAACTGGCCTGCACCTGCATGTACATTTGATACATCCCATATTCCTTCCATACTGCCGACACCTTCAGGCAATAGATTTATGTAACTATTTTACAACCAATATGGACAGAAGCTTGGAGAATTACACATTTTTTTATCGACTGTAAAGTCATTATACAAATCTATCACCTAAAATACGAGCACCGTGGAAAGAACTTGATACTCCTAAAGCAGCCTTTATAAAAGCTTTATTGGATTTTAATTTGTAGCACGGGCTATAAATTGTGCAAGCAGCGTTGCTTGTACCGTGTCCCTGATGTGGCATACATTGGGCTGCCCTTGAACCGACGACAGTGACAAAGATGCTCTTTTAAATAAAGTAACTAACTCTATGAGAGGTCTCCTTCAAACACTTTATTATGGTGGTATTAAGCTGTCTAGAAACACCTGCCACAGCCAATTGCCTTTGCTTTTAGCGTGGAGAGGGTAAATGAGCTCTATTAGGGATGGTCAGATTGCAGATCTTGCAAAATATTTTCTGAAGGTTGACAACTTTCCTGCCCGTAGTTAAAAATGCCCTGTCTCTAGGGCTAATATTGGGCTCCCACTCATGCCTTAGCGTGGTCCTTAAATCCTCTTGCTTTAACTGGCATGGATATATGGCACTGAAAAATTCCTGCATGCATCGGATACTTATGTGCTAAATTTGTGCTAGAAAAGCATTTAAGTCAAGCCTCAATTCCACCTCTGTTCATCAGCGTATCCGTGGCCAGATGATTGTTTTTGATATTAACAACAGACGCAAAGGAAGGATTTTCAGTAGGCTTAATTAGAAATCCATCTAGATGAATTTCTGGTGCCTAAATATTTTAGAAATAACTGTCTCTAAAGACAGATGTTTAGCACCGCTAAAATGCCATGGCACGTGGTGCTCAGGAAGGTTTAAGCAAATGGAAAACGTCTCTGCTCAATCCACTGATGGATGGTGCATGCGAGTGCTTCACGGAGGCTCTGCCCTTGAGGTGTCTAAGCAGGCTGATAATGTGTTATTCCAGAGCATTCTCACTGGCTGCTCCGGGCAGGACTCTGTGTGTGGATAGTCCTGTGTGTGGATAGTATTTGCAGGAATAGGTTTCTTGAAGACGAAAAAATATATGCTTTAAAGTGAAGCCCTGCCTTCAGCTCTGGAGTCCTCAGCACAGGAAGGATGTGGAGCTTTTGGAACAAGTCCAGAGGATGCCATGGAGGTGATGCGAGGGCTGGAGCGCCTCCCGTTTGAGAATGGGCTGAGGGAGCTGAGGTTGTTCAGCCTGGAGAAGAGAAGGCTGCGGGGAGACTTTAGAGCAGCTTCCAGTGCTGAAAGAGGCTCCAGGAAAGCTGGGAAGGGGCTCTTGATTGGGGAGTGCAGGGACAGGACAAGGGGGAATAGTTTGAAGTTGAACGAGATTGAGATGAGATTTTGGGAAGAAATGTTTTGCTGTGAGGGTGGGGAGGCCCTGGCCCAGGTTGCCCAGAGCAGTGGTGGCTGCCCCATCCCTGGAGGGGTTCAAGGCCAGGTTGCATGGGGCTTGGAGCCCCTGATCCAGTGGGAGGTGTCCCTGCCCATGGCACAGGTATGGAACTGGATGGACTATAAGGACTTTTCCCATACAAACCATTCTATGAAAATTAGATGAAAACACTAAGTTTCCACATGGAAATGTCAGAACAATAGTTTCATGTAGCACCTACCCATGCTTCATGAACTGCTTGTGCACTTTGCTGGTGATCTGGTGAATGAATAGCAGACATCAGAAGGCATCTTTCTTCTTATGCATGTGGTCCATCCTAATCATTATTGGTAATCCAATGCATTTCTATGCTGCATACCTGTACTTAATCTCATTTAGGGACACAAGAAGAGCTACCCTGCAACAGATACGGTACAAATCCATTTTCCCTGTGTCTTTTTTTTTTTTCCTAAATCTGTGCTCAGAACAAAAAACTTCAGCACTGAAAATGTGAATGTACCACTGTGGAAAAATATACAGTAATATACTCATGGGAAGTGTCTCGTTGACTCTAGTTCTTCAGTAGTTGAAGCCTTAAAGACTTCAATATATGTGAAAACTACAACAATCTTTATACACAGAGCAAGAAATAGATGTGGATCTCATTCAGACAACTGAGCTGTAGAGCTCGTTCAGGTCTGAGTCGATCCAGGAGCAGTTGCCCCTTGGGCTGCATCACCTCAGGGTTTGTGAATGTGACATGGAGCCAAGGAAAGGGCAGCACCAAGTTTTTAAAATAAAGGATGATCTTGGACTCTTGAAGCCAGGAGAAAAGCGTGTGGGAATTTCTGGTCCTGATAGAAGACCATTTCTAATGGCAAAAAACCCCTGCTCCGTGCATCTGTCCTGGTTCGGGGACTGTGATGGAGGAAGGTGAAGTGACAGTTCTTTGGGATTTGTTTCATAGAACCATGGACTCATCGAGGTTGGAAAAGACCTCTAAGATCATCCAGTCCAACCATCAGCCCAACACCACTGTGCTTGCTAAACCATGACCCAAAAAAGCACTTCTACATGGCTTTTGAACCCCTCCAGGTGTGGAGATCCTACCACTTCCCTGAGCAGCTCTCTTCCAGAGTTTCACTACTCTTTTGGTAAAGTCATTTTTCCTAATATCCAATCTAATGCTCCCCTGGTGCAAATTGAGGCCATTTCCTCTTGTCCTGTCACTTGTCACCTGGGAGAAGAGAGTAGCACCCGCCTCACCACAACCTCCTTTCTGGGAGTTGCAGAGAGAAGTGAGGTGTCCCCTCAGCCTTCTCTGCTCCAGGTTAAACAGCCAGCGGGCCGGCAGCCTCCCCCAGAACCCTCGTGTTCCAGCACCTTCCTCAGCTCTGTTCCCTTCTCTCGACGTGCTCCAGCCCCTCAATCTCCTTGGAGTGAGGAGCCCAAAACTGAACCCAGGATTCGACGGGCAGCCTCCCCAGTGCCAAGTGCAGGGCGACAATCCCCTCCCTGCTCCTGCTGGCCACACCATTGCTGATCTAAGCCAAGATGCTGCTGGTCATCTTGGCCACCTGGGCCACCGCTGGCTCATGTCCAGCTGCTGTCAACCAACACCCCTCGGTTCTTCTCTGCCAGGCAGCTTTCCAGCCACTGTTCCCCATGAAGAACACGAGTCAGGGAAATCAGTGATAAAACCAGGATGATTGGAGTCATATTTGAAATTCAGGTCTTGCTCAGACTCTTCTTTAATGAGACTCATATTTATGGTTATGATTTTTGTAACCATCCAAACTCAGGTATAAAGAGCTGCAAGATGGCATTTTCAATTTGTCCCGAAATTAATAATTTTAGATTGTTTATTTTGCTATGGATGCCTTGATTTTTTTTAACTGCTCCATGCATTGCTGGTCCTGGTGTGGATCCTGGCATGCAGTGCTGTGAGGGACAAGCTGCACCATGAGAATGGTGTAGATAACCGCTTCGGTTTGAAGGTCCTGATTTACCAAAGCAGAGGAAAGTGATAAATGACTTTCTCTTGGAAGAAAACATAAACAAAAAGAGTAAATCAATCCTTGTTGTTTTTTAAGAGGAATCTACAGGCTTCCTAAAATGTGCTTCTAGAACGAGGGAGGGACACAATTTTGTCTACTGGTGGTAAAGGCTGTAATTAGAAATAAAAAAAGTGCCATTCAAAGCATGAAAAGGAATTGGAAATAGCACTCTTTTTAATGAGAAAATATTAGCTGTAGAGATGGATAAGGAAAGTTTTCATCACAGAAAATATTCCCACGGGAGTGGCAAAACCCACTATGGAGTTTCTATTGATCGTGCTGAGAAGATATTCCAGAGCCAACAAAAGTGACCGGGGGATTGTCAACATTGTGATGAACATGAGGACCTTCCAGTCTTTGTGCTGCATTTTGAAAGAACCAGAGTGATTTCTTGCATCGCACGAGGATGGCAGGAAAATTTCCAACCCATTAGCAATCGTGGAGGATATTAAATGCCGGCGAGCACGGACAGAAGTGTCCAAATCTGCAGGGCTGAGCTATTTGACTAGGGCAGGAGAGCTGGTTTGGTGACCATTGCTGATGCCCCTTGTACGAACACCCCTTAAGAACATGAAGAGTGTTGCTGTGTAAATGAAGGCAGGGCGGGCAGGAGGCTTTGGGTGAGCGTCGGTTGGGCTGCCTGACAATTTCTGGTTGAAAGAATGGAAAAGGTGACATCAGATATGATAGATTAAGAATTAAAGCACAGGAGTGTAATTAATGCCAGTCAAAATGGTTTTATGGAAAATAGATCTTGTCAAAGAAATGTGATTTCATTCTTTGATGAGATAACACATTCGGTTGATAAAAGTGACTGTGTTGAGGTAATAGACTCCTCTAAAGCGGTTAGAGCAGAGCGGGCTGACACTCTGATTAACATTTATCGTGGTAAGCTATCAATAACGAGCACATTAAATGGATGGAGAGCTGGCTAACTGACAGGTTTCCGAGAGGGGCTGTCAGGAGGAAATCAGCAGCAAATGGTGATATTTCCAGTGGGATTGCTTCGCCAAAATCATTGCTGCAGGCACCTGTGCATGGTGTAAGTGGTGGCACTACGAGTTTTAACTGAACCTTTGGCGCTGCCCTGCAAACAGCCGTTTCTGTAGTTTTGTGTTATCGATGTGATGTAATTACGAAGTGGCTGAAAGGAGGGACAGTGTCCCAATTTTACCAGCTTCTTCAACACCTGGAAGATCACTGGTGAGGGGATTTTATTCAGGTTTTGCACTTAAGGTGCAAAAATGAGAGCAGAGCTCGGGAGGGATATTTAATTGATAACTTTTTTAAGCACCTACTTCTTGGTATCCTTCATGGGTGACGTTCTATGACTCTTCCGAAGAATGAACTGATGAAAGGAACTGAAGCAAGAGCATACCAAGGACAAAGCCAGAATCCATATTTTAATGAAGCGAACATAACCTTTAGCTGAGGCAAACTCACCCTGAGTTTGTCACAAAACTGATTAAAGCCTATACAGCTATTCAGTACGGTGTTTAATTATAGCTGAGCCTGCGAGCCCCCTCGGAGTTAAGGATTTTCAGGATTTCTAATAAAATTTCCCTTTTCTTCTTATATTTTTGAAGGCTTATAACTTATTTATAATGAAATACGCTTCGGGCTGAAGCTAACTGATGCAAAATGATAACATGGTTGGTGCCCACCTGAGAGCGAATTATTTGGGGGGACGTCTGAACAAAATCCCTGCAGTTCTTTTTTTGGTTTTCTTTGATTTTTTTTGTAGTGTAGGAGACACATGGGATAATTTTCTTATTTGTAAAACTTTTTGAATCACCTTTCCTCTGCCTGATGCCAAAGTACAGTGAACATCAGAGAGGTATAGAGAACAGTGGATTCATAGAATCATTAATGTTGGAAAAGACCTCTCAGCTAATCCAGTCCAACTATCAGCCTAACCCCACTGTGCCTACTGAATCATGTCCCAAAGTGCCATGGTTACAGGATTTTGAAGCCCTCCAGGGATGGAGACTCCACCACTCTCCTGGGCAGTCTCTGCCAGGGCTTCACTGCCTTTTTGGAAAAGAATTTTCTTCCTAATATCCACTCTAAACCTCTCTTGGTGCAACTTGAGGCCATTAGAGGTTGACACCTGGAAGCTTCTGAGGGCTTTTTTTTTCCCCCACAAATGCGGTAGAAGTATAAATGCTTCTTGTCTTCTCAGGCATGAAGGTGATATTTGTAGAAGATCAAGGCAGCCTTCCCAATCCCAGCTGGGGAACCTTTTGAAGCTCTTTCCCCCTTTGCACTTGGGCTGTGGCAGGGGAGAGAGGTAGGAGGAAGGCAGCAACTTTGAGAGGAAGCAGGACAAAGCTGATGATGTGATTGAGAGCTGCCTTGCAGAGAAGGACTTGGGGGTGCTGGTCAATGAGAAGCTTGACATGAGCCGGCAATATGCGCTCACAGCCCAGAAACCAACTGTGTCCTGGGCTGCATCCAAAGCTGCTTGGCCAGCAGGGAGGGAGGGGATTCTGCCCCTCTATTCCTCTCTTGTGAGACCTCATTTGGAGTTCTGTGTCCAATCCTGGGATCCCCAACAGAAGAAGGAGATGGAGCTGTTGAAATGAGTCCAGAGGAGGCTGCAAGGATGATCTGAGGGCTGGAGCACCTTCCATACAAGGCCAAGCTGAGAGAGTTGGGGTTGTTCAGCCTGGAGAAGGCTCTGAGGAGAGCTTATAGCGACCTTCCACTACCAGAAAGGGGCTACAAGAAAGCTGGGGAGGGGCTGTTCACAAAGGCTTGTAGTGATAGGGATAGGGGGAATGGGTATAAACTGGAGAGGGGCAGATTTGGGCTAGACATACGGAAGATTTTCTTCACCATGAGAGTGGTGAGGCCCTGGAACAGGTGTCCCAGGCCAGGTTGGATGGGCCTTGGGCAGTCTGATCTAGTGGGAGGTGTCCCTGTCCATGGCAGGGGGTTGGAACTGGATGATGTTTAAGTTCCCTTCCAACCCAAACTATTCTATGATTCTATGTTTCTATGAAGCTTAATAAAATGACTTCAAAAATTGTTTCTATTTCCCCATTTCTCCTGAGCTGGAGTTGCAGGATTTGGACATTAATCCCACTTGACTACAAGTATATTGGAATAAGGTCAAGACAGCAGCCCCTTTTTAATTAAAAAGGGCTTGTGCATTTTTGCTCTAGCATTATTTATTTGTTAAATGAGTTTGCTGTGATTAACGTGCACACGGGGAGAGGAGAAAAGCTCTCTCTTTGCTCTCAGATCCAATAAATCTTATGCAAAAATGCATTGATTGCCTCTGCCACCAAATTGCAGGCCCTGGTTATTGCAGTGAGAATGAGTGTAATTGTGCATGTTAAGCATTGTCTCCTTGCTCACTCAGTAGAATTGGCCACAATATAGCTGATCCACTTCTTTACTTCCTTAATACACTGATTTTATTATGTATGTGTGGTTATAAGCATTTCCCCCGGAACCTATTCAAGAGTATTAAAGCAAAGTGATAAAACCCCAGAAATCTGATTTTTCTCTTGTTGCTGTGTTCAATTCATAATAGAATGAAGTGATGATAATAATAAAATATTGGTGGGAAGAAGGTAAATCTCTCCTATCTAGTGTGGAGGTGAGAGCTTCAAATGCCTTCTTCCTCTTCCAGGACCAATACCTGGGAGGCTGCAACTGGGAAAGGCTGGAAACAGCAGTTGACTTTTGTCCCAAATGAATAAGGGAAGGACTTCTCCTGCCTAAATACAATAGGGCGAGGTCCTGCACCTACGTCCAGGCAATCCCAAGGACGATTACTGTGGATGGGCAGAGAATGGATGAGAGCAGCCCTGAAGAGAAAAACCTGGTGGTGCCTGTGGTTGAGAAGGTCAACATGAGCCAAAAATGTGTGCTTACAGCCCAGAAGACCAACCTGTATACAAGGGCTGTATCCAGAGCAGTGGGACCAGCAGGGTGAGGGAGGGGATTCTGCCCCTCTGCTCCTCTCCAGAGAGACCCCACCTGGAGCCCTGTGTCCAGTTCCAGAGTCCTCAGCACAGGAAGGACATGGATCTGTTGGAGTGAGTCCAGAGAAGGCCACGGAGATGATCCCAGGACAGGAGCACCTACCAAACCGGGACAGGCTGAGAGAGTTGGGGTTGTTCAGCCTGGAGAAGAGAAGGCTGTGGGGAGACCTCAGAGCAGCTTCCAGTGCTGAAAGGGGCTCCAGGAGAGCTGGGGAGGGGCTCTGGATCAGGGACTGCAGGGATTGGATGGGGGGAAATGGTTTGTCAGCTGCAAGAGGGGAGATTGAGATGAGATATTAGGAAGAAACCTTTTCCTGTGAGGGTGGGGAGGCCCTGGCCCAGGGAAGCTGTGGCTGCCCCATCCCTGGAGGGGTTCAAGGCCAGGTTGGATGGGGCTTGGAGCCCCTGATCCAGTGGGAGGTGTCCCTGCCATGGCAGGGGGTGGAACTGGATGGGCTTTGAGGTCCCTTCCAACCCAAACCATTCTGTGATTCTATGGTTCTATGAAAAGGCAGTAAGAGTTAGTGAGAATTTGAAGAGGTGTTCAGGGTAATTTAGTAATGCAAGGAAGCGGTGAAATAAATCCTAGCAGTGCTGCTAAGGGCTGAGCAGTGCTCCAATGCCTGCTTTTATCCAAAAGTTTTGCTTTGTGCTGTAGGATTTTTCACTTACCAATAGATCCAGAAGGGGAAAAAAAGAAGCAGCCTTTAGTATAGTTTTTTTTTACAGCTGTAAGCACAGAAGTGAAAAGGATCAAAAGAAATAATTTATCATCTTCTTGCATGCTTACAAAAATAAATGCAGTTCCAAGCTGCAGAGAGTTTTCCCAAGTTCCTCTGCATCACAGACTATTTATAAAGGCTCAGCGCTACTTGCTTTCTGTGGAGGTTTGAATTTTTCACTTCAACAGCAGCTTCTATCTGTGGATCTCCAAAAGCTTATGTAAATAGCAATGGATGACGGTTCGCACTGCTGCTGCAGAGTATTAGCTGCCTTTTAGATAGCACGAGACAGGTATAGAAATATGATGTAGCTTACTGCAAGTCATGTCTGGACTATAAATAGCCTTATACGCTACTGTCTGCTGGCTGTGATGTGACAAGAGATTAAAAATACCTGCTCTGGACTGCATCCTGGAAATCTGCTGTTGGGAACTAGGTCTTGGGCAACTGGCCATGGCAGGACTCCTTCACAGTAGATCTCACGTGCGTTTGTTCACAAATTGCTTTAAAAAGCCATTCCAGTGCATTTCTCCAATTGCAAAGAGATCAGATGTGGCAAAACGCACAAGACTGCTTACAAGTAGTTATGTGTCCCCTGTGTGATGGGTATCACAGTCTGGCATCGTGCCTTGTACTGGAGCTTCCCTGCTCCACGGGCCAGGCACACACGGTGTGAGAGCAAGCCTTCTAATTATCTTCAGATGATGTGATTAAATGGTGCTAAATGCATCCGTGGTGTTAGGTTCCGGGTGGTGGTCATGTTTCATGGCACAGGGGAATTAATTTAACTTCATCAGAGTGCAAAGAGAACAAACCTTCACCTCCCAAGATGATGGTTTTGTTGAAGTTGAAGGGGACGGTGTGTAATATGGTACAAAACAAACTCAACTTCCATGAGCCCACCTCAGGACAGAAGATAAATACTCCAAGGAGACAGCCTGCACAGTGTCTAATCTTTAGCAATTAAATGGATACTTAACAATTCTGTGGTGGTTTCCTTCTAATCTTGCCAAGATGAGAAGATAACACCTAAACCTCAGGCCTGGAAATCCTGGCTATAAACTGGAGAAGTGTTTCAGCTGTGTGGAAGGTGTTGGGGATGGGTACGGTGGGGCTGCTGATAGCTGAATGGAGATTTGAAGGGGCTACGTGATTCAGGCAGCTGTTGGCTGAGAGCCTTTATTGGAGTGCATTGCTGGGGAAAGGCAGAAATTAAAGCCCACATAATCTTTGGACCTTTATACACGGTCCTGTGTGATCCATCATAACACAGAGCTAAGCCTGGTGAAGATAGCATCACCCTTACATGGAAAAGGAAACTTGTTTTGTGGAGTTTTCCATTCAAATCCTTGCTTTGGATACTCTGACCCACAGCAAATCTGGTTTTTTAAGATCAGTCTCAAAGATTTCATAAGGTTTCAGCAGAAAACAATACGAAGAATCGTGCATCCATGGAAGAGCGTTCCCCAGAAGAAATGTTTACTTATTTATTTATTTATTTATTTATTTTGATTTTGAAACTTTGGAAATTTCATAGGCGATGCTATGAAAATATCCAGTTCCACCCCCTGCCATGGGCAGGGACACCTCCCACTGGGTCAGGCTGCCCAAGCCCCATCCAACCTGGCCTTGAACACCACTGCTCTGGGCAACCTGGGCCAGGGCCTTACCAGTCTCATTGTGAAGAAATTCCTTCTTATGCCTAGTCTAAACCTGCCCCTCTCCAGTTTATACCCATTGCCCCGTGTCCTATCACTACAAGCTTTTGTGAACAGTCCCTCCCCAGCTTTCTTCCAGCCCCTTCAGGTACTGAAGGTACTACAGGTATTTTCTTCCCAAAGCCATATTTTACCTGAAAGATCACACACAATATTAGTTTCCTCAGCAGTAATGGGGTTTTTATCCCATCAACAGCAGCCAGGGATAATTATTATGTACAATATTGCTTAAATTGAACGAAACACATTCCATCTCATTTAGGAATGAATAGCCCAGACTGAAGCATTGTCCTTTAACGCTGTGATTCTCCATCCATCTTTTGGGTGCTCAAGACCAGGCAAGATGCCTTTGTGATGTGGCCCTTCTCTGGACTGGCCCCATTGTTTCTCCAAGTCCCTGTGATGGAGACCATCTCCCATGGCCCTGGTGCTTGGTGTCCTCAACATATATTCCATGAAATGTCTTCTGTGATGGTGAAATGAGTGGGAAATAGGATCTCGCTGAACTGCAGAAGTTGAAGAGTGGTGAAGATCAACTCTGAAACCCATAGAAAACGAAGAAGATGGAACCCTGCCAGGGTAGTTACACCCTGACGTGGAACTGATAGAACACATAGCCCTTTGCAGTCCAGAATAACAAGCACTTTCCTCTCTCTTCAAAGCAATACAAACGCTATTAACCAGCAGTGGGTTGGAATGATCACCCGGAGCATGAACACAGAGCATGAAGTCCTACTCAGCCTGACATGACTCCTGCGCTCTCAGAATGGACAATCAATCCAAATAACACAAATAACTGTGTTTACACACAGCAAAATATGTTTGGTTTTATTGGAGGCTAAGTGGGGGTCGGTATGCAGTTGTACCCTGGCTTCTCATGCTCTTCCTGAGGCAGCCCGTGGTCTCAGACTGCCTTAAGCAGGCGCAGCAGGTCCTTGCTCTGCTCCTGGGTACCGTCACGAGAGCTGGGAGTCATCACCCAGTGTGCCATGTAATCAGACTTATTGGCAAGTGCTGTCAAATGGTAATTATTGCAATTTGCATAAATATAGGTGAGCTCATCTGCCACAGCTGCTCCCTCCGAACCTGGGTTGCAGTTTGCCTGCATCTGTGCTGAATGGCAATTTTTGGGAAAGAACGCGGGGATAAAAGGATGGAGGAAGAAGCTGTGAGGTTGTCCAGCATCATTCTTTGCTTGTTCAGGAAGACACTATGCCCCTTGTCCCTTCAAGATGCCCCTTTGGGGATGAAAAACCGAGCAATGGAAAAGGACACCTCCAGCTTCTGCAATCCCTCGTCTGACCTATCCAGGCAGGTTTGGGTTTCTTCACCTCTGCCCTCTTGTAGGTTACTTACCCGCTCCTGATGTGCTGTGCGATGCAAACAGCTGGTGAGATTTGTACCGTGTCAGTATGGTCGTTTAATAAACCAGCAGCGTTTCATTGCCTGCCCAACCCTTAACAGGCTCTTAAATCGACATCTTTATTCAGTTTTAACCCCATTTGAATGCACTCTGGCTGGGGCGTTGCTCAGCGGTGAAGCCAAGAGTCTTGAGCAAAGACGACAAGATTTTTTCTGTTCTTGCTGTAACTGGGAGCTTTTTCTCTTGCTGCACAGAAATCTGTTATTGGCTGTTGGTGACAGCGGAACCAGAGGTTATAAATGCATCCAATTCTTTGTTTTATTTGATTTGGACAAGAAGACGGAGGTTAAAAAAAAAAAGGTATTTTAAGTTTTCAAATGAAAAGACAGGGAACCAACAATTCATTGAGTTTTGACAGAGCACTCCATCATTTGCTCCTCTTCCACGAACAAAAATGAATTTGCAAAAAAATAGAGACAATGGGAGGTACAAACTTTTTTCCAAAGGGAAACATTTCTCTATTGTTTAAAGCAAATGTGAAGAATGAGTGCAACCACACAGAGAAACCCCTGCCGAACTTTCTCTGAGACATAGCATTTCCACTCTGTCTTCCCAAATGAGTGAGAGGGCATGGACATGTGTGTGCACTCTCCTCCCCATCCTCCACCCCACCAGCTGTTGGTACCTCATAGTCACTTCTCCTTTGCAAATAATTACTGTCAGCAGTGGCTTTGGAGAGATCTGAGGTTACACTTCCCATAATAATGAAGGAGAGAAAGGCAGTCGGCGGTGAAATCCTTTCCTGGTGATGCCATGCATTTGTTATAATATATAATGATGAGGCTTTGAGGATCCTGATCGAGTGGGAGGTGTCTGCGCCCATGGCAGGGGGGTGGAATTGGATGGGCCTTAAGGTCTTTTCCAACCCAAACCATACTATGATCCTGCGATTCTATGATTCTATACTTACGCATATGCAGCCATGAGTAGGTATGTTTTGAATGTTCCTTTTATGTGTACATACCCTGACTATATTAAGAAAGTAGCAAGAAGGCTTCCAGAGGTCGGACTTTTAGAAAAAACCCTGAAAATAATGATTTTTGCTTTGGCACAATTTCTTCTTTCTCTCTCTTCAGCAGCAAGTGGCAGCTGGAGGGCAGAGTGTTGTACGTAGCACCTAGTTATTAGCCCCTTACCGAGAAGTCTATGGGAGAAATGAGTTGTTATTAAAGTGTTAGGTGGAGACAGCACTTCAAGGTGTTTTTTTTTTTCACATTCAACGAAGTTAAGCCAATAGCAAAGCCCAAGGTTTGGCAGCTGATGAGGCTGTAACACGGAATCTAACCTGTACATCGTACTGATGGATTAAAACTGATAGGCAATTGGATTTGCAGGGTTGGAAATTGCATCTTAGTGATCATCACGACCGTCCGGCTGCTCTCTAACGAGCTCAGTCTCATTGCCTCAGTGCTGCGCGTGTGCTGTCTGGAAAAGCCCCAGCTTCTGCCACCACCTTAGGGCAATGATCAGGCTGAATCCAGGTGCTAAGCTCACCTCATTTTTGTTTTTCAAGGAGAGGTTTGTGTTAGATTAGTTTTGCCAACCCGTATCTGATTTTCAATCAAAAGCTTTGTATTCCCTTCCGCTGATGAGAAATTCATGACTCCGTGAAGTCTTGGCATGGCAGAAGGTGAAAGCTCCGAGAGTCTGTTTTCCTTTCAGCTCCTGGGTTCTCTCCAAGCCCACGTCGGGAGGCAGAGGTTGGGCTGTGGGAAAAGCATGGCTGAGGCACCTTGGAGGATTTGTGCTGCAGGCCCTGATAAGCAGAAGGACAGAATATTGCTCAGCTCAGCTTGCTGGGGTGGCTTAAGCTTAAAAATCTCTGTGAGCTGTGTGCTGGGTGTGCTACAGGACATCAGAAACAAGAATCCTTATGAGAGGCACAGTGAAGTTTGGTCTCTCTGCAGGCTATAGATACACAAATATATTTAAAGGAATCAGAAACCATGTGGATTTTTCACAGCCTGTAACTAGGATAACCGTTCATTCCTGAAAAACACCCCAAGTTACATGGCAATATAAAATACATTAATAACTCTGTGCTCATTTAATCTCCAGCCTCTCTCTGTTGCCTGGTCCTTGGGGCTGGGGAAGGCTCTGCCCTCCCTCCCAGCCCTCCCTGGGGATGCAGGCTGCTGTCCAGATGGACAAACTCTGTGGCTTAAAACGTTCACAAATGAGTAGCTAAAAATAATGAAGTACCTATTTTTAATGCTTTAGGGCTTCCCCAGAGTCCATAAGAAAATTATAATTCCCATAAACAAAAGGAGTCCTGGAGCTGCTCCACGTGATATCACTAAAAGACAAAGACAGCCGAGGTGACTGCAGCACTGGGACCCCACCGCGCATTTAATAACATGTATTTACATGTGTAACTGCAACAGTAATTGTCATATTTTATATATTCCTATAGCACAAGGTCTCTGTTAACTTCAGGACGTGCAGGTAGTTGAGTTACCCTTGCACAGAAGGCACTGAGGTGGTGTGGTTTGATCCATGTTCAATTAAATGAACAAAAAACGGCATTTGGAGTAAATACTACCATTGAATTTAGCACCGGAGGCTGGGCACTCGCCTGAGCCCACCTGCCTGGCCCTGCAGGAAGGGAAGAATCACAGAATCACAGAATCACCAGGTTGGAAAGGACCCACTGGATCGAGTCCAACCATTCCTAACACTCCCTAAACCATGTCCCTCAGCACTTCATCCACCCGTTCCTTAAACACCTCCAGGGAAGGCGACTCGACCCCCTCCCTGGGCAGCTGTTCCAGTGCCGATGAGCCTTACTGTGAAGAATTTTTTCTGATATCCAACCTGAACCTCCCCTGGCGGAGCTTCAGGCCATTCCCTCTTGTCCTGTCCTCTGTCACTTGGGAGAAGAGCCCAGCTCCCTCCTCTCCACAACCTCCTTTCAGGTAGTTGTAGAGAGTAATAAGGTCTCCCCTCAGCCTCCTCTTCTCCAGGCTGAACACCCCCAGCTCTCTCAGCTGCTCCTCGTCAGACGTTCTCCAGCCCCTCACCAGC
This sequence comes from Cuculus canorus, assembly GCF_017976375.1. Taxonomy (NCBI): domain Eukaryota; kingdom Metazoa; phylum Chordata; class Aves; order Cuculiformes; family Cuculidae; genus Cuculus; species Cuculus canorus. The sequence goes on from NC_071441.1 coordinate 77,098,496, forward strand.
TTTGTTGCTCTTCTCTGGACACCAAACAGAGCCTCAACATCCTTCTTGTGGTGAGGGGTCCAGAACTGAACACAGTATTCGAGGTGCGGTCTCACCAGTGCCGAGTACAGAGGGAGAATCCCCTCCCTGTTCCTGCTGGTGACCCCATTTCTGATCCAAGCCAAGATGCCGTTGGCCTTCTTGGCCCCCTGGGCACACTGCTGGCTCATGGTCAGTCGCTGTCAACCAACACCCCCAGGTCCTTCTCTTCCGTGCAGCTCTCCAGCCACTCTTCCCCCAGTCTGTAGCACTGCACAGGGTTGTTGTGCCCCAAGTGCAGGACCCGGCATTTGGCCTTGTTGAACCTCATCCCATTGGTCTCGGCCCAGCAGTCCAGCCTGTTCAGATCAGAAGCAGCAGTGAGGTAGAGGAGAGACCTGACAGAGAAAATACACAACTCACTGTCATGGGAAAGTGGCCAAAAACATATATAACTCTCCAGGTTCCTGCTTCCCATGGCCATCTTCTGAAAAGCCCATCAGCAGATGCTGGTGGTGGAGCAGGGATGCTCTGCAAAAGCCTGACTCAAAGGTGGGTAAACCTGGCTGATGTAAAATAACCAACTGCTGCTTTCAGCGGGGGCGAACTTGGATACCAACATGCTGTTTTACAGTATGGGGTTATTTGGTCCCATTTCTCCCCAAATGGCAGAACCTCTCCCAAAGTAAAAGTTAAGATTAATATGAATGAAAATACGCACTTTCGCAAGATGTAATGGATTAAAAATTCTTAAGGAGCCTTTATGAAGGAAAAATCACTGTAATCATCATTAAATTCTCTACCTTACAGACGTATTTAACGGAAATGTATTGTACGCAAAGGGAATGTTTACTCCTCTTTTGCTAAAAAACTGCTTGTGTAATGCAGAATTATTTAGTGGAAATGTATATTTTACATGGAATTAATTTACTGTTTCACTTAAATAACTCCTTCTGTAGAGCAGCAACTGTTAACAGAAAGTTGTTTATTATGAAAGGCAATGTTTTCATGTTTTCCCCCCAAATGCTATACGACAACCAACATTTAATAACTTTTTTCTGCCAGGATCTTTGTAGGACTGGTAGGAGTCAGATAGAATCATAAAATGGTTTGAGTTGGAAGTGACCTTAAAGCCCATCCAGTTCCACCGCCTGCCATGGGCAGGGACACCTCCCACTGGATCAGGGGCTCCAAGCCCCATCCAACCTGGCCTGGAACACTTCCAGGGATGGGGCAGCCACCACTGCTCTGGGCAACCTGGGCCAGGGCCTCCCCATCCTCAGCGTGAAGAACTTCTTCCTTATGTCTAGTCTAAATCTTCCCCTGTTCCATTTAAAGCCGTTCCTCCTCTACCTGTCACTCCAGGCCCTTGTAAAAAGTCCCACCTCAAGCTTTCTTGTAGCCCCCTTCAGGTATTGTAAGGTCACTATGAGGTCTCCTTGGAGCCTTCTCTTCTCCAGGCTGAACAACTCCAACTCTCTCAGCCCGTGCTCGGAGCAGAGGTGCTCCAGCCCTTCCATCATCTTTGCAGCCTCCTCTGAACCCATTTCAACAGTTCCGTATCCTTCTTATGTTAAGGATAAATCAAATATTCTCAACCCATTTTATTGGTGACCACCTGGAAGGACAGTGTTCACCATGGGGGTCATAAATGCTGAACGATGGGGATATGAAGAGGAGTGAAAATCTGATTTTTATGAGGGTGAAACATCACTTTGCTTTTGTCGCTCTTCCAGTGCAGCACCAAATTTCAGTTTCGGCTTACTGGGAAGAAATATGGAAAGAAGAAAGGGCAAAAAGCCTCTGATCTGAGGAATTTTCTGAGCTGGAGATTGACTGGAAGAAAATCTTTAAAATGTGGAGGTGGCTTGACTTGTATTTCACAGCCACAAGACTCCTGGCAAGGTAAACCTTCTCTTGAAGCCCACTCCAAAGACAATTCCCATTTCCATAGCAAGCGTAAGGAAAACAAAACCATTTGGAGTTACGCGACTGTGTGTGTGACAAATCCCAGCACTGCATCTCCAATTGATTTAACTTGGGGCTAGGGATTGACTTACTTGAAAGGAACTGGAAAAGCTGTTAGGGATTTTTTCCATCCGTAACCACCAGCTTAAACACACAGCACGTGTAACAAAACAGCCTGGGCGAACGCTTGGTAAAGTGATTTAAACTGCGGTCAGTAAAATAAAGAAGCTAAAATAAAAATAGCCATACTTAGCAACAAAAACATGTGTTCTACTGCAAATATGCTTCGGACAGGGTGTAATTTTTTAGAGGTAAGAAAGACATTAATAAGCGTAATTCAAATATGCAATCATTGCTTTTTAGTGGATAAGTGCAACAGCACTTTCCTGTCTAATTTTCACAAAGCCCCATTTATCTTTTCTCGAGCTCTGGAGTGCTTTCTGTGCTTTGGGTTGTGTTATTTCCATCAGGCTAAGTATACCCCAGACGCTTGTTTACTATATATACACTAAGGTGTCTTCCTTCTTACGAGGGGTTGTGCAGCCTGGAGAAGAGAAGGCTCTGGGGAGCAGCTTCCAGTACTGAAAGGGGCTCCAGGAAAGCTGAGGAGGGACTATTTACAAGGGCCTGGAGTGGCAGGATGAGGGAGAATGGCTTTAAATATGAAGGGGAAAGATATGGATTAGACATTAGGAAGAAATTCTTCACACTGAGGGTGGGGAGGCCCTGGCCCAGATTGCCCAGAGCAGTGGTGGCTGCCCCATCCCTGGAGGGGTTCCAGGCCAGGTTGGATGGGGTTTGGAGTCCCTGATCCAGTGGGAGGTGTCCCTGCCCATGGCAGGGGGTGGAACTGGATGGGCTTTGAATTTCTTTCCAACCCAAACCATTCCATGATTCTATGATTCCATAAGACATCATGATTTTAGGTATGCTGTTTTTGTCCCATCCCTCCTTGCCCAGCAGCCACCAGACACCAGGCAAGAGAGGGCACTAACTGCTTTTCCCAGCCTGAGAGCTGGTGGGAAAGGAGCCCGGTCGCATTGCTGCAGCAACAATCCCTGTTGTCCCTTGGGTTCTGGCACCTGTATCCTCATGAAACTCTGTTTGCATTTCAAAATTAACGACATATGCATGAAAGGATCAGTTTGTGTCCTACTGGCTCTGAAATAGGGAGCAGAGGAAGAACACAAAATGTGCAACTACAAAAGTAAGAGAAGCTTACATGCTTTTGGTTTGTTTGTTTGTTTGTTTTTTGTCCATCAAAATTCCCATAGCCAAAAGTCTCTGAGCAGTCTACTCTGGGAATGGAGAACATCAGCTGTTTCAGGGGTGTTTAATAAGGTTGACCTGACATTGTATATTTAGGGTAGAATTGGGTTTCCGCTTGGCCACCAGGCTGACTTTGTTGCTTCTAAGTAGCTGATCCTTCTCTGCCCCAAGGGAACGAGAGCAGGGCCAAAGTCGGCATAAAAGGGCTAAATTAAGTCAGTTCATTTAATAAGAATAGGAAGGTAATCTGAGATTTTGTGCTCTGGAAGGCTGCGGTAGTTTGGTTTCTTTCACCAGGCTCGTGAGGAAATGCTTCTTGGTGGCAGGATAGGAGCAGAGGGTTTTGTTTGGCTGAGAGTTTTGTTTTGGCTGCAGTTGCTTTTCACATTTCCCCTGCTGCTTCTTTTTTATTATCGCTACATGAGAACCATAGAATCACAGAATGGTTTGGGTTGCAAAGGACCTTAAAGCCCATCCAGTTCCACCCCCTGCCATGGGCAGGGACACCTCCCACTGGATCAGGGGCTCCAAACCCCATCCAACCTGGCCTTGAACCCCTCCAGGGATGGGGCAGCCACCACTGCTCTGGGCAACCTGGGCCAGGGCCTCCCCACCTGAACAGGAAAACATTTCTTCCCAAGATCTCATCTCAATCTCCCGTCTTTCACCTTCGAACTGTTCCCCCTTGCCCTCTCCCTGCATTCCCTGATAAAGAGTCACTCCTCAACCTGAGTCTAAATTAATATCTGTGTTTCAGACAGAGAACAATTGGGCTCACTGACTTTAGTGGAATTCCTTCTTACTTCTGCAGGTGTAAATGTAATTATAATAGATGCTTATTACCTTCCTAGATTTGTAACACTGTACCTGGTGACTTATATTCCCTTATGTGCTGGTTCTATAAGCTGGTTTTTTCCCCGAGCGTGATGGTTTTGCTCTTCATTTGAATGAGCGTGTGAGGAAGAGTCAAGCCATGGTCCTGGTTACAGGCTCTCATGCCAGATTCAGTGTCCCAGGCTAAAAGAGATCTGTTCATTCATTCTTCCTATTAAGATCATCAATAATGAAATTAATGACATAAAATCTAATGTTATTGTACATGACCTGCCCCAAAAATCTATTTGCCAGAGAAAACTGCTGGGCAGATGCAAGGTCCTCATCAGTGTTTGCCTGGTGTAGCTCTGTGTCAGTGCTGAGGATCTGGCTCACATAAGTTAGCACAAGTAAATTTCCAGCATATTTCAAATTGCTCTTTCTGCCCAGTGCATGGAAAGTTTATCTTCTTCCCGATAAGTGCAACATAGCAGAGTATATTTTCAATCCTTGAGTGGAAGTATGGAAATGATAAATAGCTGCTGAGTAATTGTTTGGCAGAACATGATTGCAAGAGGCACCTGGAAGAAAAGAACTCCAGAAAACAGCAGGTCAATCAAACATCTGGGGAGGAGGGGTATTTTGAGACATGTTTTTCTGCTATAGTGTTACAGGTGTTCAAAAACCATGATGTGTCAAAGGCTTTTTAGACAGAAAACTAGGATGGACTTTAGTAACCCCAGGATGAGGTAAGGGATGCAGATCCGGGGATTGGGTGTGGGGCGAGCTGAGTGGGTCAACTCTTAGTCTCTGTCCAAAACAGAGGTATTCAGTCTGAGTTGTCTCATGCCTCTTAAATCTGGGAACACTTACTGGACCTCTCAGGCACTTACTACAAAGCTTCCCTAGATATGTTGAAATATGATGCTTTTCTAATGCAGAAACTGTGTCCCAAACTCTGGATAATTGAATATTGACCTCATTTCAATAGACAAAGAGGTGATGACTGGTTGGAAATCTATGAGCTCAACTGGTCGGGTTATATGAACACTTCCTTTGTGCAGGAGGGAAAATGGCATTGACCACTGATGCATTATTTTGACACAGTTAAAGGCTGAGTTACACAAAACTTTAAATCACTGTGTAAAGAATGGAAATTAAATGAGAAGTACTGGGGCAAAAAAATGAAATGAGGAAGGATATCTTACTGAATGCCCCCAAATTTTTGAACTTATTGACAGACCTATGAACATGCTTTATAGAAGTACATGAAGAGGGGGAAGGTGGAATAAATAGTAATGAATGGGGGAACAAGCTCAGATCTGTCTGACAGGTAAGAGAACGTGAAGTGGATTAATGCAGTATCATGGAATCATAGAATAGTTTGGATTGGAAGGGACTTTAAAGCCCATCCAGTTCCACCCCCTGCCGTGGGAAGGGACACCTCCCACTGGATCAGGGGCTCCAAGCCCCATCCAACCTGGCCTTGAACACCCCCAGGGATGGGGCAGCCACCACTGCTCTGGGCAGCCTGGGATGGGGCTTCACCACCCTCACAGGAAAACACTTTTTCTTAAGATCTCATCTAAATGTCCCCTCTTTTATCCTAATTCCCATAAAATTAATAAGTGAACTATGTAGGATCTAAACCTATGGCTCCATTTGGCCAGCATAGAGTGACTGGGAACTGAGAAGTGATAAGAGCGTTTTGGATGCTCCTAGTCTGTACTTGGATCGTACTGGAATGTGTAGAAAATGGTGAGGAGCATTCAGGTTAAGTCATACACTTGTGTAGCAAAGGAGCATTTCCCTGAGTTATTTTACACGATGTAGATAACATATGAAATCTGTAGATGAAAAAAAATACAAACCCTTTTGCTAGAGGGCATCAATTGATCACCAGTTGCATTCTGGTTAGGGAGAGGTTCCCCTCTGTGCAGGTGTTTGATATTGGTCCACTTGGCTGGCTTTGCTCATTCAGAGAGACAGCTGTCACTGGAGACACTTCAGCTTGATGGGCTAACCTCCACTTCACCTTTCTCTCCTGTTTACATCTTGTTATCTCAGCAGCTGAATTTGCCTGAATTGCTTCCAAAATAACACAAAATCCAAAGCTGACGGCTCAGTCCGTTGTAGTCAGATCTGAAATACATAGACCATAAGAAAATTCATTAAATATCTGAGAAACTTCATAGCTTAGGTTTTTACCAAAGGAAATAGTCAAATATATATTGAGGAAAATACTTGTAAACACTTGCGCCCCTTTCCCCCCCCTCTTCTGTCAACTTTCATCCCTGTGCAAGTGTTTAGAGTGAGGCTGAAAGCCCTTTGCCCCAGAGGAAGGTGCAGAGGGAACTTTTAATGGTGGTGTTAACTCAGCCTTGTCTACAGAAGCTTAAATGAGTTGCTGTAACATGAGATACAAGCAGAGTGAAATGTCAATACCAGTCAGCGTAATGCACGAGTGGTTTCTGACATAAGAAAGGAGAAGTATGGTTGATCTTTAACCAATTTTTCTTTTTTTTCTATGAAAGACTTGGCACTTGACAGCTCCTTGTAGAAGTCTTCCATCATCTCCTATTGAGCTCTTGCTGAGTTTTCTATATGCTTTGGAGACAACACAGCTGTTCTGGATAAGTCAGTTATGCCTGTATTGTGTGGGAATAGGACTTCAGAGTGCTACTCAGAGAGCTTATCCTGATGAAATGTGTGGTCTTGTGGCAGGGTCACAAGGTTTTTGTGTGGCCATCTGCTATCTAAATCATCTTCATCTTTGGCAAACTTAAAGTTCCTTGTTCTGGCCGTAATCTTGCCTGCGGCGAAAACGTCTGGGTTTTCTGTGCAAATTGATCTCAACCTGAGTTAATTTTGCCAAAGCAGGAAACGTCAGCGCAAGGAGCCCATTCTCAGGTGATCTTCAAGTGGTTTCTGGGACCAGGCAGCTGAAATGAGTGCTTTGTATGTCTGGTGGCTTTTCTTCTTGGTAAAAGAGAAAAATAAGACTGTGTTTGAAGCCTCAAGGCTTGCTTTTAACTCTCCCCTAGCCTACAGTGTACTTACATGGAACATGGAAAGGGAAAATGGCCTAAAGAGGTGAAGTTTTATGGCATTAACTTTTTATGGGAGAAAGGCATCTGTTGGGAGAAAAGGTCTTGTGGCACCCGGGCAAGTCAAGGATCACCACACAGAACAAAAGATCTACAGATGAAAAACTGTTTCTGGGTCATTTCTGCAAAACTTCTTGTATTTGGGTTCTACTGCTGCTCTTCCAGGAGCTGCTGGTGCTGCCATATGCTTTTTGTGGCAAACTAGTGGAAATCTGTGCGTGAACAAGAGTTTTTTATCCTATTTCTAGTAACGTAGCAGCTCCACCAGAGCAGATGCAATCTGCTCAAATATAAAAAAGATGTCTCTTGAAAATAAGTGGATAGGCTTGAAATAGCTGTGCGATTTGTGCTGTGAAATAACAATTCATTCTTGAGCTGAAATAAAAATTCTTGGAATAGTAGTGAGCAGAACCGTGGCAGAGACGTATTAAGGCAGCAGTTCTGACCAGGGAAGGTGGCAGCTGGGGAGGAAGTGGCTCCCTGAAATGGAGAAGGGATATGAGAACTGAATATCTTGCGTATGTTGCTGCTTGCCACAGTAACCTATCAGCGTTAAGCCCTTGTTGAGTTCTGTATTGGGATGTGCGTGAGTTCGGGCATCCCTTGCTCAATGGAGACCTTCTGTGCGCGAGCATAAGACCTTCTACCCTCCAGCAATGTGTGTTCTTTCATTTTCTGACTGCTTCTGTTATTGCACTTGATGTGCACTGCTCTACAGGAAGCGTAGGGATAGGAATATTTCCATTCTCTCACATTAAACAGTGAGTTCATGTAGTGTTTACTAACAGATGGTGAATAACATGTATTTTCATAGTGGCCATGGAACTAAGCGACCTTGGTTTAAAAGTCCAGCCGTTGTCTGACTCAAAAGGCAGCATATCTTAACGTGGTGGTCTTGAACAGGAGGCAGAAGGAAGGCTCTATCGCAACAGGGTTGTGGGAAAGGTATGGTATTTAACAGGCAGCAAAGGAAAAGCACAGTTCTTGCAGTGTGCTGCTTTTCCAGCCCCAAGACAGATTTCATAGAGCTGACATTTAAAGTCATTAAGACTCAATTAAATTCCTGTTGAAATAATTTTATCCTGATTTTTTTGTCCCAGACTGATTATTGGAAATTATCTCATTTCCCTAAGAGGGGGGCTACTGCCATGGGAAAGGTTCCTCCACAAATTAAGAGTTTCAATATTCAGTAAAGCCAGCCTCACGTAAAATTTTGTCCTCTAAGACACAAAGAAAATGCGGAGAGGAGAGATAAATTAACAAATACTAGCCTAGCTGCTACAGACCTGTGGGTTCTCTGTGGTGCTACCACACTGATGTAAGCCATGGAAAAGGTGGTGGCGTGGAGAGGAAAGAGATTTGAGTTACCTTTGTAGGTGATTTTGCTGCTGACACAAGGGAGAATCTGGCCCACAAATCAGGGTGGCTGACGGGGATGAGGTGACCTGCATGAAAGGCAAGGGGTTTAGCTGTGGGTCCTGTCACGGTCCACTCATAAGTGGACGTGTGATGGTTCTTTTTAGCTATGATCTCGGAGTGCAAAAAAGAAATCAAAGCAATAATTCAACAAGTCAAAGGAGTTAAATTTCAGTCCAAACAGGAACTTTATTAATTGTGCCCATAAAGTGGCGTGCGATAGAAAGAGAGAGAGTAAGGAAAAGGATGGGGAGGAAAAATAAGGGAAGGAAAAAGGGGTGATAGCTACCACCACGGGTCCACAGACGTCCGGCATCTTGGGGGTCCCGGTCCAGAAGGGGTTCCTCTACTTCTATCTTCAATCGATGTGATCTAACAGTGGGGAAGATCTTCAAAGTTCAGCTGCTCCAGAGCTGACTTTTATGTTAGTCCATGCACCTGATTCCTCCTGGTGACCTGCCTTTGTCCCACCTCAGTCCTGTAGAGATACACCAAACTCCACCTGGCAGACCACACGTGCCAGGAGAGGAGTGTCTGAGGTGTGGTCAGCGTTGAAGGCAGGTAGTCTCCTCTTGCGCATCCGCTCCTCCTGGCAGCACTGGTCGTTTTTGGGGTCCCCGATGAAGGCCAGTAGTCATCCTTACCTTGCACTTTAAATGACCTCGTCCTTGTGCATGCTGTGTTGGGGTATGGGTCTGCGGTAAGTCCCAGCATTAATTTTCTTGTTTCGCTTGGTGGATCTTTCACAATAGTAGTTATCAGGGAGCCTTTGGGTCTGTACTTTGGGTCTGTAGTGTTGCCGTGCTTCATGGATCTTTTACAATAGTAGAGGTTTATGGACAGCTACAAAGTATTTGTCCTGTACCAACCTTGATAGGTACATGGCATACCAGCTTCGGCCGTTACTGCAAGGCCTGTGCCTGTGGTTTAGAACCTGATGAGAAATGTTGAGACAGACATTGATCCTTTGATCGACCCTCACAGAGAACCCTGCTAACCTTTCTCTCCAATTCTAAGTGAGAATGAGGTTGAGTGGAGATCACCAAGCTGATTAGCATGCTGCAGTCCATCCTTGCAGGATTGGGAAGCACCCGTATTTGCGTGGTCAAAGCTATCACTGCGTAGTTGATGCCAGCCCTCAAGTCTTGTACTGTTGGAATTTTCCCCGCAGGTTTGGAATTTCTAAAGGGTTTTTATATTACTTATTCCAAATCTTTATTAATGAAAACATAAATGTTTAATTTTCCTCCTGCTCTGATGCACTTATTGGTTATTTTGCTTAAAAACTCTGCTGAGACTTCGGTGTCTTCAATGGTAAAGTGTACTTCTCTAGCACGTGGGACATGCAAAGTGAAGATGATGGTTCTAGCTTCCATTCTTCTTGGAGGACAGGGCTTTCTAGATGGGACGGTATAATGCGTGTTGTAACTAAACCTTATGACTCATGTGAAGGCAGGCAGATCCACTAGGCTTCCCATAAAGGATGGGATGTATTAATTCATAGAATCATAGAATGGTTTGGGTTGTTTGGGGTTTGGGAATGGTAAAGCCCAGCCAGTTCCAAGCCCCTGCCTTGGGCACGGACACCTCCCATTGCATCAGGTTGCCCAAAGTCTCATCCAACCTGGCCTTGAACACCTCCAAGGATGGGTCATGGTTCTGGTATGCATAGTTCAGAAGAGAGAATGAGACTGTGACTACTACCTCCATAAAGCATTAAAAGGGCAGGATTTTTGGTTTCTTGCGTGTTCTGTGCCTGCCATACCAAACAAGAGAGCTTGGCTTTTGAGCCTGCTCAGATGAGGACCCACAGCTACAGCTCCTGGATTAAAGGCATTAAAGGTCAGGCAAATGCAATTTTGTGTTGAGATGACTTGGAACAAATTGGATTTGTCTCACTTTAGGAACCAAGGCAATACATTTCAGTTTGAGGGATTCAGAGATGTTTTGTTTGTGATGAAGGGTTGTTTGGTTTTTTTTTAAAGATTTCAATGTATTTCCTGAAATATTGACCTGTGTTCAGATTGCCTCTTTAGGACTTCACTTGTGTTTCCAAATCAGAAATCTCAGGATGCTTTGGAAAAAGGAAATTATCTTCTTACCAGGCTTGTTGATCTGACAGGGTGCCCCTGTGAGAAAAAGAAGAAAATATCATGGTAGTCAAACAGATCAGCCAAGTCTGGTACAGCAACACTGTGTGTCTTCCTCTTGGGTCTGGGTCTCCCAAAGGCACCAGCAAGTCAGGAAGGGAAGAAGAGAGCACTGGTAGCATTGCTTTGTGCTCCATTTGAAGAAATTCTGTTCAGTTTTTCTGAAAGAAAAAGGTGGATGAATTGGTTACAATCTTCCCAGGAAGGTATAACTTTTGATGCGGAGAATTCATATAAAAATCAGAAGTATCACTGAAAAAAAAAGGCTTGAAGCCCATAATTTCAAACTAGGCAGAGGAGGCACGTATCATGCTGTGAGGGTAATTAACGCAAGGAGATCCTTTCTATGGCTGTGATGGGATTTAATCAAAATTGGAGCTTCATATATTCTTAAAATACATTCTGTAAATGCACCCTGGACTGCAGTGCGGTAGAGGAATTGCCCAGCCCCGTAAAACATCAGAGTCAGTTTAAGTAATTGCAAGTTTCTTTCAGCGTAAGATCAACAAAGGTTTCATCTGATGCGTATAAACAGTGTTAGAAAAGGAATTACAAGGTGCTGAGGAGGACCTGATGTTTGCCTGATGAGAATGCCATTATGTTCCCTGCATGGGGAGTAAAAACCAAACAGACAAAATAGATTGGCAAGTATAAATTTCCATTCATTACAATACTGAGATAAAATTTCTGACAATGTATCTTGTGCAGAGCTTTAGGTTTTGGAATCAATTTTCCATTCAGGGAGATACTAGAGGAAAATGGACATCAATTTGTAGCTGTCCATGAGCACAAAACATGCAAAAACATAGACTGGACCAAAGAAGAAATTTGCTGCTTGAATCACCTTCCTCTTAATCCATTTGGATAACTCTCTAATATCTTCCTCTCCCGTCCTTGGGGATGTGTTTCAAGGAGAGAGGCAAAAGCTGAACCTCCCCTGGAGCAACTTGAGGCCATTTCCTGTAGTCCTATCACCTGTCACTTGGGCAAAGAGACAGACACCCATCTCTCTACAACCTTCTTTCAGGCAGTTGTAAACAGTGACAATGTCTTCCCTCAGCCTTCTCCTCTCCAGGCTAAGCAACCCCTGTTCTCTCAGCTGCTCCTCATAACACTTGTCCTCCAGACACTCCAACAGCTTCATTGCCCTTCTTAGGTCAGATTGAGGTCTCATAGGAGATTGAGAGGGGAGGGAGTTCTGAGTTCCCTTTTGAGAAAGGTAAGGTGGGGAGAAAACCCTCAGAAAACAGGGTATTTCAAAGGATCCCCACTGAAATTCTAGCCTGGTTGCAAACACCCTTTGCATCCTGCCATGCAGAAGATGCTGGTGAGAAGGTTTCTTTCTTCCTTCTAACTTATCTGCAGCTTCTTGGGCTGTTTCTGCCCTTTGCTCATGACTTCTTTCATCTCAGGACCAGATCTGGTTTATTTTCTAAGGAACATTCTACCCGTATAAGGTGTGGGTGTGGTTTTTTGAAACAATGGCTACGCCACCGGCAAGCCGTGACTGTGATTCTGCTGTAACAACTTCTGTGTGACATAAGTTGGACAAGACAGAGGCTGTTTCCTTCTCCTGGAGTGCTGCTGGAAATGTGTGGTCCAGCATAGAGGCACCATAAGAGGTTTGGAAGAAGCCAAGAAGACACGGGAGATGCTGGGGCTCTTGAGTCAGGTGTCTGAAAATGCCAAAGGGGAGGCTGGTGTTCCTGCCCATCGCTGGCTGGACCCAAAAGTCTTGATCTTGCCATCACACAGCCCTGGTTCCCCCTTTTCTATGTGGGCAGAGAGTCCCTCCAGCACTTTTTGGGCTGTTCTGCTAGATGGTGCTGTTGCTCTGGTTTCTGAGAGGAGTTTGCAAACTGGTCCTCAGCAGATGGTCCTCAGAGGAGAATTAACTCTTATTCAATTAATGACCACTGTATCAGCCCAAGCCTGTGGAAAATACCTTGTGGTCTAGGAACTGTGGAGAGCTGCTCAGAGAATGTCTGCTGCCAAAATCTGCTCCTCACCAGCCAAAGATCTGAGTTGGGCCAAATCTGCTCCTGAATCTGCTGCTGGACTGGGGTGCTTCGCCGATGTGAGTGCGTGGTCTTGTGCGGTTCAAAACAACTTGTGCTCCTGTACAAATGGCATCCTTAATCTCATGGTATTAAAGTAACAACAGAAAACAAACTCCATGGGGATGTCAGGGGATTAGGACAAGAAGAAACCAACATTGTGCAGCCATTAAAGTATTATTTTAGCTTGATTTCAACAGTAATCTGGGGGATCTGAGGGAAAATTGCTTTTAAATTTTATCAGGTAGGAGTTGGCCCTGAGTTATGTCTCTGCAAAGCTGGAGGAGCTTCTCTGCACTCAATTACAATGTTTAATATTCATGCGAGTCTTTTCTTCGAGGTATATCCCCCAAACACTACTTGAACGGTGCGTGCAGTGCCAGGGAAAGGCACTCACAGCTTGGGCAGAAAAAGACTAATAACTGGCAATTAAATTGGTGGTGAAGTCTACATTAGGGAGTGAGGTAAACACTAGAAAAATGGTGAGATCTTTAGGGCTGGCAAAGAGCTGAGACAGTAGTAGGACTAGAACTACAAGATATACTTTAGACACCTGAGCCCAGTATGCAGCCTGCAAGTGCCAGAAACACCTGTGGTTCTGCTGCCGCTGTTTGCTCAGCCATCCACGGTCTGCTGCAGGTGAGCATGTTGTGGCCGAACCCAAACTGGATCCAATTGAAGCATTTTTCCCTTAGCACAACCTACAGTGAAGGTCAGAGTTGGGCAAACCTTTTGCAGTTTTATTGGGCACAGGCATTGTGGGGTTTTTTCCCCTTCTCACTGTAAAATTTAAATGGTATCTTGGTAAACTCCGGTATTATTGACATATATACCTTGTTCCCTTGTGTGCTCCCAGTGGGACTGCTGCCTGGTCAGGATTAACTAAACCCCATCCCGGTGCTGGGCTCAGTGCCTGTTAGGGAGTCAGCTGGGGGCCTGGGTATGACCCCCACTTTGTGCCTTTCATGATTCAGGCTGCAGCTTTGCAGGGTTCAGCCCTGCAGGGGCTGGGTTCTTCTGAATGCAAGTCCAGAGTAGTAGGGGTGGATGGATGTGGGCCTTTGTCTCTCCTGGTGAAGCCCTTCTACCTCGCCAAGCTCATTAAATATTAATTTTTGCGGTGTTGAACCCAGCTCTCCCACATCCCAGCTGACTGACCTGCCTGCAGAGCTGTAATGCTGCTTGCTGGCCTGATAAATATTTAATTACCTCAGAAAGCAGAGCAGCTCTGCTGTGCTGCGCTTGAGAGCATCAGGTCAGAGAGCTTCGGGCAGTGTTGGGGTACAGGCAGCCCCTGAGCTTCAGAGGTGGCCTCTATCAGGCTGCCCACGGTCTCAGTTGAAAACACAACCAACCATGCAACTATTTCCTTGAGTTCTCCACCCAAAGCGGCAGAACGGTCAGAGCTGGGGAACAATATTCGATATTGTCTTGGAGGAGGTCTGGAGATGCCAGGGAACAGAAGATGGGAGCCCCGTTTGCTAGGGTTGATGTGGATGGACAGGAAGGAGTGGGCAACTTGGACATCTTCAGCAGGGATGAAAAAGGGTTTTGAGGTCTGGGAGAGGCTGCTGCGTTAGCTGCTGAAACTTGAGGGAGTTGAGGTGTGAATAGGCAGCGGCACCCTTCGGCAATGGGTGAGCAGGTTTGCACAGACAGACCCGTGTGAGGGCAGTGAGGCTTGGACTGACCCAAAATATGCCTTGGTGAGCCCTGAAAGATTCCTTATGTCTTGAACCAAGGTAATTGCAACCGTCTAATATAGGTGGCACCATGGCCAGTAATCCTGGATACCTACTGCCCTCCTGCTTGGTAGGATAAAGGGCTCTAGAGGACTTGTACACAGCCCTACAAAGCTTCCACGGAGGAGCTGGAAGCTTGAACCAGCTTTACTGCACCTGACCTCATCAACACAGACAATCTCCAGCCAGAGAGCTGGAGGAAGAGAAACACCTCATTCCTCCCAGGCCTTGAGATAACAGCAAAGAGAAGTTCCAGGCTGAAGTAGAATGCCTTAAAGAGGGCCTGCAGGAAAGCTGGGGAGAGGCTCTTGATCAGGGGGTGCAGGGGTAGGAATGGTTTAAGACTGAAAGAGGGGAGGTGGAGATGAGATCTTAGGAAGAAATGTTTTCGTGTGAGGGCGGTGAGGCTCTGGCCCAGGTTGCCCAGGGCAGCGGTGGCTGCCCCATCCCTGGAGGTGTTCAAGGCCAGGTTGGATGGGGCTTGGAGCCCCTGATCCAGTGGGAGGTGTCCCTGCCCATGATAAGGAGGGTGGAACTGGATGGGCTTCAAAGTGCCTTCCAATCCAAACCATTCTGTGATTCTATAAAGTGTTTCTGCATGTAGGGGTGATGTGTGGAGGAGCTGATTGTTTGTGGAAGAGTACTGTCATTCCTTCGAGAGCCAACTTTCCTTGAGAGTTGGGAATGACAGAGATCCTCAGCAGTCTAATCCCAGCCACTGTGCAACTGAGATGTCAGTCTGCAATGTTCAGTTTAAGAGGTATATTTATAGCAGGCTTAGCTGCAGACTGTAGTGTCTTTGTATCAGATTTCCTTATATAATGGTGATGTTACAGCACCTTGGGTTTCTTCTGACAGTGAATTACAGCTAATACCTCTCCCCCGCATACCTGAAAGGAATGGGAGCAGCAGGCTGCAAATCTCTTCACAAGAGCTGCTGCAATGGTGAGAGCAAGTAGAGGAGTTACTGCCAGGGAGGGCAGCTGCTTAAAAGCAGTGTTTGAATCTCAAGTGAATGTTCTAACAACTCACAAGTCCTCGCTCTGCGAGTAAGATGGCTTAGCAGTCATTTAAAAGAAGCATGGGCAGAAGTGTTCCAGTTAGAGAAATTGAGAGAATCTTCAAAATATGTTAAGTTTTTGGTGCCATAACTAATCTTTGAAAGCAGGTGCACTTTGAAAACAAACCCTGCTCTCTTAGGATGACGGGAAATGGCCTCAAGTTGTGCCAGGGGAGGTTTGGATTGGATGTTAGGAAAAATATCTTTACTCCAAGAATGGTGAAGCCCTGGGAGAGGCTGCCGAGGGCAGTGGTGGAGTTCCCATCCCTGGAGGTTAAGAAAATCTGTAGATGTGGCACTTGGGGACATGGTTTAGCGGGCGTGATGGTGTTGGGCTGACAGTTTGACTGGATGATTTTAGCCGTCTTTTCCAATCTTAACAATTCTATGATTCTAATTTTCAGAATAACTAGTTCGATGTACATGTTTCCAGCAGGTTTCTTTGGAAGCAACTAGTCTATGTTGACTTATTTGTAAGGTTCCTGATGAAGGCAAAGCCCTGAGCAAGCGTGTGGTCGGGGCTGACAATGGGAAGCCATGTGTTTCCCAAACAGCCAAGTGAAGTTTGGGAACAATGTTCTGGGGGTGCGAGTGAAAATACTTTTATTCCCTGCTCTAAGGTAAGTCAGACCAAGACAGAGGCAGTGGGTGGGATGTCAGGCTGATACAAGCTTTGCATTGTCCTTGGTAGCAGGTCGTTTTAAGCACACTTTGTTAACCATACATTGGTACTCCTGATGCTGTCCTCTTATGTTTCCTATTATTTTGACTAATTAGTATGCCTGTTGAATTGAAACTTCTTACTTATTTAATATCAAGCTAATGTAATGAAGTCAGATTCACTTGTTAATCCACTTGCAGGTAATTGCAATGGTAATAAAGTTACTCGAGATTGCTGTTTCTGGAAATGCACCTTCTGCACTGCCATGGAACTGAGTGGTTTTTCTAATTTGCTCAAGTAGCGGTCACCCGCAGATTGGATGTAGAATAGATTTAAAAAACACCTTATTTCTCCATCTTTACTATCCATATCCCCTTGCTGGCTTAAGACACCTAAATAATTTGAAATAAATGAGGAATTAATCTGATCCAAGCTTTGTGAAAACAAGTAATTTTTTAACGAAAGCCAAGTGAGTAATTCATGATGAATAATTTATCTGACATCTTTTTTTTTTTTTCTGCTCATGGAGCTTCTGCAAACAGATTTCTGCTTCCTTCAATTAACAGCAGAAAGCTTTTGACAAATTTGGGGTGAATGTTCTCAACAGGATGGCTCATTTGCAGAAAAACCTTCCTCTCTGGGATCCAAAATTCCAGTTCCACAGCTTTTACTTTTGTGAAAAGCCTTGTGCTGAGAGGGATGTGGACTGGGGAACAAGGCAGAGGTGGTGCTTTGAGGCTGTAGCGTGGCACTTGCCCTGTTGTGAGAGGTAGATGGATTTTCTAGTTGCTCACTCTTAAGGTTTTTTTCTCTTAAAGCCAGGTGATGTTTAGATGATGAGGCCTCTGCCAGGGCTTCCTCACTATTTCAGTAAAGAATTTTTTTCTAATATCCAATCTAAACATCATGGTGCAGCTTAAGGCCATTTCCTTTTCATCCTATCATTTGTTTCTTGAGAGAAGAGACCAACCCCACCTCACCACCATCTCCTTTCAGGCAGTTTTAGAAAGCAAGAACGTCACTCCTCAGCCTCCTTTTCTCATAGAATCATAGTTTGGGTTGGAAGGACTTCAAAGATCATCCAGTTCCACCCCCCTGCCATGGGCAGGGACATCCCACTGGATCAGGGGCTTCAAGACCCATCCAACCTGGCCTTGAACCCCTCCAGGGATGGGGCAGCCACCACTGCTCTGGACAATCTGGGCCAGTGTCTCACCACTCTTACGGTGAAGAAATTCTTCCTAATGTCCAGTCTAAATCTGCCCCTCTCCAGTTCATACCCGTTCATGCTGGTCCTGTCCACACAAGCCTTTATGCGTAGCCCCTCTCCAGCTTTTCTGTTGCCCCTTCAGGTACTGGAAAGTCTCTATAAGACCTCCTCTGAGCCTTCCCTTCTCCAGGCTGAACAACCCCAACTCTCTCAGCCTGTCCTGGTAGAGAAGGTGCTCCAGCCCTCCAATCATCTATGTAGCCTCCTCTGGACCCATTCCAACAGCTCCATATCTTTATTACATTGAGGATTCCAGAACTGGACATAGGATTCCAGATGAGATGTCCCCAGAGCGGAGCAGAGGGGCAGAATCCCCTCCCTCCCTGCTGGCCACGCTGCTTTGGATGAAGCCCAGGACACGGTTGGTTTCTGGGCTGTGAGCGCACATTGCCGGCTCATGTCCAGCTTCTCATCCCCAGCACCCCAAGTCCTTCTCTGCAGGGCTGCTCTCAATCACATCATCCCCCATCGTGTACTGAAAACGGGGATTGCCCCAACCCAGGTGCAGGACCTTATACTTGGCCTTGTTGAACCTCATGATTTCTCTTCAGGCTGAAAACCCCCAGATGCTTCAGCCGCTCTGGGTAAAACTTGTTGTCCATCCCCCTGCCCAGCTCTGTTCTCTTCTCTGGATGCTCTCCAGCCCCTCGATGTCTTAGTTGTAGTGAGGGGCCAAAACTGAAGGCAGGGTTCGAAGTATACCCTCTAACAGTGCCGAATACAGGGGTGTGATCCCTCCCCTGCTCCTTCTGGCCCCACCGTGGCTGATACAATCCACAATGCTGTTGGCTGCCTTGTCCACCTGGACACACAAAGTTCCTCTTTGAGGACATGAATGGCTCACGGGGAATGAACATGGTGTCCAGGTCCCATGATCTCCTAGTTTTTCTCTACTTGACCACTGACTTGAGTTTGCTGAAAACGGGTCTCTTCTTGTAAGCCTCCTTACAATAGGCACAGCTGTGGAGCCCAGAGGGGTTGGACTGACTGTTGAGGTCTTCTCTTGCAGCCTGTGAACGTTGAGGCACAAATGCACACCAGAATGAGATGTGTGATTTCACCTCTAAGTTGAAATTATACCTTTGTGCTTGCTTGCTTTCTCTTTTTCTTTGCATGGCTCAGGTTTCAGTCTGATTGCAGGAATGTGTGAATCCTCCAAACCTGCCAGGAGCAGAGTGGAGCTGTGCTGCTGACAGCTCTCTTCAGCCATGAGCTTGTAGGTGTTGTAATCAATGTTACACGAGTTGCTTGTTTTCATACATGGCAAGACTTGACTAAATATGCCCTCTTTAACATTCCCTTGGCTTCCTCATTGGCCTTTCCAGCACAAGTGTTGGATAGCAAAGAAAACTTTAATTATTAAGGCTGTTACTTGTAACGCATTTTCTCCAAGATAAAACAAGTTGTTTATAGAATCGCAAAACTTGCAGACTGGAAAATATTTGTCAAGTCTTAAATACAAGACAGCACACAAACCTCAAACTGAGGATGCAAATGAAAGCTTTTGAAGTCCCATGGTTACTGCCTTGAGATACAGACACCACAATACCCCGAAGAAATGGTCTTAACTGCCTCTTCCCCGGCTCTTGCTGGGAGCTCAGTTCAGTAACACCTCTTGCTTTTGCCTCCCTGTTACGGCAACATCTATCAGTTTGTGCCTGTGTTTTGACAGCACAGATGAAGGTTTAGCCTCGCTCCAGCCTTCATCACCTGTGGTCAAGCGTCTAACTTGGGTGCATGCACTTGACAAACTCAGTTCCTCCTTATGTCTACTCTAAATCTGTCCCTCTCCAATTTATAGCCATTGTCCTATAGTGGTAGGACGAGGGGCAATGGGTATAAACTGGAGAGGGGCAGATTTAGACTGGACAGAAGGAGTAATTTCTTCACACTGAGGGTGGGGAGGTCCTGGCCCAGGTTGCCCAGAGCAGTGGCTGCCGCATCCCTGGAGGGGTTCAAGGAGACTGGGTGGGTCTTGGAGCCCCTGATCCAGTGGGAGGTGTCCCTGCCCATGGCAGGGGGTGGGACTGGATGGGCTTTAAGGTCCCTTCCAACCTGAACTATTCTATGATTCTGTGATTCTATGTGTTCACCTTATTTTATTCATCTTTATCCTTCCCATCCGATATGAATTCTTCCAAATATTTCAACATCCTTAATTTTAGATGTCAAATATAGTTGAGTTTCAGTGGATGAGGAACTTGTGTTCTGTTGGTAAATCAAAATATGCCTAATGAATTGGAAAGATATGCACCCAGGAAGAGAGATGATTCATTAGATGTCTTCGTTGCTGAAGTTTTGGGTCAATCAAGACTCTCCCATGTAAATCTGACTTTTCCAAGCCAAACTCTGGCAGTTATTTATGCAGATATTCCATTTTACCACAAATCTTGATTAGCAACTTGTATTTGTTATATGAATTCCTTTTATCACCAAAGTGATGAGATGCATAGTTAGACCAAACTTGTTCTCACAGCCTAAATTTTGAGGAAATTGGTGATTTAGGGTGTCATGGGCACCCTCATTGCTTCCCTGAGAAAGTTTGGGTGCCTCAAAGGACTACTCTGCAGTTCCCCAACCCAAGATGCTTTGGAATTGCACCAAAAAAATGATAGCTCTTGAATTTCTGGATACCTTTTTCTAATTTTAAAATGAAAGCCTTGTTTTCTGACGTGTTTTGCTGAGATTTAAATAGGCACTGATTGTCTTTTAATTACTAGATCAGTAATAGGCTATGTATCTTAATCTGTTATGCTGTGATTCCTAAAACATATTACTATTCATCTCCTGAATTGATTATACTTAACATGCATTAACTGTCTTTTAAAATCTCTGTAATATGTCTATTTGGGAATCTTAACTTATGCATTTAAATTAGATTTAATAAGAGTGGATTTTGTGAAGCTGAAACTTTGTCCATTAAGAACATCTCTGGGCTGTGGAGATGAGAGGTGTGCCATGGGCATCGCTAATTGCAAAGCTGGATGGTCTCGCAGAGCAGGATTGGAGGCTGAAAATGTCACTGTAGAAACGGTGCCTTAACCCAAGGACTAGTTCTGCCCTAAATCCCCCATCCAAGTGTCAATGGGAATGCTGAAGGACACAGATCCAGGTCCTATGATCAAGAAAATGTCTTCGAGTACCCAATAGCCTGGCTACTTTTCCCACAAATGTTTGTGGTGGGAAGCACTTTTAAAATGTCCTGCTGAGTAATCCTACATATTTAAGTCTCATTACGAACAGCAAACCTGCATTTGCAAGAAATTAATGGGGAAAATGTTTCTGACTTCTTTCCCGAATACTTTGGGACTTGGCAAAGATGAGTCACTAAATTATTCAGCAGAAGAGTTTATTTTTAGCCATGTGAGGAATGGGTCATATCACTTGTGCTTTGGGATTTTTGTTTCGTTGTTTTTTTTTCTTTCCTCCCCAAAGTCAGGTTATAAATAAAATCAGAGTGTAGTGCAGCTCATCGGGGACTTGCCTGTGCTACATGCATCTCCCTCAGGATAATGCTGTGGATTTTCCAGCTCTGCTGGTTATATGTAGGTTTCCCGTCTACGGCTAAAAGGTGTGTTAGTGAGGATATTGCCCTGGGGGTCAGCAAGGAATAAGGGCTGTGCAGTGAGGATCCCCAGCACCGTGGCTGTCCCTTCTGTAAGGGGTGGGGGGGTCTCTTCCCTCTCTCATCTTATAACGTACACATGAATTTTCCTACATTTTCCTTGCAGTCCCAGTGAAACCCGGCAAGTTATGACACTGTTGTAAGGCATTCACGTAGAGCTGCCACCCCAAATGGAGGAAAAGCCCGCATTTGTAGGATTATCATCTTTATGAAATGGATGGTTCCTTTCCCCCTTTCTTCTGTGCGTTGAACTTCTTTTCCAATCCCAAATTTTTCTATCAGATTGTAGGGGCCTAAGACATAGGATTGGAAAACACTGTTTGTGCCCTCTCCTGTGCCAACCAACACTGCTAAACAAACTGCTTTGTAATTGATTGAGCTGTTCCTTAAAAGATAATTAGATTTCTTCTTTCTACTAATCTTATTGGAAGGCTGAACCAGAATCCAGGTCCTTTGGCACTTAAATTTGTATTATAATCAGAAGCCTTTGTGGATTAGTAGCCAGCCTGCATCCTTCTTTTTATCAACTGTTTCTGAGCCAGAAGTGCTCTTTTTTCCCTACGCGGTTACTTTCTTCCGATGTATAATTGTAGAAATTGGTTAAGTATATCCTACTATGTCATTCTGGTGATGATCAAGCTGAGTTTTTCAGCATCCACTGGTAAACGTGTCTTCTGTATTGCTCTGATGGATCTCTCAGGGCCTTAGTCCAGCCTGGATCCATCTTGCCCGCACGAGGAGGGACAGTTTAACCCGTGTCCTTTCATGAGGGTCCCACTTCTTCCTCTTACCATAGCAGGAATGCTTCCCACAAGTGAGAAAAGCTGTGTGGATTACTTCTGACGTATGCTTTAGAATCACATTGACTCGTTAGCAGGTGCACCATGCTGGTGGCCTTCAGGTTTCCCGGAGCAATGTGCCCGTTGGATTGTGTCCAGGAAAACTGTGGGCCACCAAGCGATATCTTAAAATACCCTGGACAAGGTAGTTGTTTCCGTTCTGCTGTAACAGCTGGGAACCCTGTAGTTAATATCAGTTTTGCACATTATGCTATTAATTTATTTTTCCAATTCTGTGTCTTGTATTCTGAACCTTCTCCATATTGCTGGTATTTCCCAACTAACCACTAGAACTCACCCCTGTGCCTCTGTTTTTTTTCCTTTAAGTTCATTAATACAAACATTAAACAGAGCAGTCACAGCCTGGCTTTCTTCCAGGTTCAGCTTTAGTCTCCATCCTCTCTCCCAGCACAGCCCATGATGATAAACTTCCAGTTTAGTCCGTTGCAATGTCTGTGTTAATCTCTGGTTTTACCGTCTTTACTGTCTTACTGTGTTTTCCCTGTGACTACACATGAATATGGCTCATAGAAGGCTTAATAAAAACATCTCCTATGTTGCTTTTGTCTTGAAAATTATTTATTCTTGCAAAGACCAGCACTGGGCTAGGCTGGCATGATCTTTTGGGAAAAAAACACTGTTTCCGTGTTTTCCAGATGCTTTCATAATTTTAACTGTGTTTTCTGTGCTCTGGTGAGAGATTAGGTTTGTGTTTATACAGGTCAAACTTTCTTCCTTTTTTCAATGCCTGATATTACCAGTTCCAAGGTCCAACATTGTCGTCCCGGACCTCAGAGCAGTGTTGCCACGGAGCTGACTCTCACACGACAGTTTTGTTGCCTCCGAGCCCGGTGCTCGGCTACCGCTGCCTCTTGGAGGCAAAACGCAAATTTTCAGTCTGAGTGGACTACACCAGCTGAGAAATTAATCTCTTTGCTAAGAGTCCCTCACACATGTGCGATTGAGATGAGATCTTAGGAAGAAATGTTTTCCTGTGAGGGTGGTGAGGCCCTGGCCCAGGTTGCCCAGAGCAGTGGTGGCTGCCCCATCCCTGGAGGGGTTCAAGGCCAGGTTGGATGGGGCTTGGAGCCCCTGATCCAGTGGGAGGTGTCCCTGCCCATGGCAGGGGGTGGAACTGGATGGGCTTTAAGGTTGCTTCCAACCCAAACCATTTTGTGATTCTATGCTCTAACTGAGAAATTCTGGGGGTGCTGAGCACAACGCCCTCATGGTGGGTGGGTGGATCCAGGACAGGGGTCTACACTGTCATGAATGCAGCACTGCTGTCTCCTTTTTCCTGTGGCATTTCAATCCCATGCTAATTTGCTGCTCCAGCTGGTCTCTTGGAGCCTGTTTCTCCAGGTTTCTTTCTTTTTTTTCTTTTTTTTTTGAGGGTAAAGAGCCTAAAAAGGAAATGCTTTTTTTTTTTTTGAACACACTGATGATGAAGATGCCATGTGAGCTGAAGATGCCATGTGAGCTCCAGGGAATTTGGTGAAGAGAAAAATGAAAGGCTATGTTTAAATCTGGGATGTCCTGCCCTGGGAAGAGAGGGGATGTACTTACAGCACTGAAGAGGGAATAGAGGGTGACCCCATCGTGCAGTTTGCAGAGCAGTAAAGCAGCTCACAGGTGGACCCTACCTTTTGGTCTCTTAATCCAGAACTAAATCTCATATTTCATAAAAGGAGGTCTTGTAAGCAAAGCGGAGAAGGTACTGAACTGGTGAGTGATTGTGTAAAACCAGCACATATGTGCGATTGCTTCCCCTCACTGATGAGTTTTGAGCAGGGCAAGACTTTAGGGTCTGATATTTTCCTGAATGACCGATCTAAGAACGTAGACACTGAGTTTGTACCTTGTTAGTGCCTTCCTGGTGGCACTGAGCCTTTCTCCCCTGTCGTATTTAGTTTTTTTTTGGCCGGTAAAAAAGCACTTGGAGGCTCTCCTGTGTGTCTGTATGGGTCTGAGAAGCGATTGGCGAATTACAGGGGCTAAACTATTGTGCCGTTTAGAAACCACTGCCCAGAAGCTCCTACGATGAGCTGATTGAGGTTAAAAATACTTGGCTTTAGGGCAGACAGTGGTGGTCCCCTCTTGCAGCCCAGGCATGTCCCCGACAGGAGCTCCAGTGGCTGTGAAGGCAGTGGGAGCCCCAGGTTGTCCTGGAGGGTTGAATTCTGCAGCAATTCATATGTTTGAGGAACTTAGGCTGCAGTTATTAGTGTCTTCTTTAGAGATAAAATGTTTTAACTTGCTTAACTGTCAGAGCCATCCCCTCAAAAAAGAATTTGAAGCCACAGCAAGGGGTAGAGGTGAAAATCTGTACAATTCTGTTCTTGGAAATTGGTGTTGGCTGAAAGCTCTCTCTAAAATGTGTGTGTAGGGGAAAAGTGATTTAGCTTAAATTCCCTGGTATTTAGCCGTTGCCAAATAAATCACATTTCTCCACAGATGCTCTGAGCTATAACCATCTGCACAGTCCAATTATTTTCCGTTAATATTTTTAATTATTTCAAAATACAATCACTTCCATTATTTTCCATTAATTCCTCATAACTTCTCATTTTTCATAATTCAATTATTTTTCATGACTGATCATTTTTTCATCAATCACTCACTGTCACTTGTAGTACTGAATGAAACGAGTACTACAGCGTAGTCCTTTCTTTTAAGGTCCTCCAAATACGCTTTTTATCCAAGACAACAAATTAACTCCTGTTTCACTTTGCATGATCCGTCTTCAGGGAAAAACCCTTAAAGATGTGCCTGACTGTCAGCAATGACCCTGTAGAGACTGCTATTCCGTATAGAAAATACTTTCCACCACGTGTGTCCTCTTCTGACCTGAGATGGAAGAGCCAAAGACCTTTCGTTTTTCATTTGTTCTCACCAGCTATGGGTATTAGAGCTTCACCAGAAGTATTTGAGTCCATATATAAGATTTTTTTAAAGGCAAAAATGACTCCTGAAATAAAACCCACAAAATGATGAGTGGTTTGGAGAAGTCAATGAGGAACAGCCCATCGCCAGCTCTTTTGACATGGGGTTAGGAGACAGCGGGTGAAATGAGTGAGTGATGGGCTTAAAGTGAACAAAACAAAGGGCCCTCATTCTTAATGTGGTCCATCGAGTGGTCCTTGTGTCTAAGATGATGCTCAGGAGCCTTCGCAGCTTGTTTCCTTTCTTTGTGTATTTGTGTGTACACTTGAGTGCCTTCAACCAAAGTCTTGTTTTAATAAAACTTGTGCCACACTGCATGAAACGGGGCAACTCCAACCCCTGTTCAATATAGCAAAGGGTTTGTTCCCAGTGCTCAAAGGTGCTGGGGGAAAGCAGCTCCGTGTCCGAGCGGCGCAGGTCTCTCCCTGCCGCTGCGGAGAGTTCGCTCCACGCAATTGTCTCACTTAACCTCTTTGTTTAATATTTTTAATGACTTCTTTGGTCTGTGGATATTTGTAACATTAACATAATTATCTATCTTAACATACTGTATTTGCCGCCTGCTGGGGATGAAACATTGAAACTAACACTAGTAGCTCATTAACAATAATGCTACTAGCTCATTAACAATGTTGACCCAATTACATGTTGTGTGTCCCAGAGACAAATAACTGTAATTGCGACTCAAAAGTGATTTCATAAACACTGAGATTCTTTTTGAAATGCAAAGTAGGGAGCATTATTTGAATTTTCACTATAAATACAGATTTAAATTAAATAGAGCCAATCATCCCACTAAAACAAAATTTCTGTCCGTGCAGACACCCTTAAAAAAAAGTCTTTTGCCATGAATTGATCCACGGTGCATCTTGTCCTGCAAGATCAAAACCATTTCCATTTTTGTGCAAAAATTATACCAGTTACAGACAACAAAAGCCAGACATCTGGTAACTGGCAGCCACTCGGGCTATCAGCAGGTAGCATTTTTCTTTTGAAACCATTTGGATTGTGGTGCACCCAGGACAATAGGAATCTGATGAAGCCTTTGATATAATCTGCTGAGATTTTTTTTTTTTTTTAAAGCTGCCTGGATGAAAGAAAGCTAAAGAGATTTGCACGAGACGATGCCCGTGAGCTGCATGTGCGATGCCGCACATGCAACCTGCTGCCATGTGGTGTATTGTGAGTGGAAAACAATGGCTTTCTGTGGGGAAAGTGACTAATATACCAGTGGGGCACAGAGATCAGAGTCCGGGATGACTTCTCGCCTTCCCAAGGACTGGGTTGGACATGATAAGAGATGCTGCGGGTAGCGGAAAGAGCCCACTGCCGTGGGATGGAGCTGGTGAGGTCACTTCACCGGGTGCACTGATGGCCAGCAGCACTGCTGCTTGTGTTACTGTAGTCTCATTAACACTTTCTTTGTAATTGGTGTTCTGTTATGAAAGGGGTTAGTGCCTCTTTGATACACAGCATAAGCTAGACTTTTTTTTTGCATTGCTTGTTCCTCCTCACTGTGTCCCTGGCAGGTCTGCAAACTCAGCCATCCCTGCAGGCATTCTCCTGCCTAAAAGCGTGATGGAGCTAAACTCGTGATGCAGAAAAACTTCATTGAAAAAAAACCCGCTGAGAAAACCAAAAGATTCTTATTTACTGGACCAAAATCAGAATATTGGTCTTTTCTTTTCTCATTATACATAACAAGAGGGCTGTTTCCAAGTATAGAAACTCTATTGCAGATAAGCAATTAATAGAATAATAGAATAATAGAATAATAGAATAATAGAATCATAGAATCATAGAATCATAGAATCATAGAATCATAGAATCATAGAATGTTTTGTGTTGGAAGGAACACCAAAGCCCACCCAGTTCCAAACCCCTGCCATGGGTAGAGACACCTCCCACTGGACCAGGTTACTCCAAGCCCCATCCAGCATGGCCTTGAACACCTCTAATGCTTAGATTCATGAGCACTGATTTGCAAAGTTATTTGGCCACCAGCTTTTCTATTGCTGATGTGGTCCAGACAAATTCATGACATTGAATTAGTTTCATATTTACAGAATACTTCCCTCTATTGCTTGTACAGTTCCTATTGGAACAAGTGTTGGAACAAGGCATGGGGAATAAAAAATAATTGCTTCTTCAGGCCAAAGCAAGGATGGATAGAGAGGGTGGCAGACCCTTTGAAAAGGAGAAGGAAGCCCCCATCTCTTTGGGATGTGGATATCTTCCCCAGCATGCTGCCTTGTCCTCTTATGGTTGTGCTTTTCCCTTAGCAACACTATTTACTGATGGAGTGAGATTTACCTCTGAAAAGAAACTTCATGCCTCTGCCACAATATTTAATGACGTTATCAAGATGGCTAGGAATGGATTTTTAAGCTTGAAAGGAGATGACAACCTCGTCACGCGATACGCCAGATGATGGGTAAATTGAAACTTCTCATCATTATTTATTGAAAACAGCTACTAGAGTCTACCCAGGATTTTCAGCCTGACAGGGCTCATTTATTTCATATTTTAAACATTAAAAAAACAACAACGGGGGAGGGTGTCATTAAGACATCAGTGAATCAAATCATTGAATGAGATAATTGTTCACCAAAGAGGAGTTAGCTGAATTTTTAATGCAGTGTCAGTGTGGCTTGGAGGTGAAGGCTGCTGAATTTACAACATGTTATGTGTAATCATATCGTTAGGAAAAGAGGTTCTATGAAAAAGCTTGATCGAGTATCTTTACTCACCTCCCACCCCTCAAATAAGTCCCTAGCACCTCCGGGTTGCCCAGTGATGCTTGGTACAGTTGTAGGAGCCTCCCTTGGCGTTTTCGGTTCCCATCGTGCTGAAGAGCTTTTTGGTTTCTTCCTCCTTTCAAAAGCTTCAAGGCCAAGGTCGTACATCAGTCCTCCAGGGACTTCCTTCATGCCTGAAGGAGGGCAATCCAGGGCAGTTTTTAAGGCATAGTCCAGCTCTGAGTTTATAGACATTGACCATGGAAGGGGTTCCAAAAAGGTTTTAAGTGGTCTCAAAGAAAAGGAGAAAAGAGGTTGGATCATCCTGGACAGGGAAGTACCTCTTCTGCAAGCTTATGGCTTTACATGGCAGATGAGGACCCTCTGTTCTGCTGCCGTTCTTCAGCAGCAATGAAGGGGCTGATTTCCTGGGTAAAATCTCTCCTGAGATGAGGGAGAAATTCACAGTCTTCATGGTGGATCTGCTAATGATCAGACAAGCCTATGAGCACCTATTGGCATGGCCAAGAACCCTTGTTCTGCACGTCCCAGGGCAGCTTCTCAACTGCCCCAGGTGGCTCAGATCTTCTCTTTGAAGGGGTACATTTTTTTGAAGTCAAGGACACAGGTTTTTGTATGCCTTTCGATTATTTCTATCCCCTATGTTAAAGTGAAGTGTCCTTCTAGGCAGCTAAAGCAAATGCTCTCACTGTCTTGCTTAGTAAGAGTTTTTGGGGCAACTGAAGGAGTAGAAGAAGGTTTTTAGTTACATCAACTCCAAGAATGTCCTGCATCCTTTGAAATCGTTTCTTTGGTGTCTTTCCCGGTACCTGCTGACTGCGCTGAGACTGCCTTTGCCCATTCCAGTTGTGGTTGCAGCTCCTCCTGCCAACAAGACTCTGCTCAAGGCTCTCTACAGAACTTATTACAGCGAGAATTTGATCCTTTGTGGATCTTGGACTGAGAAATGAATCATCTGCCCAACCTGGGGAGGGTTGGTTTTGTTTGTTTTCTCCCCCCCAGCCCTGTCACAGTTCCTTCTTCTCCATGAGGAGACCAGAGACTGTCTGCTATTGCAATCTTAAGCTCAAAAGTCCATCATTTGTGAAAATCTTAGGATATCCCTTCCTCCTTAGATCCTGTTGTACAGGTAATGTGATGGGATACATGCCCTGAAAGGACAGGTCCTTTCTCTATCCTGGGCCACATTTCTGTAGGTGTCAATGCTTGCGGACACTGGACGGAAGGAGGAAAGAGCTGAATCTGGCCCCTCCCACACCCCAGGTACCACCCTGTGGGTACACGTTAGTCCCTTGGTCCATGAGTAGCCGCAGCCTGGGGGCTCACTGGGAAACTCCTCACAGGTGGAATCTGTGCCAGGACCAGGTAGTAACTCAGCAGTGGTGTCAGCCAGGAATATTGGTTGCCATGGCTTTTGATCTGCAGGTGTGGACTCTGAATCCAGCTGCTCTGAGAGCAGAAGCAAAGGGGAGCCAGGCTCAGCTTCCCACATCCCATGGATGTGCAAGGATGAAGAGAGTGGTGCTTGAGCAGCTTGTGTCTCACTGGGAGTATCGGCTAAACAAATTTTTCCTTCCCATAGGGAAGCATCATTTTTCCGACCTAGAGGATTCAGCATGCCAAAATGGTGTTTTGAGTTTGTAGCAATTTAGCAACTGGCAACGAGCAGGGTTTTTCAGGCTAGCAGGGTTGAGCTAACTTGATACAGAGTGATCTGCCCTAGTGCTTGCTGCTCTTGTATGTTGTGATTTGAGAACATTGGAACTCCAGCCCTGAGTTGGGTTTCTTTGGTTTGCAGGAGATATCTCACCATTTGGTTGGTTGCAATATTTCATTGGGAAATTTCAATGAGCAATTTCACTCAAGAGCCTAAAAAGAGGATACCAGGGGTGTTTTCATAGAATCATAGAATTCCTAGGTTGGAAGACCTTTGAGATCATCAAGTCCAACCGTACCTGTCCTCTACTAAATCATATCCCTAAGCACCCCATCCACCTGTCTATTAAACACCACTGGAGATGGGGACTCCACCACTTCCCTGGGCAGCCTCTGCCAGGGCCTGAGAACACTTTCAGTGAAGAATTTTTTCCTAATGTCCTAATCAGAATCTGCCCTGGCGCAACTTGAGGCCATTTCCTCTTGCCCTATCGCCTGTCACTTGGGTGAAGAGACCGACATCCACCTCACCACAACCTCCTTTTGCGCAGCTGTAGACAGTGATAAGGTCTCGCCTCAGCCTCCTCTTCTCCAGGCTAAACAACCCCAGTTCCCTCAGCTGCTCCTCATAACCCCTGTTCTCCAGACCCTTCACCAGCTCTGTTCCCTTCTCTGGATGTGCTCCAGCCCCTCAATGTCCTCTTGGAGTGAGGGCCCAAAGCCAAACCCAGGAACTGAGGTGCAGCCTCACCAGTGCCGAGTCCAGGGGCACAATGACCTCCCTGCTCCTGCTGGCCATGCTGTTACTGATCCAAGCCAAGATGCCGTTGGCCTTCTTGGCCACCTGGGCCACTGCTGGCTCATGTTCAGCCACTGTCAACCAAATAATCAGGGACAATCCTGTGGGTTGTTCTGGAAAAAAGCAAGGAGAAGAGGTTTGGATATTCTTTTCCCTCATACTTACAGGAATTTGTGGCACAAGGATTGTGATGTGGTCAGCCATGTCATGATGTTGATAGCAAACCTGCAGATTGCATCGATAGCAAATAGGGTTTGCATGATACCATGTGCTCTCCTGCCTGTTCTTGGCTCAGGTGACAAGTTTTAGATGCCAAGAGGAAATGATATGTGAATTCAGCTGCAATACTTCTATGAGCAGGCGAAACCCCAGAGGTGGCTGGTAGGATGCACACCCTGGCTGGTCACGGATTTGTTACTTTCCCTCCTATTCAGAGATAAGAAAGATGTGCTAAAAAGCGTAGTTTTTAAATCACATGGTCCAATGCAACATGATGTGAGATGGCAAAGGTGGTGTGCTGTCATCCAGGCTATGCTTTGACAGTGAGGCCTCATCTGCCTGGACTTCCACCCATCCCGTCCTCTGGAAAATGGCAAATTTAGGCTATTTTGCACTATCTCCCAGGGTTCAAGTGGGTCCAATGCCATGATCTTCATCTCCAGTCTGGGCCATGGGTGCAGTCACTAAGAGCTCCTCCAAGCCTGAGCAACTCCTCAGGATCTCCTTTTGCATTTTGCATCCCAGATAACAACCCATTTAACCTATGGACCCTGAGTTTTCCCAGCAGATCAGATGGGAGGATTTAGTGCAATGAATCTGACAAACTGCAAACATCAGCAGATGAATTACTACAAAGTGCCGAAAATGAGTTTTTAGATAAAATCCATATTTAGATAAAAGTGCAACTTCACAAGGTTTGATGAAACACACAGAGGAACATCGAGTTATATGTGTTTATATTTAAAGGTTTATATGTGTTTGTAGTTAAAGGATTATATATGTATACCACATCCTCTGTGTCTCTTAGTGAAGATCTTAAAGTATCATCACGCTTATGCCCTTCCTTCCTTCTGGGTGCCTGGCGTTCCCTCTGAAGTTCCAATCCCAAGTTCTGTGAATACTCTTGGGCATCGACTTTTGAAAAATAAATAATTTAATAGAGGGGGTACAGCAGCCTAATTGACTCGGAGAAAAGAGTATGGCATGACCAAAAAATAACTGGGTAATTACAACCTTACCGACTAGTTCACAGAACCATTAAGGTTGGAAACAATCTTTAAGATCATGGACCTCAATCGTAAACCCAGCACTGCCAGCTCCACCACTAAACCTTGTCCTTAAGCACCACATCTCCACATCTTCGAAACACCTCTAGGGATGATGACTCCTCGACTCACCCACCCCTCACACAATTGTTTGGTCCATTAGTAATATTTGGAGTTGTCTTGGTTTTCATTGGATTTCTTCGCTGTCCTTCACACAGGTTGTTTTCTTGTCTTGTGTCAGCTGGTGTTGGCCTATATCTTTGAAGCCTCTGTATCTTTTGATTTTTGTTGACACTAAAGTCTTTGTTTTGACTAAACAGAACATTTGGTAAGTTTTAAGTGGAAATGTACGGCTTATGATCTGATCCTTCAGCAAATGCTGATGCTCATGCTAAGAACTCTAAGCAGACAGTGTAATGCCATATCTTAACACTGAATGATTTATTCTATTTAAAATGTTACTTATTTAAGCTGAAGTACTACTCTCTGTTAAAGATGAGAGTTGCCCACTGTGCAGTCCAGATGCCATGCTGGGAAGATTCAATTGGGGCTCACCACTGATCTGTTGCTTATAAAAGATATCCTTGATTTGAGGAGCACCCTTAAGATCATAGAATGCTTTGGGTTGGAAGAGACTTTTACAAGTCATCTGGTCCAACCCACCTGCAGTGAGCTGGGACATCTTCAACTCGATCAGGTTGGTCAGAGCCCCTTCCAGCCTGACCTTGAATGTTTCCAGGGATGGGGCCTCCCTGGGAAACCGGTGCTGGTGCTTTATCACCCTCATTGTAAGAAATTTCTTCCCTCCATCCGGTAAATACCCCCTCCCTTAGTTTAAAACCATTACTCCTTGTCCTGCAACAACAGACCTTGCTAAACAGTCTCTTCCCAGCTTTCCTGTGCCCTCTTTAGTACTGGAAGCTGCTCTAAGGTCTCCCAGAAGCCTTCTCATCTCCAGGCTGAACAACCCCAACTCTCTCAGACTGAGTTCCAGCACAAGGGGAGATCGTCACTCGCCCAGCAGGGTGTGCTCAAAGAGGGCTCACTTAGGCTGTTGTGTTTATGGGATGAAACTGTTAGACTTGTAGTTAAATTGCACATCATGAGCTATGCACGAGGCTCCTTTTCAGTGCTCGTTGTATTGCTTTGCTCTTCCTGGGTTTCCTGGAGGAGTTCTTGGCTTGGTCATGGCTCAGATTTTTACCTCCTGTGGAGCTTGAGCTGAACCATTGATGGTTTAGTTAAGGTGGGGTTGATTGCATCGGTCACATGCAGAACAAGTATTTTAAGCTGTTGTTGTTTGGTTAGTTTGCTCCAGGGAGTCTTTCAGCACCTGTGCTAATTCCAAGCTATTATGGGAATAACGTCTGCAAAGCTTTTATGCTCTGCTCTTGTCCATGTTGCTATGTAACCTGCACTGCCCAAGTCAAATGGAAACCTGATGCGAACAGGGATGGTTTCACTGGTTTTCTGCTGAAAAAGTAAACAGCAAGAGAAAGGTTATCCTTTATTTATTTATTTATTTATTTGTGGGGAGAACACCTAAATAGAATGTAATATTAGGTATAGGTAAGTCTTTAACTCTCTGCACTGTGTTACTGTTAGTTTCTTTTGCCTTTTGTGAGCAGGATTTACTGTGGAATACCTCCCTCCTGGAGACCAGTGGCAACAGAAGTAACAG
Organism: Cuculus canorus; assembly: GCF_017976375.1. Lineage (NCBI taxonomy): Eukaryota > Metazoa > Chordata > Aves > Cuculiformes > Cuculidae > Cuculus > Cuculus canorus. Next base: position 77,131,594 of record NC_071441.1, read on the forward strand.
ACACTAAAAAATGATGATAAGGTGGATTAAACGAACACAAACCAACCATGTCAGCAAAGGAAGGGAATGGTGCATCTCCCTTGAGTGACTTTTGCCACCACATGGGCTCTGGCGCTTTCCTGCCAGGATAAGTGTGGAAAAGGTGTTGACACAATTAAAAAGGCAGCTATTGATTTACTGATTATTCCTGTCGACAGAACACCGCAGCCCAAGATGTCTAATCTGGGGCACATTGAATTGCCTCTGATCTCATGGACCTTGTGGGCTTCCCTTTCCTCGCTTTGCCTTCCCAGCATGGGCAGGTCTTTTTTATTTCTCTGTTATTGTTGAGGTGTGCCAGAGTGCATCAGGAAATGAAAATTGCCGGTATCCCAGTTATTTCACAGAATCATAGAATCATAGAATCACCAGGTTGGAAAGGACCCATTGGATCATCGAGTCCAACCATTCCTAACACTCCCTAAACCATGTCCCTCAGCACTTCATCCACCCGTTCCTTGAACACCTCCAGGGAAGGTGACTCGACCCCCTCCCTGGGCAGCTGTTCCAGTGCCCAATGACTCTTTCCTTGAAAAATTTTTTTCTGATATCCAACCTGAACCTCCCCTGGCGGAGCTTCAGGCCATTCCCTCTTGTCCTGTCCTCTGTCACTTGGGAGAAGAGCCCAGCTCCCTCCTCTCCACAACCTCCTCTCAGGCAGTTGTAGAGAGCAATAAGGTCTCCCCTCAGCCTCCTCTTCTCCAGGCTAAACAACCCCAGCTCTCTCAGCCGCTCCTCGTCAGACGTTCTCCAGCCCCTCAGCAGCTTCGTTGCTCTTCTCTGGACACACTCCAGAGCCTCAACATCCTTCTTGTGGTGAGGGGCCCAGAACTGAACACAGTACTCAAGGTGCGGTCTCACCAGTGCTGAGTACAGAGGGAGAATCACCTCCCTGGCCCTGCTGGTGACCCCATTTCTGATCCAAGCCAAGATGCCGTTGGCCTTCTTGGCCCCCTGGGCACACTGCTGGCTCATGTTCAGTCGCTGTCAACCATTACCCCCAGGTCCTTCTCCTCCGTGCAGCTCTCCAGCCACTCTTCCCCCAGTCTGTAGCTCTGCACAGGGTTGTTGTGCCCCAAGTGCAGGACCCGGCATTTGGCCTTGTTAAACCTCATCCCATTGGTCTCAGCCCAGCAGTCCAGCCTGTTCAGATCCCTCTGCAGAGCCTCCCTACCCTCCAGCAGATCGACACTTCCACACAGCTCAGTGTCATCTGCAAACTTGCTGAGGGTGCACTCAATGCCTTCATCCAGGTCATTGATAAAGACATTGAACAGAGCTGGACCCAGTACTGAGCCCTGAGGAACCCCACTTGTAACTGGCCTCCAGCTGGAGTTAACTCCATTGACCACCACTCTCTGGGCCATCCAAACAGTTTTCAACCCAGGAGAAATAATTTGTAATCATTTGTTTCAAAAACCGGCTTCAGGACAGTGACAAGCAAGTGACCACGCACAATCTGTGTGAGTTTGTGGTACTGTGGGTGGAGACAGTGGGCAGTGGTGGCAAGGGGGTTGGCTCTTGGAAAGCCACACACGCAGCACAGGTGAGCTGGCAGCAAAATTAGCTGCCTGCCAATCACTCAGTTTTGATCAGCACTGACATAACCAAGTGAGCTCGGAACAAAAGAGGGATTTTGAGTTCATAGTTATCTCATTAACTTATTACAGTTATTACAGTCACTCGTGACTTCTGAGCAGCCCCCACCGCTGTGTTCCAGTGGGGTGAGGCACTGCTGAAGCAGACAGAAAACCTGGTGAAACAAGGTGTTTCTTTTCCTGATACGACTCTTCAGTTGAACAGAGTTAAATAGGTGGGATGCTGCCAGGGCAGAATCCTTTCCACGGGGCTTGTGGTCTCCAAACCGGATGGAAAGGGCAGGCTGATATGTTCATGCCACACAGCAAGAGCAACAGCAGTGCTTTTGCTTTGGGAGAATGCATCTGAGCTTTATGAGTATACACACACACGTTGTATTTTATTACGTATACATTACGCACATATGTATTTTATGCATGCTATGAGACATCTCTGCTGGTTTGTGTTGGCATCAGCGCTTCCTGCAGACTCTGAATATCACTATTGGCTTTCCCTCAACCAGTTAATTCTCTTTTAAGCCTCCCTCTGTCAGAGACCTTCTTGCTACTACAGTACTTGGGCAAAATTTAGCTAATAATTACCTTCTGTTAGGAAAAGAAGTTGGCATGAGAAATCTTCCTTGGCTTCTCCTGGTGAGCTTCTCAGAAAGGCTGCTTTAATATCCGCCTTGGAAATTGTCACTTACCGTACTGCAGAAGTCTGTGTCGGAAAATGGAGAGAGGATTGTGACTGTAGCACAACTGGAAACTAGATTTAGAGTTTATTTTCTCTGTGGTATGAGAAGATAGCTCCAGTTAACAGCCTGAGCTGGATTGTGTGAACCTCGTCCCTGTGTAGCATTTTTTTTCTAGAGATCTGGAGGTAATTCCCCCACCTGGGTAAACAGGTGTAATAGATATTCCACAGGCTTCCCCAGCCCTTCCACAGGCATCCATCATATCTGTGTCTCCTTAATGATAGCTCTGTGTGTTATAAAACTGGTCAAAACAAGCTATTCCCTGACAGCCCGACAATAATAACAAAACTACGGCTTTTCCAGCCTTGTGCAAGGTCCTTTGAAGATTTTGTTTTCACCCCAGTGAATGCAGGATTTAATCTGGAAAGTTTGAAATCATTCAACAGGAGAAGCGACAGCTCTCCATCCTTCCTGGGAGCCAAAGTCAGCCTTTGGGAACAGTCTGCTTAAGGGACTCACAGAATGGCTGAGGTTGGAGGCACCACTGGGAATTGTCCCGTCCCACCTCTGCTCAGGCAAGATCAATTACAGCCAGCAGCCCAGGACCGTGGCTGTTTGGATTTTGAATACCTCCAAGGATGGAGACTCTATAAACCTTCCATATAGCCTGCTCCAGTGCTTGACTGGAGCACAGTGTCCAGAGTACATCCAACATGTCCCTGGCTCTTTTGTACTGGGGAGCCCAGATGTGGACACAGCACTCCAGATGTGCCTCAACAGTTCCGCTCAGGGATGATACTCACATTCATCCTGGTGTCTTCCAGCACCTTAGGTCTTTCTCCGCACAACTGATCTCCACCATGTACTGGTGCATGGGGCTGCTCCTCCCAAGGGAGAGGATCTGATGTTTCCCTTGGTTGGACATCATGAGGTTCCTTCTGGCTTATTTCTCCTGCCTGCCCAGGGTCCCCCAAATGCAGCTTCTGCGGATCTACCACCACTCTTGCCTCAAGCTCTTCCAGCCAGAATAACCAAACCTATGTCTGCCCTATAGATCTAATAAACTAAAGCCCTTCTTCTCATCTAAGTCTTTAACTCATTTGCCCATCAATTCATCAGTTTCTTGTTGCTACATAAACAGGAAAAAAAATCTTATTTACTTTTGCTGTTAACATTATTTTCACTTACTGCACATACTGCTGGCGAGTTTTATTAATATACTATTTGTCAGTGCTTAATGCATGTTTGTAAAATGGCTTAGAGGTAATTTGCTCTTTCTATTTAATTTTTAATAAGGTGGCTCTCTTCATTACACTGTTTGCTGGGGAGATTTTATTTAAAAATATCGAAGCTGTGACTGTTGTATTTTAATACTCTAATCCAGCCAGCCGTGCTGACAGCAGTGCTGCTTTGCTGCAGACATGTCCTGTGTTTGGCATTTCACTCTTGTGTGAAGGCTGCAGCCAGTAATGAGCTTTGTGGATCTCCTCTGTGTGCCACCGTGCCGCTGGGTCCTGGGGATGACCTTACCTTTCACGCTGTCAGAAGTGGACCTCAGAAACAACATCTTCGCCTCAAATGTTTCTATGAGTGGTTTGGGTTTGATGTACTTTCGTTATCTGGAGCAATGGGGTGGTCAGAAAAAGCTAGACCACCCTATCGCTGGCCAAAAGTCAAAATTGGTGATTCTCCAAGGTAAACTAATGGGACATAGGATCCTGTAGCCTCCATTGCTTTGCCCAGCTGCAGCTTACCCATCCCGTCAGGTGTTAAACCTCCCAAACTTTTAGCCTGGTCAGGGTAAGGATGTAGCCCTCATGGATGTGCGAAGAGTGGCTGCTGGACATCATGCAAAGCAGTGATGAAGTATGTGAAAAATAAGATGATGAAGGTAGTTGCACCTCTTTTTAGTTTTCTCCCTTATATTTGATTTTAATTCTTTAGTGAAAGTTTTAAGGGCTTCTTGGAGGGGAGGTCCATGGACCCCCAAGAGTCCTTCATGGATCCATGGAAGGTGACTTTCCTCAGGGAGGGGTGGGTGACCTGTAGGACCTGAGGGGTTTTCTCACTACTGGAGCATCCTGGAAGGAGACCAGGAGGGGAAGGTGGGAAGCACTGTGAAGATGTTTGTTTACAGAGGGCCCTTTGATACCACTTTGGTAACAAAATGCTCCCTCATGTACAACAGTTCAGCCTAGAGTGTTGGCTTACATTGTTAAATCATGGATGTAACCACTTGAAACCTGTACCTGGGGAGGTCAAGTTTTAAATGCTTCATATTTTCAAAGTCTTTTAAGATGCCAGTGCTTTGCCACAGAGGTCCTGGCTTGTTTTATCAAGGCATTTATTGGAACTGGTCTCCTAAGCCCTGTGCAGAGCTAGGGAATCTCTCTCCCACCTTAAATCTCAGCCCATTCCTGAACCTCAGACTATCACACTCTCTTTGCACGACATACGGGTTCTGCCCTTATATCTAAATCTTCTATGCCTTAATGATTAAGTCTTTTTTTTTAATTTATATGCAAAATTGATTCTCCCAGTCAATACCCCTGTGGGCTGAGAGCCCTGGACTGCAAGTGGAACTTGACTCTGGCTGTAGGAATTCTAATTATTGCTCCTGATAACTATTTAAGCTTAAGGTGCAATACAGCTGGGGATATTTTTTGGTTGTTTCTTCCAAGAAAAAGCCTGACTTTGCTTCTATATCCAAATCTATAGTAGGAAGCAAAGTAATTTTCTTCCAGAGCCGCCAGTAAAGTGGGATTAATCACATTTGTCTTAGTCTCAGGTTTGTTGAAAACGGGTTTTAACTCTGAAGCTCTTTCTAAACCTTTAGTAGTTTGAGTGCAACCTCTTGTATCAAGTGTCGAGAGCTCCTCGTTCGTGTTCCAGCTCGGAGGCTTACAGCTGCTTCTGTTAAAGATGCCTTTGGGTTTTCGCTTTTGCATTGCTGTTAAAGACTTCCCTTTGGTTTTGCTATTGTGCTGCAATAACGCTGCAAAATGGAAATGTAAATAGTCAAAGGCAAAACATAAGTGCACATCATTGCCTGATAGCAGGGAGATGCCCAGCGATGTGGAGCAAGGAGCTGAGCTTGGAGGCCTGTCTGGTTTTAACAGCAGGCTTCTGGAGTGAGCTTGGATAAGTCATATGAGTGCCTCGATCCGCATTCATTCCTCAAAGAGGCACGAACCTGTACATCACCAGTGTTTAGCCTCGCAACACCTCCCTCCTGAGCTATTGCACCTGATGCAAACTGCACCTCCTGTATTGCTGAAGATCCTTGTACTGCAGCAGAATACGTCCCAATACATTTTCAGCTAAATGCCTTCGCAATAGGAAGTGTTGAATCTTGTGTTGCACGTAAGCTTTGCTGAATTTTCCAATTACTAAACCATTTTGGAAACAGAAATGTCCTAGTCCGAAAGGCATTTAAAATAAGCACCACTCGCAGGTTCGCGGTTTCAGAGTGACTCCCCCTTGCTGAGAAGTGTGAGCTTAGTTATTTCAAACAGCTGAAAAATCAGTGCAAAAAATCTGAAGTAATTTTTTTTATCTTGTGTGTTTAATCATAGAATCATAATCATAGAACTCATGGAATGGTTTGAGTTAGAAGGGACCTCAGAGATCATATAATTCCAGTCTCCTACCATGGGCAGGGACACCTCCCACTGGATCAGGGGCTCCGAGCCCCATCCAACCTGGCCTGGAACCCCTCCAGGGATGGGGCAGCCACCACTGCTCTGGGCAACCTGGGACAGAGCCTCCCCACCCTCATTGTGAAGAATTTCCTCCAGTCTAAATCTCTCCCCTTCCAATTTAAAGCCGTTCACTCCAGGCCTTTGTAAAAAAATGCTCCCCAGATTTCCTGGAGCCCCTCTCACTGCTGGAAGCTGCTCTAAGGTCTCCCCAGAACCTTCTCATTTCCAGGCTGAACAACCCCAACTCTCTCAGCCTGTCCTCATACGGGAGATGCTCCAGCCCTCACATCATCTTTGTAGCCTCCTCTGAACCCTTTCTAACAGTTCCATATCCTTCTTCTGTTAAGGAGGATGTTATATAATGTTTACTTTATTAATATTCATAATTTGGAGTTCATCCAAACAACTGAAATTTTTAAACTCTTCACCCGTCTCAGAAGAATCGATCCTAGACAAATTCGGGGTCAAACCCCCTTGCAATCTGCTTGCCTCTTCCATGTTTTTATCAAAATTTTCTGGCTTTGGGGCAGGATGCTTCTGCAGGGAGGGTGGCAGAGCAAAGGAGACGCTGGGAAGAGTCAGCCTGCAGTCAGATGTACACATCATATGGCGTTCATCACAGTCTTCAGTTTTGGCTTGACCCCTTGGAGCCCTTCAGGAGACACTTTAAGGAAAGCATTTCAGACCATAAACTAAGGGAGAACAACATGAGGCACCGACGCCTGAAGGGTGGATCTGTTGAGATGTCAAAAGCATTTTGCAGCTGTGCCGAGTCACTGTTGTGTGACCTTATGTTTTAAGTACAAAGGGAGACAAAACCTTTTGTGAAGACCAGCTTTTATCTTGTCTGCGCCAAGCCTCTCCTTAGAGACTATCCTGAAAAGGGATTCCTGCTGGTGCTTACATAGATTCACCGCAAACCAGTTTGCTGGTGGAAACTGGTTTTGCTGGGCTGAAAGTGTTATATTTGATCAAGTATTATTTTCCTCCAGTTCTTATCCTGAATCAGGTTTAATTTCTTCTTTTCTCCAACTTGCACAAAGTGCTTCAAGCGAGCCTTAGCTTTTTGCCGCGTGCTGTGAGCAGCTTCCCAGGGCACTCAGATCCAATATTAATGATTGTAGAGCTGCAACCACAACCGTGGCCTTGGCTTCTTGGACACAGCTCCATTTGGAAAATGCAGAAAGAAGTTACAGCCTTTCATAAGTGCTTTTGTCTCGCTGGAGCTGTATTTCAAGGCAATTTTTTAGGCTTTTATTTTAGTTTTCATGGCAAATTAGAAGAGAAAGCATGTCAGGGCCTCCCTGTTCGCAGTGAAGTTGTGGCTGCAGAGCTCCCAGTTAAGATGTTTGGGGTGAGGATGCAGGTTTGCTGGTTTTCCTGGAGCTGATTATCAATTGTTTTAGTTGATTGTGAGTGCTATAGCTAATAGATGGCTAAGGATGGATAAAATATCCTCTTCTTTCCTTGCTGCATTTGTGTTCTGCAATTTGAATAAAGAAGCTGGACATTTCAGTGACTGTCACTATAAAGTAAGGAAGCTGCCTATGGAAATCAGCGCTTCTTTCCTTGATCTCTCTATGGCCATCTCTATTTTTCCCTGTTACAGGTCCCAGAGCAGCTTTGCTGCTGCCTGGTGGCTTGCAGATCCTCCATACCACCATTGCATGTTCATGGGGTGAATGTCTCTACTGGGGGGAGTTCACTGGGAACTGTTCCTTATTGGACCAGGATGGGAAGGATAAAATGTTTGCTTCCAGCAGCAATCACGGTGTCTTAGCACTTGTGCTAAGGGCTCCAATATCTGTGTGGAAGTCAGGTTCCTGTTGCAATCCTGGTGTTTGCACCCTGGAATTCCACTTTGTACAAAATCCTGCCTATAAAGGATGTGCTGTGTCTATTTTTCCTACTTTAGCTATAACCTTTGATCTATTTATTGATTGTTAGCGAGATAATGGCTCGCTGTGCTCAGAAATGGGGCCGAGAACTGCGGGTGTAATGCTGTGACTGCAGCAACAGTGGCACTAATAAAAATATTCTGTGTTTTATCGTGCAGGCAGGTGCCAGGGGTGTTGGGGGACCATAGATGGGTGAGTGGCCCCAGCAGACAGCAGCAGTGTGGAGCATCAGTGCTGTTGTGGCAGAGGGAATTGGAGCTGAACTCTTGTTTTCTTGTCTGTCAATGTAAACATTACATTCTCGTGGTCCCTGCATCCTTCTGTGTCTCTAAGTTGTTGATGATGTTAACTTTGTTGATCAGCAAGACAGAACTCAACATAATGTGATGGCTTCTGAGTATGAATAAAATGCCGGTAACGCTGGAGTACAATATCGTGTTATAGAAGAGAAATCTCAGCTCCTCTTTGGGTGCTGAGGACCATAAAATTATTGGGTTCCTTTTAGTTTTTATTCCCTTGGTTTTCATTATTGCTGGGGTAAAGGCATGGCTTTAGCTGTAAGTGCTGTTTGTATAGTGATGACCATGTCAAGGTCCTCCTGTTGGTGTGTGCACAGCAGGGAAAGGGGTTGCCAGCCTGTGTTTGCTGGTGGGGCCAGCAACGCTCTCACAGAATCACAGAATCACAGAATCACAAGGTTGGAAAGGACCCATTGGATCATCGAGTCCAACCATTCCTAACACTCCCTAAACCATGTCCCTAAGCACTTCATCCACCCGTTCCTTAGACACCTCCAGGGAAGGTGACTCGACCCCCTCCCTGGGCAGCTGTTCCAGTGCCCGATGACTCTTTCTGTGAAGAATTTTTTTCTGATATCCAACCTGAACCTCCCCTGGCGGAGCTTCAGGCCATTCCCTCTTGTCCTGTCCTCTGTCACTTGGGAGAAGAGCCCAGCTCCCTCCTCCCCACAACCTCCTTTCAGGCAGTTGTAGAGAGTAATAAGGTCTCCCCTCAGCCTCCTCTTCTCCAGGCTAAACAACCCCAGCTCTCTCAGCCGCTCCTCGTCAGACGTTCTCCAGCCCCTCACCAGCTTCGTTGCTCTTCTCTGGATGCCCTCCAGAGCCTCAACATCCTTCTTGTGGTGAGGGGTCCAGAACTGAACACAGTATTCGAGGTGCGGTCTCACCAGTGCCGAGTACAGAGGGAGAATCACCTCCCTGGCCCTGCTGGTGACCCCATTTCTGATCCAAGCCAAGTTGCCTTTGGCCTTCTTGGCCCCCTGGGCACACTGCTGGCTCATGGTCAGTTGCTGTCAACCATTACCCCCAGGTCCTTCTCTTCCGTGCAGCTCTCCCGCCACTCTTCCCCCAGTCTGTAGCGCTGCATAGGGTTGTTGTGCCCCCACTCTCGGATGACTTCAACCCCTCTGGCAGGGTGGGCTCTGTCCGCATCGCTGCTTGGGAAGTCCTCTCCATCTAGGATTAAAATTTCTTACAGAGGGATAGTGGTGACTGCATAGGTTTGCTCAGTTGGGCTCTCTCTCACCGGGGTCATGGGCAAGGGTGTAACTTCCTTTTCTCTTTCTGGGAAACGTCTTGGCTGCTCTGCCATGAGCCTTTTTACCTTTCCTCAGTATTGAGATGTGTTGCTGACTTGGGCACTTGCAGAACATAAGAGAGATCATGGATCAGCTTGTATCCCACAAGCTGAAACTGAGAGGAACTGGATGGTCCTGATAGCACCTTTAAATGTGATTTAAAAATGTACTTTCAGCTCTGTCAAAACCTCTTCTAGTTCTCACGTCTTTGAACCATTACACACAGTGGCATCTTGCCCAAGAGCCTTTATGGGCGGTGGCAGGGCTGAAAAGTCCCTATAGCACTGTCATTTTACAGGGAAACAAGGAGAATCCTGCCCTGGATAGCTGGTTTTGGGAGTATGTGGGACACAGGCTACATGTAGTGTACAGCATAGAGCCATGTGAAGCCAACGTGAGAGCTAATGTCCAGTCCCAGGACCTGTATGTATTACCCCCGGTCTTTTCTCTGTCACTCCCCATAAAAAGGGAATTTCCATGCGCTTGGCCAACATCCTTTATGTAATGGCACATGGTGATAAGGTCTCTCCTAAGCCTTCTCCTCTCAAGGCTGAACAAACCCAGTTCTCTCAGCCTCACCTCATATGGAAGCTTTCCAACCTCCGATCATCCTTGTGGCCCTTCTCTGGACCCTCTCCAGTCTGCCCCCACCTTTTTTGTACGGCAGAGACCAAACTGGGTGCAGAACTCCAGGTGTGGCCTGCCAAGAACTAAGTGGAGTGGGATGACGACTTCTTTATCTCTGCTGGTGATGCCCTTATTGATGCTCCCCAGCATCCTGTTGGCCACCCTTGCTGCTGCAGTGCACTCTTCACTCATGTTGAGCCTGTGTCCACCAAGACCCTCAGGTCCTTCTCCACAGAGCTGCTCTCCAGCCAAGTGGAACCCAGTCTGAGCTGCACTCCAGGGTTAGCACAAGGGCCTCCTTCTCTTGGCAGGGCTCTCCAGTCCACTTGTGATTGGGAAATCTGCTTCGTTCCGCACCAGAAAAGAAAGTGCAGAAAATTCTCACAAAAAAAGAGATATGTTTTGATTCTGTACTTTTGGATAAAACCAAACCGTTTCATTTCCATTTTGACCTTTCAGAAATGTTATTCCGCAATACATACTAGAAAATATTTGCATTAAAAAACAGCTTAACGTGAAAGGTCAACATCTTTTATAGCAAAAGCGTGGGAGGAGGCTGCTCCACCACGCTGCCACCCCAAGCAAGGCATGAACATGATGTTCCATGGCAGGTTGACACTGCCGGAGGTCACTTCCCCTTCCACCATGAGTTGGACCCTTCTCCTTTTCACTGCAACCTCCAAAAGTGGAGTCTTTGTCTTCTCTAAGGTCCTACAGGCCCTGCCCACAGCTGGGCCATGCACATCTATACGTACTATAAATATAGGTGTGTGTATATATACCTTATATAAATACTATATACTTGTATTATATGCACATTTTAATAGATACACTTTAATTTGTGCACGTACCTATATAACTGCCAGCAGTGAGCACCATCCAGCCACAGAAGGACTATAAAGATTTTATATTAAGCATAAAAAAAAAATCACTTGGCAAATAGTAATTAGGAAGAAGGTTGAAATAATTTGCTCTGCTTATTTGGTGTGTACCTGCAGTTTAGACCACATTGAATATTTCTTTCTCCTGGCCCATTCTGAAACACAGAAACCTGACACGGAAAAAAAGGTCTGTCAAAAACATGTGGCTTGGGATCACCTACTTGCCTCCAAGCCAGAAGCTCATGATGTGTTGGAGGGAGAATATCTGTTCTTTTCTGGGAAAAAGACCCCAACAGACATGAAAGCCACCAGGAGGCACCTGCAGGGTGAGGGGCTGCAGGGCTCAGATGCCAAAGTCATGCTGCATGTCACCGGTTTGGGGACATTAAAGATGAAATGCTCCAGCCATAACGCATCCTGGCTGAGACGCAGCAGGCTTACAGGGAGTTTGAAACTAAAATGAGAGAGAGCAACGTAAATAATACTGCTAATAACACTTAATGATATCTAATAATCATAAAGTCATAATATTGTTTCAGTTGGAAGGGACCTCAAACCCCACTCAGTCCCACACCCCTGCCATGGGCAGGGACACCTCCCACTGGATCAGGGGCTCCAAGCCCCATCCAACCTGGCCTGGAACCCCTCCAGGGATGGGGCAGCCACCACTGCTCTGGGCAGCCTGGGCCAGGGCCTCACCACCCTCAGTGTGAAGAATTTTGTCTTAATGTCTCATCTAAATCTTCTGCCTTCCAATGTAAGACCATTCCCTCTCATCCCATCACTCCAATCTGTTGGAAAAAGCCCCTCCGCAGCTTTCCTGGAGCCCCTTTCAGCACTGGAAGCTGCTCTAAGCTCTCCCCAGAGCCTTCTCTTCTCCAGGCTGAACAACCCCAACTCTCTCAGCCTGTGCTCATAGCAGAGGTACTCCAGCCCTTGCATCATTTTTGTGGCCTCCTCTGGACCCATTCCAACAATTCCACATCCTTCTTTTCTTTTTGTTCTTTTTTTTTCTTGTGCAGTGGATTAGATCCCAGCACAAATAGGAGAATTTGGAGCCAGTGTGCAGCAAGGTGCCGACAGCTGCTTTTATCAGCACTATTAGATGCCCTGAGTTAGGGAAAATCAATATTGGGGTTTCATGGAGCTGAGCGCATTTGGGGAAGCTCCCATCTCCGTCCCCTGCGGTCCTGTGTCCTCTGCGATCCTTCATCTCCTTGAGCACACGTGAACATAACACTGACTGTTATCGCTGTTCTTTAAAGGAATCCTGTATCTTTCAGCATAGAAACATTTCAGCCTGTCTATCATCTTCCCCTCGCACAGCTCTCCAAACGCTTAGGGTGACCCCATGAAATTAATAGTAGATGCATCTTTAAAATAGAGCCCTGGATGGGAAAAGCTGGATGCAATTAAATTGGAAAGCAGCCCCGTTGCTCTCGGCGGTTGAAAAGCAAAGCCCTGTTCCTTTGCTTGCTGATAGCCCCTGCACAGTTTGCTGTGGCTTCAGGCCGCTTGGAAGGAGGTACGGAATGGCTTGTCCCTGCAATATGTCATGCTGATGGTCTGTCGGTCACTCCCAAACAAGTTTTACATCTGATTTTGTTTCCCTTCAGGGTAGCTGCTCAGCAGCTGGTTGCTTGGGCATATGATTGCTTTGAGGAAGGGACTGCCATGCTAAATAACTCAGTTGGCCCTTGGAGTTGTTAGATTTCGCTAACTTTTAGGATTTCTTTTATGCCTGCAACTCTTCCTTCTTCAGTTTCACGTATCTGTTGGGGGTGCACAGGAAAGCAAAGTGCTCGGAAATGAGATGCCCATACATCTTTCATTGCTCTTAGCACAAATTCAGGAATGATGCATTTGCACCAGTGGTTTTCTGAACTGTTCTGTGATCCAGCTCTGCTGTAGTTTTATTCCGTTCTGTTTGCTACCGAAACCCATGGTTAAACCTTAGCAAGGAAATGTGATAGTCAGTTTTTCCCAGCCTGGTCTCCAAGGCACCGGTCATAGATGATGATTTCTCCTTTGCTGTCTCTGCAGATAAAGTGCTACAATGAGGGATGTTGGTTTGAAGGAAAAAAGGAAGTAGGAAAATGCATTCTAGGTTGTAAGGAATAATACATCAAGCGTCTTTCAGTAGAGAAAAACTGATATAGGGTGTGAACTGGCTGCAAACTATCCTAAGAGAACATCCCATAGTCCTCTGCTCTGGTAAGACCCCACCTGGAGACCTGTGTCCAGCTCTGGAATCCTCAGCACACAGAGGACGTGGAGCTGTTGGAGCAAGTCCAGAGAAGGCCATAGAGATGATGTGAGGGCTGGAGAACCTCTGCTCTGAGGACAGGCTGAGAGAGTTGGGGTTGTTCAGCCTGGAGAAGAGAAGGCTCCAAGGAGACCTTAGAGCAGCTTCCAGTGCTGAACGGGAACACAGGAAAGCTGGGGAGGGGCTCCTGGTCGGGGAATGCAGGGACAGGATGAGGGGGAAGGGTTTGAAGCTGAAAGAGTGGAGATTGAGATGAGATCTTGCAAAGAAATGTTTTGTTTGAGGGTGGGGAGGCCCTGGCCCAGGTTGCCCAGAGCAGTGGTGGTTGCCCCATCCCTGGAAAAATTCAAAATCAGGCTGGACATGGCCCTGAGAGACCTGATGTGGTTGAAAATGTCCCTGTTTGTTGCAGGGTTTTGGACCAGTTGGGACCCTTAAGGGTCCCCTGCAACCTAAACGATTCTGTGAGCAGCGGTGTGAGGGCTGTAAGCTGCACTCAGGGGAAGGCGGACGTTAGTAGTGAAGTTACAATACTGAGCTGCACATCGCAGGTCTGATAGGTCCTTTGTAAATGTATATACCTTCTTGCTCCTTTGCTGAGGGAGCAATGAATTGAGGTTCATATGAGGCAAAGATTTCTGGTCCACTTTCATGCTTTTAATATAAACCTGCCTCAGTTTCCCCAGTAGAAAGCTGGGCAGACCTTGCTTGGGGCTAATGCAAGTAATCCTGAAGTCTCTGGGAAGGCAGATTTGAGTCCTTTAGAGTCTTTCTAACCTGGCAAGATGCTTATTGACATATTCTCTGCTGTTGCTTAAAAATGTCTAGCTTTCTGTTTCCCTCTTGGCAGCTCTTTCACCCTGTGCAGCCTCCCAGGAAAGTTTGCAAGTGCTTTTAATTGACTGAGAGCGGTTTGTGCTGTGCTCAGATCCCTGGGCACGGACAATTGGCTGATGAGGTTTTACTCCTGCTACAGTACATTGCAGCAGCAATGGCTTTTTCCTTTCAAAAATCTGTTTTGGTGGAAAAATAATTAATATGTTGCAAATCCTGGATTGCACTGAGCCATGTTGATGGCGTTTCTGCCCTAAGCGGCTTTATACTTGCTGAAAATGAACATTTGTAAGCTTACACAAAAGCAGAGAAGAGACCAAAGCATCGCCTGCTCCTGGGGTCCCCCATGTACAGAGCCCTGGGGACATCCCAGCGTGCTGGATCCCCCAGAGGTCACCTGCTTTCCTTACTCCAGGCTTTCTAAGAAAGGGAATAACTTGATTCCTCCTCTGGTGGTGAAAGCTGCTTTGTAATGGTGAGAAATCACATTATTACAAGAAAGTTCCATTCCTTGTAATGGGAAACGCATGAGCATGTGCTGTCAGCTCCTCCCTGAAGACTAAACAGCAAAAACCCATCAAAAAACAGCCACAGAAACCACAAAGTGAAAGCGACTCCCCTGAATGATCAAATGCTTCCACACTTTAGATAAAGAATAAACCCAAGAGCACTTAAAATTCCCCGTGTTGGATGTGAGACACTGTTTTAACACCTGAGGACGTGCTTCAAAACATCATCCACTGCTTCAGATCCCAACACCCGGGCCAGCTGCTTCCCAGAGCTTTCTCTGCTTCTCCTCCCGGCTGAAGTAAACACATACTCTGAATCCTGGTGGGATTTACATCTGTTCGATTATTGATTCTGAGTGTCAATTTGTAACTCACACTTTTTGCTTGGTCTTGCAGAATGTGGGTGCATTTGGTTTAATCAACGTTCTGGAGATGTAAAAGCACAGACCTCGAGCAAAAAATCCCAAGATTTTGTTGAAAAATTGCCTTTTTTTCCTTTTTTTTTTTCTCCCCCAGCAGAAATGAGCGCAGACCAATCAGAGCATTGGATTAGTGAAGCTTGACCTGCTAAATTGAACCAGACAGTTATACAGCATCAGACGTTCACTACACTGACCTTTTTAATGAGAAATAGGTCTATTAGGTCTGTTTTACTCTCAGTAAAATATTTTATGAATCTGAGTGGTGCTTTCCATCACTTAGGTACGTATCAAGTTATAGAGGGTAGGTTATGACACGGCCAAGTAAAATTAGCTTTTTGATGGCTTGTCCAGGTAGAACATGCCTAATTTGTTAACTTGCTGACCCCTTTTCTCCCTGTGCCAGAAGCTTCAACAAAGAAATAGCAGACGCCCACGAACAGCCTCGAGAAGGAAAAGGGAAATGCAAAGGCGTTCGGCAGAAGCTGCCTTGGCAAATCTCCACCAGCCTGAGCCCCACCAAAAAAAAAATAAAACAAAAAAGCAAAGCTCCAGAGCCTCTCATTTTTTTTTGCAGTATTTTTGTGTTTGTTTTTCCGTTGAGGGGGACGTGCCTGACCCTTGAGCTGTGACTGTGTTGTATCAAGTCCTTGCATCCTTCCTTCTCCTCCTCATTTGATCTCAATATTTAAACCGGCTCTATTCAAGCAATTGCTTTGGATTATTTTTAACCAAGGCGCAAATTATTTCAGGGATGTCTTCTCTGGGGTTTGAAGCCCTGAACGCGGAATGCACTGCACACAGGCTAATAGCGTGGTAAACCCAACGTTCCTTAAAAGCTGTTGAGATGCTGGGCTATTTTAGGGGAATCCACAGGGATTGCAAAAAGCTCCATTTACCCAGAGTTGCTCTTGACAGCAATCATTCAGTGTCTTTGGGAAAGACAGTTGATGCTATTAAACGAATTTTTATCTTTGTTTTTATGCTGCGTGCAAGTAAAATGCCTCAGAAATGCATGTTCGCTGTGAGCATCAGTGAGACCTTGTCTTTACCAAGATGCAGTTTCCTTTTTGTCCCCTAAGCCCGTTAATAGCTGTTTATTTTTTAAAAAGTCAGGTATAGACTTTTCCTATAACTTGACTGACATCCCTGGATGGCGGCACAGTCCCTGGATCTTTTGTGACAAACAGAAGAACATAGCATTTTATAGAAAGTGAATAGTCAATATTTCATTTCATAGTTGCCACATACAATTTTCCCCATTATTTGGAGAAGATTAAAAGAGAAAACTCAATTCATTATTGCATTTTAAAATATGCATTGGATTTCTCTGGATTGTTATTTTAGGCTGGCTTTTCTAATGCCATTCCTTGGCAAGAATAGGGTCAGGGTTTTTTTCCTTGGGGTTTTATTTTTTTTTTTGTATGTGAAAGATTAAAGACCCATTTAAGCTGTTATCATTGAAAACACGTGTTCCTGCTGATTCACATCGGGGTTCCTGTTAGTGTCATCTGCTGAAATGCTGTCTCTGCTTTCGGCAAGGCAAGTGTCAAATAGATGTTGTTGCTTCCCAGGTGCACCATCCGACACGCTGGGATTTGAAAGGTGATCTTAGGCCCATTTTCCATGGACATGGGAGGAATTCCAGTCCTTTTTTTTATGAAAAACAAGAAGCAAAACCAAAAAAGCTTAATGGAAAAGAAAGCTTGTCACCAAGGCAGAGCTTTTCCTTGGAAGAAAATTGTGGCTTTTGACCAAGTCTGTTCAGAAGTGTCCTCATCCATGATAGCTGCACCTCCTCTGGGACTTTGTTGACTTTACGGCAGCGTTGTCATCCCAAGAGAAGTGTCCTGGGCCACCTAGATGAGAAGATGAAGCTGTCCTGGGAGGTGCAGGAGCCCAGCAGTGCTGATGGTCTCTCTGGTGAAGTGCTGGCAGACCACTGACCATCCGTGTCTCCATGCCTGCACACCTGCTTCCAGCCTGCACAGCTCCAGGAGTCAATAGCCTAAAAAAAAGTGTTTCAGAAGATGAATTTTAGAGGGATAAAAATAAAAATGCAAGAATTAAATCCACATTTCTACAATTTTGCAGTACTAAAACGAAGTAAGAAGAATTAGAAATGCCCTGTACTTTGCAATTCCGGCTCTTGCAGGCATCAGCTTGGAGGTGGATCTACATGAGCCACATGTCAGCACTTCTGTTGTCACTTAGTATGAAGGAGAGGTGTATTTGCAGGTGATGATGAGTGGGTCTGTTCCGGTCTCATGTCCTGTGTTCCACCCCTGTCTTTTGCCACCAGCTTTGTCCCAGCTCCACTAACCCCTTCCAAAAAATGCAGGAGGTGAAAACGGCATGTGCAGATCCAGCTCCGGTCGTGCAGGGGTGGTGGGAGCTGCAAATGGGCCCCTTCTGCTCAACTGTGACCACTGCACAGAAATGAAGAAGCAGAGCCAGCCGAGCCCATGCACGGCAATATGAATCATGCCCTGTGAGCAACGCGGCAAACAACTTATCCATGTCTGATCTGCTAATACATATTTATTCTGTTAACAAGTAATTCATTCCTGAACAGAAAGCTCGGGAGCTGATTTATATCGCAGTCAAATCAAGTCTGAAAAGCTGCTAAATTCACCTATATAAATCATGAAAATTTTGTTTTTGCTGTGGGCTGTAGAGAAAATGGGAGCTGAGCAAACATGGTACTTTGTGACTGTTAATAATTAATAACAGTTAATGAACAGCATGAGCAATGCTGCATGATTACTGACATTATTAATAATACTGATAATTATTTTAGCATTATGACAGTGATCATTCATAATAATGATGAAGGATAAGCACCTTGGAGTGCCCCTGTCACCCTGTTACACAGGTAAGTTTCTTGGTTGAATGAGCGTAGCAAATGGTCCACGTTCCCCTTTGCAAAATGCTTTTACTCCAGATTTGTTGTGGGTGTCAGTATAAATGAGTTCGTGGGTAGAAACTCCCCATCAGCATTGCCCCCAGAGCAGTAAATCACTGTCATTCGCAGGTTTAGTTGTATTTTCCTTAAACAACTCTGTTGTTTGTATGGGAAAAATACACACTGGGGAATGTGCATAGCTCAAAATATTCTGTGGACTGAAAAATTCAGCTTTTGCTATATTTTTATACCTGCATTTTTTTTTTTTCCTCTTTAGAAATTTATTTTTCTCCTGTAACTTTTGTATATCTTCTACATCTGTAGAAGGTAAAATTAGTTTAGATCTAATTTCTATAATTTTAACAAACAACAAATAAAATGGATTTCTTGGGAGGGCGAAGTGTTGGGAGCAGAAATCTCACTGAAGGTTTAAACTCCCTTGATTAAGTTTCCCTGAGAGGTTTAAGTGAGCATGTCCTCACTCAGATTCCAATTAATCTACAGTTTTTCATAGACATCATGTTTCTAAGCTCTAAATCCATGGAAGACTTTTTTTGAGCCTTCTGCCTTGCCGTGGCTACCCAGTGATGGTGCTGAATTTAATGCGTTGGCGATATATTCAAACCAGTGCGCTGTAAATAGTCACTAAATATTCAGCAGAGCCTCGGCTGCCTTCTTGCACTGAGGCCCAAGACAAACTCAGATGGTGACATTTTTCTCCTTAATCCTTTTACTCCTCTTTCCATGCAAGAGATTTTCAAAGGATGCTAAATGTCACCAAAGGCCCCTCAATCTTGCAAAACTATTTAAAAGCTGTTTTTCTGTCCAGAGGTACTATTTGGTTTTGGTGGCATCTACGCCAGCATCCTTCCAGAATGACCTGAAGGCTGCAAGAGTGCCATGACCCCACACCAGGGCAAAGCCTGGGTGATGCTCAGCTGAGGACTGGGACTTTCTTCTCCAGAGAGCTCTGTGAGGTTATTGCATGATTAATAGAACAGCCACTCCAGGCAAACTTCTAAACTAGGCTGGAGCTAATGAGGTTGATTGCTTCTGCATCTTGCAGGCTGGCTCATGCTAGTGTGAGAACTGTCACACAAGGGGAACAGCATTGCATGGAAGAGGAAAGGAGGATGGTCTGGTGATATTTTCTCTGGGGTTTGTTTTGTGTTCTTGCACTGAAGGAAAGTGATTTCCTAGAATCATAGAATGGTTTGGGTTGCAAGGCACCTTAAGGCGCACAGAGCTCCACCCTGCTGCCACGGGCAGGGATACCTCCCACTGGATCAGGGGCTCCAAGCCCCATCCAACCTGGTCTTGAACACCTACAGAGATGTGACAGCCACCACTGCTCTGGGCAACCTGGGCCAGGATTTCTTCCAAAGATCCCATCTCAGTCTCCCATCTGTCAGCTTCAAACCTTTCCCCTCATCCCATCCCTGCACTCCCTGTTCAAAAGCCCCTCCCCATCTTTCCTGGACCTCCTTTCAGTACTGGAAGATGCTCTAGGGTCTCCCTGCAGCCTTCTCTTCTCCAGGTTGAACAACCCCAACGCTCTCAGCCTGTCCTCTTACAGGAGGTGTTTCAGCCCTTACATAGTCTCTATGGCCTCCTCTGTTGCTGTTCCAACAGTTCCATCTTCTTCTTATATTGAGGATTCCATAACTGGTCACAGGACCCCAGGTGAGGTCTTCCCAGAGCGGAGCAGAGGGGCAGAATCCCCTCCCTCCCTGCTGGCCACGCTGCTTTGGATGCAGCCCAGGACACGGTTGGTTTCTGGGCTGTGAGCGCACATTGTTGGCTCGTGTGAAGATTTTCATCCCCTACCACTCCAAGCCCTTCTCCGCAGGGCTGCTCCAAATCCATCTTCTACCCAGCCTGCAACTGTGTTTGGGATTGCCCCAGCTCAGGAGCAGGACCTTGCATTTGGTCTTGTTGATTTAGTGTTTTTAATTAGGTATCTCAATTTTTTATGCGATGGATGGCCTCTGACTGTCAGTTCCTGCGTACAACATGAGGCAGCAGCAAGGGTTTATCTGCCCATACTGTCTGGAGAATGAAACATTAAAATTCAGCCCTCAGAGGCGGGGCCAGAGTGATTCCTGTGGGATTGAAAGCCACAATAGAGTCCATGGATACAGCAGTTATGACCAGCATATTTCCAGTACCCCAACTAAAATTTAGTTTTAATTAATGAGACTTGAGGGTTCTCTACAAGAGGAGACGCTACATATGTACAAAGCTGTTATCTCAGATGGGTTTTGATGTGAGGAGTGAGTTTGAAGAGGGAAAGGTGCTACAAGTTGATGAAGGGATTGGATGTGTGCTTAGTAAGCTCACAGATGACGCTAACCTGGGAGGAAGCATCTGTCTTCTTGAGGGTAGGGAGGCTCTGCAGAGGGATCTGGACAGGCTGCATCCGTGGGCTGAGACCAATGGAACGAGGTTCAACAAGGCAAAGTGCTGAGTCCTGAACCTGGGACACAACAACCCCATGCAGCTCCAGGCTTGGGGAAGAGTGGCTGGAAAAGTGCCTGGAGGAGAAGGACCTGAGGGTGTTGGTTGACAGCAGCTGAACATGAGCCAGCAGTGGCCCAGGTGGCCAAGAAGGCTGCATCAGAAACAGCGTGGCCAGTAGAAGCAGGGAAGTGATTGTGCCCCTGGACTAGGCATGGACTAGGCACTTCAAATCCTGGTATCAGTTTTGGGCCCCTCACTGCAAGAAAGACATTGAGGGGCTGGAGCACATCCAGAGAAAACAACGGAGCTGGTGAAGGGTCTGGAGAACAAGGGTTGTGAGGGGCAGCTGAGGGAACTGGGGTTGTTTAGCCTGGAGAAGAAGAGGCTGAGGGGAGACCTTATCACTGTCTATAACTGCCCAAAAGGAGGTTGTGGTGAGGTGGATGTTGGTCTCTTCGCCCAAGTGACAGGTGATAGGACCAGAGGGAATGGCCTTCGGTTGCACCAGAGGAGGTTCAGATTGGACATTAGGAAAAAATTCTTCACTGAAAGGGTTCTCAGGCCCTGGCAGAAGTTGCCCAGGGAGGTGGTGGAGTCACCATCCCTTGAGGTGTTTAGAAGATGGGTAAATGAGGCGCTCAGGGATCTGATTTAGTAGTGGTCAGGTACGGTTAGGCTTGAAGATCTCAAAGGTCTTTTCCAACGAGGGATTCTATGATTCTATGATTCTAAGTGTAACAGTTTCTAGAAGTAAAGGACAATCTTTCTATTCCTCCAAGTGTTCAAGTTTTTACTGTTTTCCTGACGTATTTGCTGAAAGAAGTTGAGTTTTACATGAACTGGTAATTTAAACAAAAGAAGACATCTGCCTGTGTTAGCTGGGCCATTTCCTTTCAGTCAGTTTGAAAAACATCTTTAAGACAACATAATCGGCTTAAATTGAAAACTAACATTTAATTTTAAGGCTATTGTATAAAGAGTTTTTCTCCATTGCAAAGCTTTTTAACGAGGAAGCTGCTGAAAACAGCCCTTTGCTATGACTAATTTTGGTTTTGATGAGTGAGAGTCTTTAGACCAGATGAATGTTGCTGAAAAAGGGCCATCTAGCTTTATCCTGTACCTCCTGGCACAAGAACTACCTTGTTGGATGTCTCCTGGCAGCTGGTAATCAGACCTGGGGAGAAGGGCTCAGCTTTGCAACCAGCCTGGCACTCAGGGATTGCTCCGTAGACCTCCAGTACAAGCCACAGTAAAACATTGCATAAAATCTTTTATCCTATGTAAGCATCATTTTACTATGCATAGAAAAACATCACTCCATCCGTAAGAGAAGATATTTTTGTTTCATACTTCACGTTCATCCCAATCGAGTCTCTGTTATTTTAATTGTTTATACACAAAGGAGGTTTATTGACCGTATTTCTGCACGTTTCTCAATTGTGAGCACAGATGAATGTACTAAGCATAACATTTCTACCGGCTTATACGAGTTCATAACATTTCGCAATAACCCTTGCAGTATTTGTTTAGATGAACACTTGAAGGACATCTGTTGGTGCTGGAAACAATGGTGCAGGTTTTTTGCTTTTGTATTTTTTTTTTAATTGCTGTTTTGACAGAGGAGTAGGCATGCTTCTGTCACTTGAAATGAAAATCCTGCTAAGTGCCGACAAAATCTGCTCTGTGTTATCTCCATTCCTCCTTTCTGTCTCTAATTGTCGGAGCTGCAAGAACGACTGAAGGTAAAGTCTGCTAACACATATTTTGGAAATTGAGATCAATATCTTGCTAAGCCATATGCACGTCTCTCCAGGGGGTTTATTTAGCCAGCTAGTATTTGTGTTGATAATAGCATCACAAGTTCTGTTTGATGTCAGGTTTGAAAAGGTATGTGAGTAAGCGGTGGCGTGAGTGCCGAGTTGGCAGTTGAGGGAGAAATGTGCTTCATACGAAATGTTCTTCATATGCTATAGCTCTATGAATGAGAAGCTGTGCGAAGGGCAAAAAACCCACAAGACTCAACTAGATGGTCCATGTTTGAATCCTACTTTTGTCCCCAAAGTGAAAAGAAATCAGCCAAAATTGTTGTAGGATCTGGTCCTTTGCGTCAAGCCGGTGGTCACTGGGGATGCCCTCGCTGGTGCCTTGTATGGATTGGCCCCTTGTCTGGGAGACCTGCGGGAGGTCAAGGCCACCAAATCACCTGGTGATGGAGAACTGTGGACTAGGTGATCTTAGAAGTCTTTCCAGCCTTAATGATTCTATGACACTGTGATTCCAGCAGGAATGGCAAACCCTCCTTGGGCTGCGGTTGTCGCAGACACCCACCATCCCTGGGGCAGAGGCAGAAGGGGATCTCTACCACACATGCCTGCACGCGGCAAGCTGCACTTGGGTTTCGTATCCGCAGTCATCATTTATCATCCACATGCTTTCGGGGCCTGGTTCTTGTTCTCTCATGTAAAACATAAACATTTTCCTTTGGAATATTGATGTTCTTTCGCTTTCTCATTTCCCTTCCCCCATGCCTTACTCCCTTCCTCTCTCTTTACTTAAAGTAATAACACTGGGATAGTTATCCCTTTAACAGTGCATGGCTTTTGGTGTATTTTTCCTTCATTTGCAAACCATGACTATACAGTTTCATCCTGAGTGTTTTATATGTGATAGGGATAAAAACCTGAAAGATAAAACAAATGAGAAAGTGATGTCCCCTATGAGCAACCTATGCCAACAACCTCCCAAGGTGGCAGCAAACGCTTTCTTATTTAAATCAGGCTAAAACCACACCCTCCAGGTGCCTATATTTCAGCATGACCCACTCATACACTAACAATGGAGGAGCATCTTCCTATTTCTGCATCCCCTGGGGACGAAGTGAAGACTAGGGAGGAGATTGGGGATGCCACCATTCCCTGGGGAAAGGATGGCTGTGGTGGCAGAGCAGGCTGACACCCCTCTAAATAGCATCGGTATTTCAGGTTCTGTCTTTTTCTTTCTCCTATGTGACCACAGACAAATTGCTCAATATCCTAGTACCTTGTGTTCTGATCAGTAAAGTGAGGATAATCACTCTTTCTTTCCATATTAGGATTTGAAGATGGATATAGAGAAGACTGTGAAGGAATTAGCTGTTGTGGCATTGGGTCACCTAGTGATTCAAATGAATCTTACAGGAGAGATTAAATATCACAAAATCTGTTTTCTTTGCTTTGAATCAAGTAGGAAAACTCCTGATTTTTTCCAGGGAGAACATCTGTTTTGGGTGACTTTGGTGCAATTCTTTTCCTGGCTGAATTTTGACTCTTGATAGCTTGGGAAAAATAGGAAGGAAACCTTAACGTGTTTCTCCAGGTTGTTAATTGGACGAATCAATTAGAGATAACAGAGGTGCTTGTCATAACTTGCTCTGCATTTTGATTCATCTTAATTCAAGTAACTAATGGTGGAGTAGCTGGTCTTACCCTCACAGCACAGCTGTAACACATGGAAGGGGTGTCTGTGTTTTGCTTGGTGTTTTTGGATGTCCATAGCAGCCTAATGAGATGATGCCTGCAGCGCGGGATCTTGTTTCCTCTGGACCATTCTGATTTCCTTTTGCAAAGCAGGTACCAGGGATCACCAAACACGAAATCCAGGAACAAGCTTTTAGTAGGGTCTGTAGGGATAGGACAAGGGGCCAAGGTTTTACAGTAAAAGGACGGAGATTCAAACTAGAAAGAAGGAATACATTTTTTTTACACAAGGTGGTGAGGCACTGGCCCAGGTTGTCCAGAGATGTCATGGATGCTGCATCCCTAGAAACACTCAAGATCAGATTGGATGGGGCTCTGGGTTGAGCTGGAGATGTCCCTGTACACTGCAGGGGGATTGGATTGTATCCAACCCAGACCGTTCTGTGATTCTATGGAATCCATGGGTGATTTGGAAACACCTTCTGAGATGCCAAACAATTTTTGATCTCTGCTCCTGTTGTATCATCCAGCAACGTTAAAACTGAGGTACCATCCATCCGTGTTGGCTTACTGGCAACTTCACTGTAATGTGGTTACAAGAATGTGTGAGGTGTGCGGCACAATATTGTCAGTGGAAAACAAAATATTTAATGTAATTTTTGATGAGTACTGGCACTGTTACTGCGGTGGTAGTGGTTTTTATTTTTTACCTTTAGAGACTGCAGGTCTGCTTGCCAGGTGCTATTCAGAATATTACTTTGAAAATACCTCATGGCTTTTCCCTAGTAAGCCATTTATGAATTAGAAAACCCTGAATCATCTTTTTATTAAGTTTATGTTCTGGCCCAGCATGCAGTCAGACTGAACACTGAAAAATTTGCCAGCCAATGAAATCAAATCAATTAAACCCACAAGATTTACAATGCAGGTCTTCGGTATTTTCAGGGCCCGGAGTCACTGGCCTTTTGCCAAGGACACAGAAGGAAAATGCAGTTTTCAGCTTGGTTATTTCAACAGACAGGCGGAGAGGTGGAAACACTACAGCAAGTGCTGAAATGAGCGGGGAACTTCTGTTCAGAGGTGTCGTGTTGTGGGAGGATTCATCCCGTGATCATACCGTGGGGGCTGCGTCTTTTGGGACAGATTTTGAGAGGACCAATTATATTAGAATCACAGAATCATAGAATGGTTTGAGTTGGAAGGGACCTTAAGGATCACCTAGTTTCAACTCCTTGCCGTGGGCAGGGACACCTCCCACTGGATCAGGGGCTCCAAACCCCATCCAACCTGGCCTTGAACACCTCCAGGGATGGGGCAGCCACCACTGCTCTGGGCAACCTGGGCCAGGGTATCCCCGCCCTCAGCATGAAGAACTTCTTCCTTATGTCTAGTCTAAATCTTCCCATCTCCAATTTAAGGCCTTCCCCTCATCCTGTCACTCCATCTCTTTGTAAATACAAAGAACCTTCCCAGCTTTCTTGTAGCCCCCTTCACGTACTGGAAGGTCGCTATAACCTCTCCTTGGACCTTTCTCTTCTCCAGGCTGAACCATCCCAACTCTTTCAGCCTGTCCTCAGAGCAGAGGTGCTCCAGCTCTTGGATCATCTTCATTGCCTCCTCTGAACCTGTTCCAACAGTTCCATCTCCTTCTTATGCTGAGGATTCCAGAACTGGACACAGGACTCCAGGTTGATTGAAATGACTAAGGACGTGAAGGTATTTTGGGATGTACCCCCCTTGGTATCTCTGTGATATATCAGAAAAAGTAGGGCAGATATGTCTGTCTTCAGACAGACGTGGGGTTATGGGCAGCATTCAGTATGGTCAGTGTCCTTTGAACAACTCCAAAGTTCCCCCACCTGTTTCTTCTACAACCAACCCTACAGCAACACCACCTTCGAGCACCACCACTGCCTCCGCCTGCAAAAGAGGGTGAGTTTTCCTGACTGCCACCCAGGCATTTTTCAGAATACTGTCCAGTATATACTGTCCAGATAATTGTCCAGTTTCAATCATGTACAAAAAGTAACCTAAAAACAGCAAAATTGGAAGAATTAGTTAATCAATCATTTAATTATAACCAGGTACCAATAAGTCCATGCACATTTTAACTTCTCTTCCAATGAGTCACCAAAACAGTCAAGCTTGAATGGTGTTTGGAGGACACAAATTGAATTCACAAAAGAGAATTGTACACCTATTTAACGTTTAGATTTAATGCAAAATAGCCTATTGAAACTATATAGAAAAGCATTTAATAGATATGTACGTTCTTACCGCTGAGCGTACCTACATCTCTGTTAAGCTGACCTCAGCAGCCAGGTCAGCAGAGAGCTGGCTGTGAGAAGAGGAATTGGCTTTCCTTCCCAGAATGGTAACTTTTGAGTGGGATTTTACATGACAGCCTTCCTTTGCTACCTCTAATATTTCCATTATCATCATTTTCTTTTCCTACACACAAATCACCTCTGGTTGAAAACCTGGTTTCCTTATTCTCATTGATCTGCTACATGAATCTAAAATTAGCTAAAGCTGTTCCTGTCACTCCTTGACATCCTGATGTGGTTTGACTGCTCTCCCAAGTGATGCTTTTCAGATCTGTACTTGCTGTGTTTTCATTCCTTTTTTTTTTTTAAAAAAAAGCATCTTAAAATAGTTCTTGTTTCTCTTTGCAGCTTATTGATTACAACCTGGCAATTTTCAGTCCAATCTTGAGAAAACTTCTGTGATATATGGCTGATTATAAAGAAAAATACCTTCCTCTCCAGCAGCTGTACCTCCTTGAGTAGGACCTGGGCAACACTCATGTTTCTTGCCAGAAAGAAGTAATCAGAGACCTACGGAGCTGGGATGAAGGGAAGCTTTTAGTGAGTAAATATGGGCTCGTGGGAATGAAAAAATAAAGATAATCCAGGTGCTACATCTAGCAGGATGTTGTTGGAGTCCTGATAGGTTTGATATTCCTGATGTACCTTATCCTTGCCTCTGTGTGTGCTGGACGACGTCAGCTCTACTGAGCCTTCACCACTTTCAACAATCACTCAATCAAAGCGCTATTAGAGGAAGGGTTTCGTGTCTCTGCTGTATTACAAGTGGATGGTGAGGCAAATTCAATCTGTGAAAAGGAGGTAGAGATCCATCTGAAAAATACATAGGAAATGCTCCCGGGGAATGTGGTGATGCAAGGAATGGGGTGATGATGCAGCAAAGGAGCAATGGTAAGAGGGGAATCAACAGCACTGAAGAAAAGTTAAAGAGCAGCTTATGTCTCTCATGGATGAATGTGGGCAGGAAGGGAATTAAACTCATAAACTGGGGACTGCAAAAGTGTCTCCAAATAAATAAAGCCAAGGGCCACGTGGAAAGGCAGAGCTTGTGGCAGTTGTTTGCTTGCGGCAGTTTGTGGGCTTACGTTTGCTGTAGTAGGACAAGAGGTTTAGATTGGATATTAGGATAAACTACTTCACTGAAAGGGTTCTTGGGCACTGGAAGAGGCTGCCTGGAGAATTGGTGGAGATGCCATCTTTGGAGGGATTTAAAAAATGTGGGGATGTGGAACTTAGAGATGTGTTTTCACAGTGGACTTGGTTAGGTCGAGAGTTGGACTTGCTGATCTTAAGGGTCTTTTCCAACCTAAATGACTCTAGGATTCTGAGAAGAGCTGGAAATGGTCTGCAGGCTGAGAATGAGTGTCTTCAGGAGCTTAAGGGATTGTTAGCACTTATTATGTTGTTTGAGGAAAGAAGAAACCCTCAGTCTCATTAGCCTCAAAGCTGTTTTGCCCAGCGAGTAAGCTGAAGGACATCAAAGTACACTGATGTGGATGCTTAAGGATACTTAAAACTCTCTTCACTGTTTCAGCACGGTAGAGCACAGCCCGGGCTCCAGAGAGAGTAAAAACCTTGTGGGTTGGATCTGCAGCTGTCACTAATCACTCGATGCCGCAGAGCTCATTTGCACCTGTGAGCCTCCCACCTCACAGTGTCAGTGAAACCATCCCAATCAAAAGGTAGAAGGAAATCCAGGAGCAGCAGACAGGCGACCACAGTAACTGCATGAAGAACAGTGCTTAAGATTAAGTATTTTCCTACTGTGAGTCAAATGGCAAGGAAGAATAGTAATAGGTATCTTACGGGGAATGACGACAGATAAAAAGGCAATAAGCGACAGTTAAAGGCTTGGTGGGCTGTGGGAGGTGGCACAGACGTTACACAGGATGATATTGAGTGTCGTGGTGGTGGAGCAGCTGCAGCTGCATCCACGGGTGGTGTAACAAGCAGGACAGGGGATGGAGAGGATCTTTAGAGTGTGGCACTGCAGCATCTTCAGCTTAAAATCCATGTGGTGCCATGGGTAGAATCCTCGCTTGCTTGCCTGATGAGGACAGTCCTAGTGCTTGACAGGGCTTGGGCTCCACTTACCTTCCTACTTGGCAGTGGCAGGGAGTGAAACTGCAAAGAAACCAAGGGAACCGCTGTGTTCTTTCAAGTGTGTCAACACGGGAAGCACTCTGGACTCCACAAATTGTAGGTTTTGGGGTAGTTTTAATCCAGTGTGAGCCTGCCCTGAGTAGCCCAGGGGAAATAACTACGTTTTGGGGGTACACAATAGGCGAAGCATCCATGTGGCATTTTAGAGTCTCACAGACAAGATATGAGTGAGGAAATTGATATCGCTGAAAGCCTGCATGAATTGTGTCTTTTCTTCTGTAAATAGCAGGGTAAGGTCACATCCCTAGTCTTTGGGATTCAATTTGCTTGCAGAGAGGAAGGTGCTAGGCAGAAAAAGTGAAAAGCCTACTTGTAACAGAGCAGAAAAGCCAGTAAAAGCCTTAAAAGTTGGCATTGTTCCTTGAGCTGTGATAAATAACATCCCTGAGACTGCGAAGAAGGGGTTGAGAAAACCAGGAAAGCCTTCAGTACAGATTTTGATGGCACATACGGGTGTACTGTTGAGGCTGGGTGTAGCAACGTATTGTGTCTTTAGCTTTTGTCCCAGTCAGTGCACTTGGAGGTGCTGGGGACCTCCTTTTGCAGGGCTAAACTCTGGTGATTACGTGCATCACTTCACAATACCAGACAAACTATTCTGGGAGCGGAGACTTTGAAGCAGCATAACTCAGTCCCAAACCAAGCTGGTGCTGGCTCTGCTGCCACGGTACTGTGACGGATTTGAAGGCCAGCATCCCAAAATCAAAGCATGACAGTGCCCTGGGGAACAGAATTATCGTTTTTGGCTTTTTTTCTGTAACTCATCTTGGTCAAGGTCTTCTCCAGCAGAAATTACCTGCAGGGTGCCATGATGGAGCAGGAGGTGCTTCCCTCCTTCCACAGAGAAACACTTTAACAGAGGTTGTCACTGGGAGGACATACCTATCCCTAACGATGCTCTAAAAGCAGGGCGGCCGAGGCACTGACTGAGGCAGGAAACCGGCTAGAGAGCCAGAAATCATTGTGTCGTTGGACATGAAGACTTACAGAAAACGTAGGCAAACTGTTATTGTACAGACTATTTGTTCTGAATTTCACAGTCTCCCAGCAAATCCAAGTTTTCGGATATGCTACCTTGTGCCATCAGATCAACCTTGTTCATCAAGGAGACCTTCTGAGGTCTGGTGAGAGTGTCTCCAATGGCACGGGCAGAGGGTCACCCCTGCTGGGGGCTGGCACAGCATCGGGACACACGTGTAGGCAGCAAGCACCGCGCAGGAAGTGAAACCCAGATGTCATATACATATGTGTGGGTGATAGGCACCCACACAGCTGGCTCCAATTTTATTTCAGAGTTCCCTAACATCTGCCTAAAAGAAAAGGTCACTCCTGCAGAAGCCGAGGTCCCTGCCTCTATGCCCTGCAGGTATGGGTGCACTGGTGGCTTCACTCACACATGTCTGGGTTTGGTGCTCGGAGAGGTTCTCCAGCCCAACGCCATTTGCAGGCAGAAGCCCATCTAACACAGCAGCTGGGGTGATGAAGGGGGAGCAAAGGCTTGTAGGGAGAGGCTTTCCAGTGCCAGAACCCGTGATCCCTCTGGAAATGAATCTTCAGGATAATGTGATTGGGAGCAGCCTTGTGGAGAAGGACTTGGGGGTGTTCGTTGATGAGAAGCTTGACGTGAGCCGGCAACGTGTGCTTATAGCCAAGAAACCAACCATGTCCTGGGCTGCATCCAAAGCAGTGTGGCCAGCAGGGAGGGAGGGGATTCTGCCCCTCTGCTCTGCTCTGGGGAGACCCCACCTGGAGTCCTGTGTCCAGTGCTGGAATCCTCAATATAATAAGAAGATGGAACTGTTGGAATGTGTCCAGAGGAGGCCACGGAGATGATCTGAGGGCTGGAGCACCTCTGCTCTGAGGACGGGCTGAGAGAGTTGGGGTTGTTCAGTCTGGTGAAGTCTTGGGAGAGACTTTAGAGCAGCTTCCAGTATGGAAAGGGTCTCCAGGAAAGCTGGGGAGGGGCTTTTTACAAGGCCATGGAGTGACAGGATGAGGGGGAATGGCTTTAAATTGAAAGTGGGAAGTTTTAGAGCAGACATTAGGAAGAAGTTCTTCACACCAACAGTGGTGAGGCCCTGGCCCAGGTTGCCCAGAGCAGTGGTGGCTGCCCCATCCCTGGAGGTGTTCCAGGCCAGGTTGGATGGGGCTTGGAGCCCCTGATCCAATGGGAGGTGTCCCTGCCCATGGCAGGGGGTGGGACTGGATGGGCTTTAAGGTCTCTTCCAACCCAAACCCATTCTATGGTTCTATGATTCTGTGATTCTCCTGTACCCCAGCTGTGTTCTCAGTGGCTGTTTTTCTCAAGTACCCATTGCTGACACAGAGTGTAATTCACTTTACACACAAAAGACAGAAGTTTTGCAGCTCTGGCTGTTATGTTTGGGTTTTTCTTCATGCTTTTTGTTGCTGTTTTGACATGGTTTTTTTTTTTGTTCTTCTCATTCTCCCCTTCTCCCCACTCTGATTCATCCAGAAATAAACCACCTCAGGCATCTGGTTTGGCACCGACAAACTTCTGATCACTTCTTACCCTTTTTCGCAGATAAGACCAAAGCAGCAGAGGTTCTAAAAAATTAATAACACTATGGGGGCGTTCAGTGGTCCAGTCTTAGCGCTGACGGACCTGTCAGAGGAGATGTAAAACTGGTGTGCAAAGCCCTGGAAGCAAGTGTGGTTCCCACCACAGCTCGTTTGTCAGGGCAGAGCCACAACTTTCAACAGATGTGGAAAATCCAGCCAGAGTGATCCTCCCTCCTGCTGAAAGATTATTCCTGCTCCCAGCCTTGTATCTAAGTTTCCCCTGCTCTTTTGCCCATTCTTTGGTGGACTCCATGCTGAGGTTGCTTGCAGAGTCTATTTGGTCTCGTGGTATCCTGGACAAGAAGTTTCTGGTCCTGCTGGCTCTGGTGCAGCAGGTCTTAACTCAAGATGGAGTGAAGCTGTTGGACATCAGGTATCTCTAATTCAAATGTTAAGTGAAACCAATCTTTTTATTGAAGTTATCATGCTGTGATGTAGGAAATATCTTTTACATCAGATTTATGTTTGTCTTGGTCTAAGAGGCTGCTTCTCAGATGGCTTTATTTACCACTCCAGGCTCCCGTGCACTAATCAGTGCTTATTTCTGAGTTTGCAGATATATGGAGTAGGTCTGGCTCTCACTGGTGCTTCAGGTGGAGAGGAAGGAGAGAGTTTGGAAGGAACTAAATATGTGGGAAAAGCCAAACCAGAGGAAAAGACTAATTCAGATATCCGTTCACTTCTGACAGTCTCAAATGAATCTTTGTTATGGGAGCAATTGAGAGATAGCTCTGTTTGGGAAATTAATAGTGCTCTCTCGAGAGGACCCTTTATCAAAGAAATGCCAAAAAAATTTATGGTCTTGAGCCAGGCCATGCAAGTATTGGATGAGGAGTGTCAATATATGATCCTCTGTCGACAGCTTTAGTGAAAGAAGCTTTTCAGGCAGTGTATGATTTGTACCAACTCCTACCCACAACTGATCTCTAAAGGACCAATTTAATGCAGGATCTGTTTATTTTAGGAGAGTGCTAACAGACCTTCGAAAGGGTCAGCGGTGAAGCCAAACGGAATTTCAATACCTGTATTACTGAACAGAAGGCTTACTCTCAGTTTTGCAATGGAAAAAATGGTGGAAGGCGAATACTAGAGATTTATATCCCAGTAGCAGTATGTTACAAAACATGTTAGAGCTACAGAGCTTTTCAACAATTGTAATTAATCTCTTTCCATCCAATTTCAAGGCTCTGGATATTCAGCTTTATGCAAGCTACAGTAAATAACTTTACATGGTTTGCTGTAACAGGACGTTTGCAGTCTTTGGCTACAGGTAGTCAAATATGAGATTTATTTTTGTTAAACAGTGGCAAACATAACATAAAAATTTCTCAAGAGACCAATAAATAAATATTCCTCCTTTTCTAGGAGTGAAGGAAAAATTAATGTTCAAGCAGGGAAAGCAATTTCTTAGTGGAGGATCTGAGTTTCCTGATAAATGCACCCTAAGTTGCACTCCAAGTTTGGAAAAAGGAGGACTGCTGGTCACGCAGAGCTTCGAAACCCCCAGCTCCCTCTGCACCATGGTAGGAGAGGAGGAGCAGCAGCCCTTAATCCATCCCAGAGCAGCTTGGGATTGTCTCCCCCTTGCATTATGCTTCATAAAATGGGAATCGTCTTGCACGTCTGGGCCCAAGGATAAAGTGTCCTGCCATCGCTCCTGCCTACCACCTCATCACTGTGGCATGGGCACCATCTGGTCTGGGTAAAAATTGAATTGCTTTGTTTTTTTTCAGGCACATTTCCTGGATATATCCATGAAATTAAGTCATCCAGACTAACCCTTGCTGGCTGTTTCTGCAACATGAAGGGAAGGATTTGTGTTGCTGGATGTGGGCGTGCAGCAAAGCCTCCCCCTTTCAGCCACCCTGATCCTGCTGGCGCAGGGCTGCGTTCCCATACAAAAGCAGTATATTCCCATATGTAAGCGGTGCATTCCCGTATATAAGCAGTAGTAAATCATGCTGGGCAGGTCTGCCAGTGCCTGTGATGGTGACCATGTGCTGTGTCCTCTTCCCCTATGCCCTTGTGCCTGTTTGGGGTAATATCCAGCCAGTCCTTTGCAAACACACTGAAGACAGCATGCAGCGTTTGGTCCTGACTAATCAATACTCCTAAAAGGCTTTTCGTCTTCCCCTCACTGCTGCCTGACAAAGGGTGCCAATATCTTTCTGCGGGGCTGCTGGCGCCTACGCTCACATTGTTTATTAACTGCAGTGCTTGGCATGTACCCGCCTTTGGCGCCTTGGTCTGTGGTCAACCCCCCTCCCTTGATTAATGCAGGATAAATATTTAGATAGTGTGATAAGGGTCTTATTCCATGTAATTAGTTTTTTTTTTCCTATGTGTCTCTTAGATGAAATATTAAAGCCTTCATTGTCCTTGCTATTTACTTACATTAAATCATTGTGAGTGACTAATAATCTTGTACATCTTCACATGTACATCTAATCTATGTGTAACTATTCTGAGAGAGATATAAGAAATATTCCTTTTGAAACAGCACGAAGTGCCTGGTTCAGGATCATATTAGTGTATGCTGGGCTCATTTTGATACCATAGATCTCTGTTGTGATGAAGGAGAATGTGATGCTTCTATATTATGGGTCGGTAATTTCCAGAATTAACCTAATTTACCATAAGTCGGTAAGAATTTTTACTGTATGACTGATGTAAGATGTGGTTATTTTGTGCTTGAGCTTGTAGGAAGTTTTGTGCAGAGACCCGTTTCCATCTAGTCTGCAGATCTTGGGCCTCAAAGTCTTGCCAGGCTCCACTACAGCCCACCAATCAATTAGGATGTGTTCCCACTCTCCACCTGCTTGTGGATCCTGCGCTGATGCTTCTGCATCTGTAAGGTGCAGGAATGTCTTTGGTGTGAAGAGCTTGGGGTGTGAGAAATACACACAGTTCCTGTGGGGAGACACTCAAAGCATGAAAAAGCTCTTAATTTGATCCAAGGGCTGGAGCAGGCTGAGAGGGTTGGGGTTGTTCAGCCCGGAGAAGAGAAGGCTGCAGGGAGACCTTAGAGCAGCTTCCAGTCCAGGGAAGCTGGGGAGGGGCTCTGGATCAGGGAGAGCAGGGACGGGAATAGGGGGAATGGTTTTAAGCAAAAAGAGGGGAGATTGAAATGAGATCTTAGGGAGAAATGTTTTCCTGTGAGGGTGAGGAGGCCCTGGCCCAGGTTGCCCAGAGCAGTGTTGGCTGCCCCATCCCTGGAGGGGTTCCAGGCCAGGTTGGATGGGGCTTGGAGCCCCTGATCCAGTGGGAGGTGTCCTTGCCCATGGCAGGGAGTGGAACTCTATGGGCTTTAAGGTCCCTTCCAACCAAAACCATTCCATGGTTCTGTGACGTTATGTTTTTATGAAAATCGGTTTTCATTTGCATGTGGTGGATTTGGGGGTTTGCTATGACAGTGGTGCCAAGCACGATGTTGCACAAAGCCCTGGTAATAGTCTTGTTCGTTTTCCCAGGGCATGTTCTCTGTAATGCTGTCTCGTGCAAGCTGTCATTTTGTGACCCCTAGAAACTTAACTTGGGTGACCACCAAGTTTTTGGCAACATTTGTTCACAAACATATTAAATACACTACTGCCTGGAGAAGAGGAGGCTGAGGGGAGACCTTATTGCTCTCTACAACTACCTGAAAGGAGGTTGTGGAGAGGAGGGAGCTGGGCTCTTCTCCCAAGTGACAGAGGACAGGACAAGAGGGAATGGACTGAAGCTCCGTCAGGGGAGGTTCAGGTTGGATATCAGAAAAAAGTTCTTCACAGTAAGAGTCATTGGGCACTGGAACAGCTGCCCAGGGAGGGGGTGGAGTCGCCTTCCCTGGAGGTGTTTAAGGAAGGGGTGGATGAAGTGCTGAGGGACATGGTTTAGGGAGTGTTAGGAATGGTTGGACTCGATGATCCAATGGGTCCTTTCCAACCTGGTGATTCTGTGATTCTGTGATTCTGCCACTTTGGTATGCCATAATACTTGCTTCATAAGCAGTTAAACATATTAATTTTTAAATGGCTCAATCATAGCAACGTGTTCAGGTATTAATACAAACATTTATTCACCGAGGTTATTTGCTTAGCCAATAACCAGCTTTCCTTGAATAACATGCAAGCTGTAAATGGCGTAGCAGCTTAAGATGTTTTCATGTCACAACAAGTCTACATTTGCACAGGAATAAAGTCTCGCGGGTAAAACTGCTTAGCCTCTTCGTTGGCAGTGTCTACACTGTGCTCTCTGTGCTACACAATGGAGATGAACGAAGCTTGCATCTTACATCTTTCTGTAATTTTCCTCTTTTCTTATCACGACCAGCCTTTGGAGTGGAATTGCACCTTTTTTTCTCCAGGTCTGGTGTTTGCTAATTATGCAGCAGAAAGCTTTTTGAGGTGAATACCATGGCCCTTTGAGCTAATGGGGAGCAGAGCCTGTCTGAAGATGGTCACACGCGTGTCTAAGGAAAAGATGTTTATGGGACTATTTGAAGAGTCTCACGTCCCACTAATTTCAGGCATTATATGTAGTTATCTCGGTGAGACGAACAAGACCCATTGGAGAGATCTCATTGTGCTTTTTTTCCCCTCTTGTTCCACCTTTACCCTTACACTCTTCTGGCTGATAAAGTTCTCCGAGGCAGAAATGCCTGAATACTGGAGCTGTCAGGGGTGTGCAAAGCTGGTGGCAAAGCCCAAAGTGCTCGTCCTCCTGGGTTTAATCAGGTGACACATAACAACCAGAGAATACAAACAAAACAAGTAACTGGTTTGTTTGATTACAACACTTTAAAGCTGAAGCATTTCAGTTTTAGTTGGGTCTCTTATTTTTTAAAAATGCTTCCAATTCTCATATATTTATATTAAATAAGGTTAAGAAAGGATAATCCCCTTATAAAAAGACCTAGACTTCTTTTCTTTTGGAGGGACACTTTCTTCAAACACAAGAAGAGGAAAGGAAAGTTTTAAAGGATTTTCCATTGTTATTTTGCAGAAAGCATCTGTATTCTTACTTTAGGTTAATCCCAAACTACAGTACCTCTATTCTGAAATATCTTTACACCTTGGCAGAACTATAATAGTGATTATTCAGACAGTTCTGTTCGCAGTCTGAGTTAAAGAAAAATATTGATTTAGTTATGTATTTTAGTGGTTTTAGAAGAAGTATTTCACCTAGGGAATAAAGAAGAGAGGAGAGAGGATAGCTACAAAAAATGGGGAAGTCTATACAAAGACTGTGGGGTAGGAAAAAGTGTTCAGATGTGGGAGATAGGATAAAGCGATCTGTAACTCTGTTGCATGTGGTAAGAATAAAAGGAATAAGAAGGAAACCACCAGAATTGGTACTGGCAGAAACACAGCAAACAAGTTGTTCGCTTTTGCTGTAGATGGCTGGAAGGAACATGCCAAGCGATGTGAAGAGGGCAGGACAAGGCCGGAGAAGCCAATAAGGTCTTGATGCTCTACGAAGGCTGTGGTGCAGGCGGGGGAGGCAGTGTGAGCCCTGGTGAGGAGAGGCATGAAGGAAGGGCAGGGCTGGCCAGAGGATGTTTTTTCATGTCATGGCTCAAGAGCTGAATGGAAATCTGTCTATGAAAACATAACAGGTGCCCCAGAAAGTTTGTTTCTTGTATCCTTTTCTCATGTCAGTCCTTGAGTTAATTTTCTTCTGTGGGGAAATTCGGTCGTGGGGCAAGGCACAAGAGCTGCTTTCCTCCCCTATGAGACAGATGCCAGCTGGTCTCAAGTCATTTATTCCTTGTGCTCTGCCTGGTGTCTGCTGGCCGTGTGGGCTGTGCTGCCAAGGAAGCAAAAGCTGTGAGCCGTGAGCATCTTGATCTCTCTCAGCCGATTATCCTGTGACAGGAAGGGAGTAATCTATGAAGATGGCTCTATAAACACATTTTCACTGAAGTAATGTTATTACCTTAGTTTTGCCAAAAGCAATTATTTTATTCAATAAGTTCATTGTCCTGCCAGGGGTCTGGCTGTACTTTATGTGGCTTAAATGAGGTTCCGAGCTAAAGGAGAGCTTTAATTTTACCCAGCCTCTGACTCATTAGCAGCAGTACCTCTTCTTGCAATTGTGTGTCCCAGATAGAGGATGCAAATAAGCACAGCCCGCTCGCACAGCAGGAAGTTCTCAGGAGTGGAAAGGTGGTTCTGACATCTCCCGTGATGGTGAAAGAATATTTTTCAGGGGATATTTTCTGTTTATCCAATTTGGAGTGGTCTCTGTGAGTCATCTGTAGGTGGTTCACCTAAGCTGGCATGGCTGAAGGAAGTGATTCACTGTGGCACTGGATGGCTCATGTTGGCTCAGCTTGATAAGTGCAGTGAAACACCAGAATCTTGCAGTTTCAAATGAAAACCACCATCCCTGCGATTACCTTGTAGACAATGCATTTTCAGTTTTTCCATGATTCACACACAGTGGGATAGCTGAGGGGCTGGGCATTAAGTATGCCAAGGCTTTCTCTGTTGTCTTGGTAGGCCTTTCTGTGTTTGGTGTTTTGAGATATATCATAGAATCGTAGAATGGTTTGGGTTGGAAGGAACCTTAAAGATCATCTAGTTCCAATCCCCCTGCCACGGGCAGTGACACCTCCTACTGGATCCAGTTGCTCAAAGCCCCATCCAACCTGGCCCTGAACACCTCCAGGGATGGGGCATCCACAGCTTCTCTGGGCAACCTGTTCCTGTGTCTCATCACTCTCATGGTGAAGAAATTCCTCCTTATGTCTAGTCTAAATCTGCCCCTCTCCAGTTTATACCTATTGCCCCCAGTCCTATCATTTCATGTCTTTGTAAACAGTCCCTCCCCATCTCCTTCCCCTCAGGGCTGCTCTCAATCACATCATCCCTCAGCCTGTAGTGAAATCATAGATTGCCCTGACCCAGGTGCAGGACCTTGCCCTTGGCCTTGTTGAACCTCATGAGGTTCTCACAGCTCCACTTCTCCAGCCTGTCCAGGTCCCTCTGACGACATCTCGTCCTTCCACTGTGACAACTACACCACTCAGCTTGACGTCATCTGCAAACCTGCTGAGGGTGCACTCGATCTCACTGCCTATATCATTGATGAAGATATTAAACAGCTGGACTCTTATGAAATGTGGATTTTTTTCTTATTCCCTTCCTCCTCAGTCAGGTCAGAAATGTTTCTACCATGTGGTGATGCACACAGCAACCAGGATTTTTTCTCCCTGCCATGGACTCTGTGGCCTCTGCCAGAAATAGCCAGTCAAGGGCAGACCAGAGCGATGTAGTGCCCGTGGTCTGGCACTC
Source organism: Cuculus canorus (assembly GCF_017976375.1). Taxonomy (NCBI): domain Eukaryota; kingdom Metazoa; phylum Chordata; class Aves; order Cuculiformes; family Cuculidae; genus Cuculus; species Cuculus canorus. The sequence goes on from NC_071441.1 coordinate 77,169,810, forward strand.
TCCATCACTGAGTTACCACCCCAAGGTTAAGCAGAGAGCAGCCCTCCCAGTTCAGCCGTATCCCATGCTCATCCATCCACGTTGCCTCCCTGGATGTTTGTTAGTTCCAGCTCGTTAGCATTGAACTGATACTCAAAGGAGTCTTGTGAATGCTGTTATCAGCTTCAAGGTGACTTGCTTGAAGCTGTATCTCTTATCTCCTTTGGGTGGTAGATGTGACCCAACTCTTTTATCAAGTATCATGACGGGAGGGAAGAGCAATCTTGCCTCTGCTTTTTGCAGGAGACATGAAAATCCTTTAACTGATAACATGATATTGTGGATTATTAGGAAATAAATTTATCTTCAACCGATTGTTCAAAGCCTTGGGAAAACGGGCAGAGATGAAGTCTTCTATCTCTCGTTTGGCACAGACCCCCAGGTAAGCTAGAAAGATGATATGGTGTGTAAATGAATGCCATCTGGTTCGGGGGGATTAGGACCACATGTGGGCCGGTATCCCTTGGGCCTTTTTATGATGGTCCGATGGTAGCATTGTGAATTAAATGTGGCGATAAATGGTGTCCAAAGGATTTGTAGGCAGGCTGCTGTTCATTTGAGCAGGTTTGGACGCCTTAGTACATTAAATCAGAATACCTGGCCAAAGAAATGCATATTCCTCTCTAAGCCACCCTTTGGTTTTTTATGCTGCTTTGGAGATAAAGTGACACTTCAGATAAGCCCAGGGCAACGCTTGTCCTTTCTAACCAAAGGAACAGCACTTGATCTGGCTTTCCCTAAGCTCACTTTCTTTTTTTCCAGTTCAGCTTTTTATATGACATATCCTGCTTGAAAGCTTAGTATGCTGCATTCTTTCAAAGGCTTTGCCCACCTTCTTCTACTGTGTGCCACAAAACCACAGTGGGCCTTCCCTCTGCGGTTACAGATGTTGATTTGACTTCTCTCATGGTGCCTACAGCTTCGCTTTGTAGACAGTTAGGTTAAGAAACGCTGCTGTTGCAGAGGAAACCTGTGGCAGTGCTCAGTGGTGGCACTTCTCGTCAACCTGATACCTACTTATTACAAGTGATCCTGGAATACTGAAACCCAAATTTTCTGAGTAGATAATAAATCAATAGCGCTGTGCAAATAACCTGGTAGTGCTTTTGCCCAGTCTGACTGAGGCTGAGTTGCGTACGTCCCCTCTCCTGCAGTGTTTATGAGCTCCCGCATGTTTGCATTGGAGAAAAGCCTTCCTTGGTAAAAAAGGACTTTAATCCACAACTTGCATTTAGAGCCAGTTTCAGTTTCAGGAACATATCTGTCATTTCACTTAATTAAGTGGTTACATGAAGAGCAGTTCAGAGAACTGCTGTGCTCACGGTATGATTAATGGAACTGAGTGGTTTGAATAATTTTACAGGACCACATTGACAGGGCAGCAAGGTGCCTATTTCATGCTCGTAAATCAGACACCTAAAATGATGTGAATACCCTCATCAGAGCTTTTTGCAATAAGAGGATGATTTCTGTCTTCTGAAATTCAGCGCTGCAAATAAAATGTACTTTTGAACCTACTGCAACATAAGATACCGGGACATGTGAGATAGGACTGGGCAGGTCTTCATGGTCTGATAAATAAGTCAAATTACTGGTGCTGCAAACTCAATCCTGAGGTTACTGTCTTGGCTGTATTCATTGGCCATTCATTGGACCCTGTTTCTGAGCCTTCTCAGCTTTAAAGGCAAGAAGGCTTTCTCTTATTTTGACATTACATAAGTCCTTTTCTAATTTATTATTTATTTCACCTGACAAGCATCTCCTATCCCTCGTGCTTAGGCAGGATGCCAATCCCTTTCAGCTTTTGCCGTCACTAGGCTCAACAAGTGACACTCTTAAAGTTTCCTTTTGTGTGTTAAAGATGGCTTTTGCCTCCTTTAGTGAGCCTGGGAAGCCTTCTCTGCACCTGCAAGGTTTGAATTAATCTCTCACGGTCTCTGGGGACCTGAATTGCATGTGTTACTCCAGAAGAGTTCTCCCTCACACCAGGTACAGTGAAAAGCATTAATGCTTTCCTGCCTGTGGGCGAAGTTGGTGGTGAATCACAGAATTGCACTGGCCTTCTAGAAGGCCTCAACGAATTAAGTAGGGCTGTAATATTGCAAAGGAGAACAAAGCAACAGTGAAATGAATTGAGCCAATGCAGAAAAGAAGATCTTATTTACAAACCATGCTTCTTCTTCTGCACTACTGAGTTTGTTTTCAGATCTCTACTTCAAGTAGAGTGGCGGACGTCTGATGATTGCCATGTCAGAAGCTGCTGCAGCCTTGAGGTCCTGTGGTTGTTCCTTACGAGCATGGGTGCACGGTGCTGGCAATGGTGATAGTGAACGGCCGCAAGCTGCTGCAGAACCACAGAATCATAGAATCATAGAATTACAGAATCATAGAATCATAGAATAGCTTGGGTTGGAAGGGACCTTAAAGATCATCCAGTTCCCACCCCCCTGCTATGGGCAGGGACATCCCACTGGATGAGGCTGCTCAAGGCCCATCCAACCTGGCCTTGAACACCTCCAGGGATGGGGCAGCCACACCTTCCCTCGGCAACCTGGGCCAGGGCCTCACCACTCTCATGGTGAAGAAATTCTTCCTAACGTCCAGCCTAAATCTGCCCCTCTGCAGTTTATACCATTCCCCCCCATCCTATCACCACAAGCCTTTATGAATAGTCCCTCTCCAGCTTTCCTGTAGGTCCCCTTCAGGTACTGGAGGTTCACTATAAGATCTCCTTTGAGCCTTCTCTTCTCCAGGCTGAACAACCCCAACTCTCTCATCCTGTCCTTGTATGGAAGGTGCTCCTGTCCTCCCATCACTTTTGTAGCCCTTTTCTGGACCCGTTCCAACAGCTCCATCTCCTTCTTAAGTTGAGGATTCTACAACTGGACACAGGACTACAGATGAGGTCTCACAAGAGGAACAGAGGGGCAGAATCCCCTCCCTCCCTGCTGGCCACACTGCTCTGGATACAGCCCAGGACACGGTTGGGCTTCTGGGCTGTGAACGCACATTGTCAGCTCATGTCAAGCTTCTCATCCCCAGCACCACAAGTCCTTCTCTGCAGGGCTGCTCTCAATCACATCATCCCCCATCGTGTACTGAAAACGGGGATTACCCCAACCCAGGTGCAGGACCGTGCACTTGGCCTTGTTGAACCTCATGAGGTTCTCACAGCTCCACTTCTCCAGCCTGTCCAGTTCCCTCTGGATGACATCCCGTCCTTTTGGTGTGGCAACTACACCACTCAGCTTGACGTCATCCGCAAACTTGCTGAGGGTGCACTCAATCTCACTGTCTATATCATTGATAAAGATATTAAACAGCACGGACCCCTGAGGACACCACTCATCATGGATCTCCATCTGGACTTTGAGCCATTGACCACTACTCTTTGAATACAACCATCCAACCAGTTTCTTATCCACAGTACCGTCCACCCAGCAAATCCATATCTCTCCAATTTAGAGAGAAGGATGTTGCAGGGGACCGTGTCAAAGGCTTTACAGCAGTCTGGATAGATCACATCCGTAGGTTTACCTGTGTCCACTGCTGTGGTTACCCCATCATAGAAAGCCACCAAGTTGGTCAGACAGGACTTGCCCCTCCTGAAGCCATACTGGCTGCCATTAACCACCTCCCTGTCCTCCATATGTTCATCCATATGGATGTTATGGAGGGTAAGGAGGGTAGCAGTCGGAGCTGGGAACATCATCCCACTCTGGAGATATGCAATAGCTGAGAGATGAATGTATTGCTGCCTTCTGGCATTGGTGCAGCAAAGCCAGGATCCTCTGTCTCAGTCCTGCAGGCACTGGAAGAAACCTGATGGCTTCACAGAGCGGTGGATAGGGACAGAGGTTTTTCAGCATGTTCTTATGAAGTGTAGTGGCAGAAAAAGTAACCCCTTCCTCCCTGCCGAGGGGGTGAATGTGCACACGGTTTCTGCAGGCAGATTGCGACATTCCTGCACCAGGCAGCTGGGCTTGTTGACAGCTTATAATCAATTCTATCAAACCTTTTAAGTAACTTAATTCCCCAAAGCAGTGCAACTTCAGTTCATAATCAATTTTCTAACCCAATAATTGGAAGGAAAATTATTAGAAAGTGACAGCAAGGGATGTAGCCTGGAAAAAAGATTCTGCCTCTTACACTGCCCTCTCTGAAGGGGATAAGTCTCAGCAACTCTCCTTGCTCAAGGCACATGTGGTGTTGCCCAACGATCAGAAAAGTGCTGGCAGAAACTAATCCTCTCCCAAGAATGTGTCATTTCATTCTCAGTAAACAGTAAAAATGCATTGATTTGAGGTTCAAAAAAAAATGATATTGCAGATGAGAGGGGTGAGCAGTGATGCCCCAGTCTTCTCCTGCCGTGGGAAGAAGGTCAGGGGCAGGATACCAGCAGGCAGCGACGAGCAGCGGTTCTGCCTTGCAGGGGTGTCTGTCAGCACGCGCTCACCAACCGCGGAGAAATGCTCCAATGCTTCTGTTGTGGGGTCCACATAGATCATGCTGATACACCAAACACACTTCTAAATCAAGCTCTATTTAACTGCAAAGAGACTCAGAGCTGCAAGTCTGGTTCATAAACTTGCATTTCGGATTAGTAGTTTTCACATTTTGGGCTGTCGATCTTGTCACTAAGGGCAGTGGTTGAAGTCCAGACTTTGTTAGAGGGTAGTCACAACATTAGTTTTATTCACAATAATTTAATCTTAATTTTACTGCAACCATCCTCTGGGTCCTACTCCTGAAACCTGTATCAGGAGGAAATGTTTCTATAAATTTAGTGAATATTGGCCCCAGTTTTGGGCAAATACAGAACTACTTGGTATTTTTTGCACTTCAACACAGAAAATCACTGAGATTTAAAACATAAAGAAATAAGCAGCCCTTCAAGCACAAAGAAAATCCTCTCCACATCTATCTTTTTCCATCAGTTCTCGTTTCAGATACGACCTGCTGTGACCAAGTTGGAGTTTTAACATCAGAAAGAAATATTCTGTCTGAAATGGCTGAGACTGAGCAAAACAAGAGATCTTTTGTGAGGCTGGCATAAGTCTCTTTCTCTGCCTGCTGTTTGCTTAGACCTAGGGTCAGATCAGCTTGTTATTTGGAGGAGCTTAAGGTCGTCCTCTGTTCCCATGCTTTTACTGTGCATAGCTGCTCCCTTCCAGGCTTGTCGAAAATTCCTCATCTGGACTTCCATTGTGCTGATTTATTAACCTGTTGCTCATGTAGTCTGCTGATATGTCTCAAATCGGCTAGATAAATGTGGATGTTGGGCAGTTTACACCATACTACACTTTCCAATTAGCCTTAATGGGACTTGTACATCCAGAAAATTCACAGGTTATGAAGGTTCTGACTATGTAAATCTGTCCTTGCATCCTGTACATCCTTTCTTTTCAATACAGCAAAGTGCTGACGTGCCGCAGTTTTGGAGGTTAGTTTTTGATGACAGAAGTAAATACAACTCAGCCACATTGGAGCATCAACTTGATCTGTCGAGGACTGCTTTGGCTTATGTAACTCATTCTTTCTTTTGCACTGAATTATAACTTGAGGTCATGCAAGGGCCAGAAACCACTGATATCCTGCAGTACTTATGAGATCTGTGTCTGTATGATGGAGCTGTTGGAACAGGTCCAGAGGAGCCCACAATGATGATCCGAGGGCTGGAGCACCTTCCCTATGAGGACAGGCTAAGAGAGTTGGGGTTCTCCAACCTGGAGAAGAGTTGGCTCAGAGGAGATCTTATAGTGACCTTCTGAAAGTATCTGAAAGTATAGTATCTGAAAGGGGCTACAGGAAAGCTGGGGAGGGACTGTTTACAAAGGCTTGTAGGGATAGGATGGGGGCCAATGGGTATAAACTGCAGAGGGGCAGATTTAGACTGGACATAAGGAGGAATTTCTTCACCATGAGAGCGGTGAGACACTGACACAGGTCACCCAGGGAAGTGGTGGCTGCCCCATCCCTGGTGGTGTTCAAGGCCAGGTTGGATGGGCCTTGGGCAGCCTGATCCAGTGGGATGTCCCTGCCCATGGCAGGGGGGTGGGAACTGGATGATCTTTAAGGTCCCTTCCAACCCAAAATATTCTATTATTCTATGATTCTGTGAGTGGACCCATGATGAGGATAGAAACAGCTGCAGCTGTGATACAGCCTTTAGATGTTGGCTAAGCAACCTCCTGGGCTGGGAGCTGTGTACCACAGTGCCCTTCTGCAGCTCCATCCTTTGAAATCTCTGCTGTGCACTCTTGCACACTTCTCCTGATATCAACTTTTGTTGCCTGATGGGAGCTGGTTTCTGGGGTAGGTGGGAACTAAGATGCTGAGCTCCTTAAAGGTCATAAAAACACCTCCAAACAGCCGAGGACACAAATCACCTCATCCCCAGAGGTTGGGTCGTTGCTGTTTGCTGGACTGCTGGGCTCACAAAGGCTTCTGCAGCACAGCTGAGCCATTGCGTGCAGCTCGGGAATGGGACTAAACGTCTAATGGCCTTCCTCAGGCAATGGATTTGCTCCCCATCCTCATGAGGAACACACTGTATTAATGAAGACCTTCCAAGCAAGACCTTCAGCAGTGGCTCATGGGTGTTGTTAATGGTAACTGCAAGTTTTTCCTGGACCCCAATGCTGCCTGGCATCACAAAATAAGACCACTTGGGTTTTTACGTCTTCCTTGACCCACGAGCAGCCAGGATGCAGAATTGATGTCAAATCGTTCATTACTGAAAGCAAACATCAATTAGTATTAGCCATGCTGCATTCATTATTGTTTCTAAAATTAGTATAAATGATCAATCAAGGTTGTGCCTAATGAACAACAGCAATACCTGAATTATGAAGCGTGTGGAAATAAAAGAGGTGACAAGCAGAAATAGCTTTCCTCTGGGAAAAAATATTAGGCTTACAGCGATAATCTGCTTCCTTCCTTTGCTTGAACACAGATTTGAATTTTACACCAAAACACTGTTAAGACCCACAGGGGAATGAACTTTCTAGCTTTGGTTGGTATTTCCAAAATAAAGGTGCTAACTTTCTTCATAAGTTCTTGTTCCAGTTGTAGAATGTGTTTTGGCTCAGGAAAACTAGTTGGAATGTGCTGGGTTTTGCTTTGTAAAGAAAACCGTGTCTATGTAACTATGTGTGTAAAATACTTAAAATAAATATGTAATGATAAAGTGATGCAGGAAAGAAGGAAGAAGTTCTCCACAGTACCAACTGCTCAAAACTTTAAAGGTTTAGTTTGAGATGTTAGAGTTTTCTTTGTTCTTTCTGTTTCATAGCTGGGGAGAGGGGTATTTACCAGCTGGACAAAATGAAGCTCATTTTCGTAGAATCACAGAATGGTTTGGGTTGGAGGAGACCTTCAAGCCCATCCAGTTCCATGGGCAGGGACACCTCCCACTGGATCAGGGGCTCCAAGCCCCATCCAACCTGGCCTTGAACACCTCCAGGGATGGGGCAGCCACGGCCTCTCTGAGCGACAACAGTCCGTGTTTCACCACCCTCAGTGTAAAAAATTTCTTCCTATGTCTAATCTAAGGATCTCCTCTTTCGGTTTAAAACCCTTCCCCCTCGTCCTATTACTACAGGCCCTACTAAAATGTTTTTTCCCCATCTTTCTTATCAGCACCATTTAAGTACTGAAAGGCTGCAATAAGATCTCCCCAGAGTCTTCTCCAAGCTGAACAACCCTAACTCTCTCAGTCTCTCTTCATAGAGGGGGTGTTCCAGAGTTATGATTATTTTTGTGGCCTCTTCTGGATTAACTCCAACAGCTCCCTGTCCTTCCTGTGTTGGGGATTCCAGAACTGGACACAGGACTCCTGGTGAGGTCTCATGAGAGCCGAGCAGAGGGGCAGAATCCCCTCTGTCACTCTGCTGGCCAAGCGGCTTTGGATGCAGCCCAGGAAATGGTTGGCTTTCTGGGCTGCAAGAGCACGTTGCTGGCTTATGTAAAGCTTCTCATCCACCAGCATCCCCGTGTCCTTCTCTGTGGGACTACTGTCAATCTCTTCATCCCCTGGCCTGTATCGATACTGAGAGTTGCTCTGACTCATGTGCAGGACCTTGCAGTTCACCTTGTTGAACCTCATAAGGTTTTCACAAGCCCACTTCTCCACCTTGTCAAGGTCCCTCTGGATTTTGACTGAACTTCTGCTTGGGGACATGTATAGAGATGATTAGAGGCAAGAAGGTGTCACCTTTGCTGTGTTTCCCTTGCTTTTGATTTCCAGGGGATGGGGCAAAACCATAGAGAACCAAAAGAAAGTGTCAAGGATGGTTGGGAGGGGCTGAGGTCTGTTTTCTCATGGTGGAGAGAGATCTAACCGCGATCCCGCTTGAAGGGCAGTTACAAAACTGATGGAGACAAACTCTTCTTGGTAACATCACATATTGAACAAAGGTCAGGGGTCACAAGTTGTGATCTGGGAACTTCGAATCAGTTATTAGAAAATGCTTCTTGATGAGAAGGGTGACAGAACTGAAGAGGTGGCAGCTCTGCCCTTGGAGGCTTCCAGGACTTGGCTAGGCAAAGCTGCAGCTGATGGCCTTGTTGCTGTCAAAAGCCTCGCACGAAGCAGGACTGGGACCAGAGACCTCCAGAATTCCCTCCCAACTGGTGTTTATGTAATCATTGAGTTTGCATCTGCTGTGATGTGCTGGGATCTAGCGGCCTCCAGCTCAGGGAAGCGTAGCTCAGAAGAAATGGTGGTCATTCTTCGCTCGAGGCAGGGTAGCAATGACTTGGGGATGTCAGAGCGTTACAATACAAATTAAAAAGGCATTCAGAATAAGGTGCAGAATTCAAGTGTAATTCAAATTCATAAGCAAATTCCAGTATAACCATTTCCCTTTTTTTTTGTTTTGGAAGTTGTGGTGGCCCAAGTTGTGGTGGCCTGTCCTGGGGTCAGGATACAGCATCCTGTTTCCCAAGGGATTTCAGCCCTGCCAAGGATGCTCACACTGGGTGATGAATAAAACACATGGTGAGGGTTGGAGCTGTGCATTGCCTCTGACACTGCAGATCATGCCACCTCTGCGTGGAAACCTTGCTGGGGCACAGAGCAGCAAAGCACTGCTGCTTGTTTGCAGCTCCTTGCTGTAACCCTGCTCCGGAATGCCAGGGGATCTCCACCTCATGGCCCCTTTCTAGCTGATCTTCTGTACTGCTGGGGAAGTTGTGTATGGGTCTGATGGCTCTTGTCTGGGTTTTGAGGGCTGAAAAAGCAAAACAAAGCTCTGTGCCTCCTACCACACGACCTGCGTCTCCACCTCCCACCTTGGCTTCTGTGGGCAGAGGGAAGAGGCAAAGGGTGGAGGATAGAGGGAATATTTCACGTGTATGTTTGTGTATGTGGTGGGGTTTTTTATGCAAGAGGCTGAAGAACCTGTTCTTCAGGGTTTTCTTTGCAGCTTTCTGCTTGGGGCCATGCACGCACTACTTCCCAGCAAGTTGTTTCCCTGTCCCTTGTGAGTGCTACCTGGATGCAGCCACTGGGATCCCACCACATCCCACCACATGTGGGTACTGTCGATTGTGCCTTCTGTAGCATCTGTTTTCTACACATCCAGAGGATCACTGAGTGAAACTGCTGCCCTGCATTAACGCCATAGCCTCTTCTCAGGATTCAATTTAATTTAAGCTCTTCAGTGAAACCAAAACCAGAACAACAGCCACAACCGTTGAATCAGAACAACTATGTTTTAATCAGAGCAATGATTTCCCCTCTAATCATATCACTTCAAAAGAAACAGTCACAGATTGGAACCAAATAGCAGAAAAAATACCTTTAAATCCCCAGAACAGGCTTGAAGTTGTTTCATTTCACTTGATGAGAATAATGAGTGTGTTTGCTTATAATAAAATTTATGATAGTCTTAAATATTCTCATTATGTGCTCACCTTCAAGTGCAGCACAGGTTTTGTAAATGTCATTGTTACTTAGCAACATTGACTAGTTTTTGAAACACTTTTTGATTTTGGAAGTATAAAGAGGATATAAACATGAACGGTATGTTTTTCATAAACATAGAGCAAAGCGTGTGTTTCTCAATTCAGGCAACTAATTTTAGATTAAAGGGAAACAACAATCACAACTGTGGAAAAATTCTCCAGGAAAGAGATCACAGAAATGAACGCTTTCAGCCTGTGAATCTGAAATGAACTGTAGCTGCAAGATTAACTGGGCAGGGACATTTGGTTATATTTAAAATTGTGATATCCATCAGGCAAAATGACATCTCCTTTGAGTTATGCGGCTGCATTTATCACAGCAGACAGGCTTATCGGGTCAGGAGGAAAAGGACGTGTGTGATGATGATGTGTGTTATACAGAATGGGAATCCGAGTTACACAAATTTGAGTATTCATTCAAATAATGGTACAAGGAATAAGTTTATTGGGCTTCGTGAAGCCTGTAAAAAGAAAAGGAAGAAATAATATTTAACATTGGGTGAGACAACTTTGAAGGACGTTCCCTTGATATGTCAATTTATATATTTTTATATATGTATAAGTAGTCAGAGCTTCCCAGCAGAGAATTTTCTTTACGTCAGTATAGAAAGTGGACCTCAGGATAGTTATTAACCAGATGGCTCAGGCAATTCTCTTAGATGTAAGAAACCTTATGATAAGACCTCGACCTGGATAAAGTTATAGCAGAGATTTATCTTTACGTCTGTGTTCCACCACTCCATTCCTCTGGTGCGGATCTGTCTGTAAAACACACAAGAAAAAACAACCCCAAAAGTCAAAGTCTGAGCTTTCTTGCTGAATGGGGTACATTGATTTCCTATGCAAATCATCAGAATTTAATGATAATCATTGTAATTATATCTATGACTCTACAATAACTTAGAAAATCCCACTGTGTGTTGCTATTCACCCATCCACTCCTAACAGCTTTTGCCACTGTTTGGTGAGAGTGCTCGAATAGAGTTGAAGAGCCCAAGTGCGTCTACAGGAGGAAGGTGACTCCATCAACCTTCAGCCCTTACCTGAAAGCAGAGTGAACATGAAGTAGAAAGCTGCTCAGAACAAAAAGCTCCAGGAAAACAGGGTTCATGTATTTCACAACTCACAGAATTACATGTTTTCAAACTTCTTTTTTCTTCTGCATGAGCAGAATTCTTGGTTTTTCAGTCAACTTTAATGAAGACCTGATGAAAAGCTGAGAAAAGAAGAGACGTAAAAGTAAGGCTCTTTGTCAAACGTACCAGTACATTCTTATTGACTTCAGCACAGACCTCGGTAGCACTTTATGCCCATCTTTTCTTTCTGTCAGAAAAAGGGTCTATTTTCTGGAGCAAAAAAAACCCTTACCACCTCCCCTTACTATAATCAATACGGTGAAAAAAGTTGTGTCTAATGTGAAGTGCTCCTTGCCTTTCTCGAAATGTCTGACTAGCTTCTCTACTCTGAAAAGACTTACAAAAAAAAAAAATCTTAAAAGATCTGTTTTTCTTTTTCACGTATTGATCTTTTACAAGTAATTCTTTCTGTGTCATTTGTGCAAGGCGCTTTTTGTGAAGATGTAATTAGCATGTTTGCAAAAATTGTAAGTTATTCCTCTTCAGATGAAAATAGGTAACTGTTATTGTTTATTTTTGTCCAGCTTTAGTCCGGTGGGAGTTCTCACTCAGGATCATGGGTTTGCTACAGGCTAGCCATATTCCTTATTTTTCTTTGTGTTCAGATGCCTTATAAGTGAGATATATTTTGGTCTTTGTAGTTAAAGATTAAATTTAGGTAATCAATGCCCAGCTCCTAATCAGCATCTAAATGGGAAGTGTTCTTCATAGTGTTATTATTAAAAAAGAAAGTTTTTCTCTGATTAAACCTCAAACGGAGCTGCAGCTCTGTGCAGCACATAAAGTGATACAGATGCAGTAGTTGCTGTGGTGTCAGGATCCCTGGTATCAAGAGAAGGTCAGTGCAAACGGAGGCATATACTTAGCAGTGCATTTATACCATCAAACTTTGCCTCTCAGGATTGTCCTGCCTGGGGCAACGCACCTTCACTGAGTGCATAGGAGCTTGAATTACATGCTCGAAAGCGTGTAGGTTAGATGTCTAAGGTGAGCAATGTTTTATTCTACCTCTCTTAAGATTGCTGCCAGTTCTCTTGTTCTTGCCGTTAATTTATCGGTAATTCTACTATACAGCTGTTCATTTGTGTCTCTGAATCCAGTCTTTTCACCTCCAGTCTCTCAAGAATCCCCTTTTTCCTCTTCTGAATCAGTTCAGTTAAAAAAATAAAACAAATAAAACAACAGCTTTCCGGTTAAGGACTACCCAATATTTATCTTGATGGTTCTTTAACACTTCTAGTGCTATTTTCCACCCCATACTTTGTCACAACACTTTACTTGCCTGGACTTCCACTGAATTGTGTTGTGTGTTGGTACTTGTTTGCACTTTTTTTTTTTTTTCTTTTGAGGAATAATGGCTATAGTATGCTCAGCATTCATCAGGATGTGTGGGTGGTATGGGTTATGTCTTCCAACGCACAGTGTACTTGCTAGAAATTCCCAAGTCTTTGTCTACATTTCTGTAGCTCTTTCTCTTAGGCCTCTTTTAAATTATTTTGCTTTATTTTAGGTAATTGAAATACTTTGAGTCAATTGTAGTTCTTAACATTTTATTGCGTATTTCTCACCCCAAAGAATAAAGAATTAAAAAAAAGGATAAAGCTTACAACAATGCACAGGGAGCCACAGTGACAGAATTTACTTAGATTTTCATAACGTTGCAATTCCACAGGCTATTTCAATCAAATACAGCACCATCTTAGTCAATATTAGATTACCACTTATTTATGTAGAAGATGAAAATAGCTGTGATATGGAAATCCTCATCTAAAGAATATGTTTCTCCTCGAGTTGTGCAAAAAATGCATTCTTGACAATGTGCACCTAAATAATTGTCATTGCTCATCCACAGGAAAACAGAAATGTTGCTGTGCATGAATTGTGCGTGTTCTGGTGGAATGGTATAATGGGTGTCTGGGATATGGCATTGACTGGATGAAGCTGGAATTTGGGGGACAGAGGTGTTTCGGTAGTCCAGGATGAACATTCCTGAAGGACTAAGGTTTTCTTCTGTCGCTGGCAGTTCTTGAGGACTACTATCCTCTATCCTCTATCACAGCCCACTTTCTGGAGAAGTGGAGCTGTGAGAATCTCATGAGGTTCAACAAGGCCAAGTGTAAGGTTCTGCACCTGAGCTGGGGCAATCCCTGTTTTCAGTACACAATGGGAGATGATGTGATTGAGAGAAGCCCTGCAGAGAAGGACTTGGGGGTTCTGGTCAATGAGGAGCTCAACATGAGCAGGCAACGTGCCCAGAAAACAACTGTGTCCTGGGCTGCGTCCAAAGAAGCAGCAGGGTGAGGGAAGTGATTCTGCCTTCTGTTCCTCTCTTGTGAGACCTCAATCCTGTGTCCAGTTGTGGAATCCTCAATGTAAGAAGGATATGAAGCTGTTGGAAAGGGTCCAGAGAAGGGCTACAAAGATGATCTGAGGACTGGAGCACCTTCCCTGTGAGGACAGGCTGAGAGAGTTGGGGTTGTTCAGCCTGGAGAAGAGAAGGCTCAGAGGAGATCTTATAGCGACCTTCCAGTGCCTGAAGGGCCTACAGGAAAGCTGAGAGGGACTATTCATAAAGTCTTGCAGTGATAGGATGAGGGGGAATGGGTATAAACTGGAAAGGGGCAGATTTAGACTGGACATCAGGAAGAATTTCTTCCCCGTGAGAGTGGTGAGACACTGACACAGGTTGCCAAGGGAAGTTGTGGCTGCCCCATCCCTGGAGGTGTTCAAGGGCAGGCTGGATGGGGCCTTGGGCAAACTGATCTTGTGGGATGTCCCTGCCTATGGCAGGGAGTTGGAACTAGATGATCTTTAAGGTCTCTTCCAGCCCCAACTATTCTATGATTCTATGATTCTATCAAGAAGAGCCACCTTCCAGGAGTGCCACTAGTAGAGCTGGTGCTGCCTTCATGCCAGCAGATGTTCCAGAGGATTCCTTGGTGTTTTGTGAAGCTTTCTAATGTATTTTTTTGTGAATCAATGTTTGCCTTATTATGATGAGTTCATGTGCCTTAATCTTTCTAGAAATGAATGTCCTGAATTAATGTATCTGAAGGGGCTACAAGAAAGCTGGTGAGGGATTGTTTACGAAGGCTAGTAGTGACAGGAGGAGGGGCAATGGGTGCCAACTGGAGAGGAGCAGATTTAGACTAAACATAAGGAAGAATTTCTTCCCTACAGGAGTGGTGAGACCCTGGCCCAGGTTGCCCAGAGAAGTCATGGCTGCCCCATCCCTGGAGGTGTTCAAGACCAGGTTGGATGGGCTTGGAGCAACCTGATCTAGTGGCAAGTGTCCCTGCCCATGGCAGGGGGTGGAACTGGATGGTCTTGAAGGTCCCTTCCAACCCAAACTATTCTTTGATTCTACGATTATACGATTTTCTCTTGAGCATCCTGGGGACTAATTCCAAGTAAGGATTTACCCTGTTCTTATGCACATTCATACATATGAGTGGAATCCAACAACCATTCTGATTCTCATGATGAAAATATTATTGAACACATACAAAACTGTATACGTATGTACATTCACAGTGTATATGCGCATGTGTATACATAAGAACACATTCTGCAAAACGATATTTCCCAGTGCAAAGGTTCAATTTTTTTGAATCTGACTTTTCTGGTAGATATTTTCCCCCCTTTAGAAAATATTGGGCCACTTCTACTGGAAGCTTTTAGTTAGATTAAAAAATTGAGCATGTATTCATGTTCCTTGTTTTCTTTCTTTTAGCTAGTTTCTATGACAATACTTTACCTTTCACCCCGTGTCTACTTAGCTTCCTTAATAACATCTCATGAGGGAGTTGTCAAAGGTTTTCTGAAAGTCCGCATAAACCATCTGTCTTGCCTACAGAAAGATAGCTGAGGAAAAAGGAAAAAAAAAGGCAAGCAGACAGGATAAATTACTTGTCCAAACCCAAACAGCAGGTTAGTTTTAGAGAACCAGGGAACAAACCCTGGAGTCTGGCTCCTCCTTAGCTGCTCAATGGCCTGAGACACCACTCTCCCTGTGGAAATCTGAGTGCCCTAAACCAGGAAAATACAGGTTAGAAATAGAAGAGGATGGGTGACAAATAAGTAGGCTCATTAATTCCTGGATCAGCAACCTCCAAGCTGATTTGGAACTCACTTCCCGAAAACAAATCTGCTATTAATAAGGGGCCTGCAGGTAAGTACATCATTAGAGTCAGATTAGCGGGAGTTTAACGGTCCATGAGTTCTCTGTGTACAGTGTATTATTTTACATAGAAACGGAAACTACATCAAGGAGCCGGGGAGGCGAAGGGAACAGCGGCAGAGGAGATGAGGTGATATTTAGGACTCGCTGCAGAAGCAGGCAGTGCTCTGCAATAACAGGAAGGTCTCAGACGCACAGCAAAGAGCAAAGGAAATGCCTGACTCCCAGCTACGAGCATTGATCTCTGTGATTAGTTTCTTACATGACCAATGTCTAAGTAGCAACAAACTGATTTAGTCACTGCTTTTCATTTAATTTGTATAAATAGTGTACTTGGAGTGCAGGTCAACACACCAGGTGCTGGGCTGGAGGAACCTCCCAGCCATACATGGGGGGCTGCAGCTGAAGAAACAAGACAGCGTGGCCACCAGAATATCGGACTCAGATAGTTTGTGGCTGAATACATATCTGCCTGTCTTTCGACATTTTCAAGCTGCAGGGAATGAAAGCACATTCTGTAAAAAATGTTAACAATCACAAAAGACATTAACTATCACATATGTGTGGTTTTTTGAATTCTAGGATTTTGGAATAAAGTTATTACATGAGATGCCTGTTATCGACCAGTAAAAAATGTCTATAGTCATAAAGAAAAGTTGAAATGGCTTCAAAGCATTCACTCCACAAGGTCACACACCAGCGAGCAGTACAGGAAATTCCTTCAGATCTTGAGGTTGTCGGACGTCTGTGAGGGTGGTTGTGCTGCAATGCGAGACGAGTGTGCTGTAGCACAGAGGTGGTGTGAAAAACAATTAGAACTCATTAAATGCTTTGGGAAAAAAAAAGCATGATTAAAGTAATGCAAGATAAAAATATATCTTTAGACTATCATGATTACTATCATGACTATTGTAGCAGAAATATGCCAGTCCAAGCAGGCAGATCCACTTCCTCTGTCTGATCTCATTGTTTAAAGCATCTTTCTCCGCTGAACAGAGTGAGAGAAAGGCACAGATTGATGCTGGAACTCTGCATTTCACACCTGGTCTGCTGTCCTGGGAGGCCTTGAGGAGAAAAGCAGAATAGCAACCATGAGGCAGCTTCTGCGTTGTTCTGTTTTTTGTGCCTTCACACTTCTGTCAAGGAAGAAGAGGGACCAATTTTTAACCATCTTTTGGGTTTGTCTTGTCCTTCCAGATCCAAATTAACTGGACTCAATGTGAGGCTGGGCTTCTGTCCTGCGGGGGCTGGTACTGACTCTTCCAAAAAGGCAAGGACTGGCAGCAATGGGCTTCAAAAAGTCTCACAATCATGGCATTTCCTGCTGCCTCCTGTCTGGTTTGGACAATGAATTTTTAACCTCCTCTTATTTCCCAGGAGAGTGTCTCAATTCCAGGTCATTTTTTAATGAGTTTTCTTCCTTCTTGCCTAGTGATATTGTTTCAGATATTAGGAGCAATGGAGCATTCCCTGAACCTTACACAAGGCTCTAGCTGCATTGTTGTTAAAAGCAATCTCAAGACCAAGATTTCCAGCTGCCTAAACTGTTTACAGTCAGGAGGGTGTGGGAGCTGAATTTAAGACAAACCACTGGTGCACCAGGATATTGGATGGATAGGAGGGAGGAAACCTCAAATAAGCGAGGTCTGACATGAAAACCCCAAGGCTATGCCTGTAACTCTTTTTATTTAAGAAATGAAGAAAATCAACTACACTCACCTTCACAACAGTTCCCTTCTGAGCTGACACGTAGCTACACAATATCCAAAGCAATTAAGCAGATCATTTTCTAAAAGGCTGGGGAGGATGTCCATTGTTTTTGCTTTCACATCTTCTACTGACAAAAAATAGGTTCCTTTGAGCACCAACTGGACCTTTGGGAAGAGGGAGCGAGGTCTGGTGAATAGGTTGGGTGCTCAAGCAGAAGGGTGTTAGCTAAAACCTGCTCCACAAAGCATTGTGGGCTGTCACTCTTGTCTTAATGTGAACTTGCTGTTCACTCTTGCATGGCAGCATTTTCCAACCACAGGTGAGAAAACTTCTCTGTTTGAATGCGTGTCCCCTTGTACTGAGCAAAGCGATTGAGTTGAGCTTTGTCTCACTGTAACAGGTCAGTACATATTCTGCAACCACCTTTGTATCTCCTCTCCCGCTCTTGGTTCCCAAGCTATAGGGTTAGTCTGGGTGGGGTTTTTTTGTGTTGGACATCATATGCCCTATGGTTTTGTGAGCATAGGAGTGTGCAGCTTCCTAAAGGGCAGACAGCTCCTAGTGTGCTTCTTGCACCCTACGATGCCATCACAAGAGCAATACTATGTAGAGAAGCGGATCTGAAGCCACCCCTGTTGTGATCACCTATATGGTGACATGAGGTTTGTAAAGAGTCTGAAGTCATCCTATAAAGCAGCACTGCTCTGTGGACATCTCAGTCTCATTTATTGTGAAAAGCCCTTTCAGATACTTTATAGGTGTAGTAACTGCGGTCTTGATGTTCAAAGGAGGTTATTATTTGCAGAGAGGTGAATTGCAATTGGAGTGTAAGACCCTAACAGAAGTGCAAGACACCTTGGTTTGGGATCTGTCACAGATTGGACGAGGACTTGCATTTGGGTCTGATTTCCTGCTAGCCATTAGCATACAAGTGGTTTATTTTTGCTCAGTCCGTCCTTAAGGTGATCCATGCAGATTGGAACAAAAGGAAGGGCAGAGCAGTACAAGACTGTATAACTCTCACAGTCAGAGGGATTGAACCAAAACTCGCCGCTCTGTGGTGAACCCTTGGTGGCTGGAAAGAGTAAGGAAGTCTGAAGTTGCACCAGTGGAAGTTTAGATTGGATATTAGGAAAAAATTTCTTTACTGACAGAGTGGTGAAGCACTGGCAGAGGCTGCCCCGGGCAGTGGTGGAGTCTCCATCCCTGGAGGGGTTCAAAAAACACATAAATGCACTTCAGGGCACGGTTTAGTAGCCATGACAGGGTTGGGCTGGAGGTTGTCCTGGATGATCTCAGAGGTCTTTTCCAATCTTAACAATTCCATGATTCTATGATTTAATGGACACAAGTAAGAAAATACATGTAGAGTTTTATAATGTTTCCTTCCTCCTGTTTTTTCAAGTCTAAGGTGTTTAGCAAATAGCTAGAATTTCCACAGTTTGGGGACAGTTGGAATGTTGTTTCCCAGAGAAATATATACTCACAGAAACCTGTTTGATTTTATGGAGTAGACATAAGGAGGAATTTCTACGACTCTTCTCTTTGTGTTAAGTGTTTTAAGGGGGATCCCAAATCCGTCAGGGTCCAGGACTCTGGGACTTCTCCAATCAGCTGAAGCCCAGCTCAGGCTGATGATTGTGGCTGCTGCCGCCTCATTTCCAGGTCCAGCCAGTAGCAAGACAGCCTGAAACCCGCGGAGGCACACACAGACACACAAGCACGTCTGACACACAGCCTTTAGCAGCACCCCCACGTAGTTCCACCAGAACTCACCCGAAACGCGAGTGCAGATAGCTCAGACCTATCCTTCCTTTCTAATTGCTTGGGATTGAAGGAAAAAGGAGTGATCAGACTTCTTTAACTGCATTTTTTTGTTGTTGTTATATATTTTCTTCCTGTACAAGTCTGTATTTCTCTCTATCTGCCTCCCCTCTCCCTGTGTGACATGACTGCTCAGTCTGGGCGTGGGAGTGAACCACAAATTCAACTCATCACCTCCTCCACCTTTCTTGACATGTGTAACTTTTTGTTCATTTTTGTTTTCTACCTCAGTCTGGAGTCAAGCCTTGCAGAAAGTCAGTGATGGGGCTTAAGCTAGAAGGCTTCTCCTTCTTTGCCTTTCCTCAGACACAGAGGTCTTTAAGTTGCAGTCGTGAACAGGACAGCATTTATCCCAACCAGGTCCAAAGTTCCTGCTTGTTTGTATCAGCGGGTCTGGTCCCCTCATGAACTCAGAGACCACAAGAAAGCAGCTGAGCACTACCCTCAGGGCAGGGATTTGTTCCCATACCCTTCTCAGATAAAAGTTGTACATAAATTTAAAATGAAACAGGGTCTATGGAAATTTCTGTTTAAAATATTGTATTGTCCTGCAGCTCAGCTCACTGATGAAGGTGTTTGGGTGAGAATGGTCACTAGAAGCAGCAAAACACCCTAACAGAAGTGAATAGGGTGCCCAGAGGTGGACTGGAGACACCATAAAGGCAGCTCTGCCTGTGCACCTCTTTGTGGTTGTAAGAAGCTTTGAGTTCCTCTCTTTACCTTGAAAATGAATGTAGGGCTGTCCTGGGGACAGAATGATGCTTTTGTGGAAACAGGAAAGCAAACTAAACCTGGGGTGCTTTTGCGCATGGGCAACACTTTCTCTACCTCAATGGTTTCTACTATGGCCACAGTGAGATCTTACAGGTGTGTTTTCCTCACGCACATTTTTGGGGAAGATTAAAGACAAAGGATCCTTTAAATATGGCAAAGCTGTAAAAACAACCTACTGGGTTTTGCTTTGTTCTTTTTCTCTTTTAGCTGTCAAGTCATCTTAATTCCCTTAAATTTGCTTTTATTTCTGCAAAGATTGCTTATTGCCATGATGCATTTCATTTTCAAAGTGCAAACTATCTTAACTGCACTGCCTTTCTCTCCTGGGCAGCACCAAGGCACTGGCGTTACGATTCCCATAGTAGGGATGACGCTTCACCTCCAAGATTGACTTCTTGAAGGTCTCTCTTCTTTCAAAGTGCTTTTGAAGGCAGTGCAGCAACAAAATGGTATATTTTAAAGCCATTTGGTCTTCCCAGATTCTCAAGGCTGTTAATGGCATACTTCTTAGATATAGCTTGCTAACAGCTAAATGGAGTTTGGGCATCGCACAATAGCTCTGAATCATATTTTCCCAGCAACAAGCAAGAGTAAATGTTTGTTTCTGGTTTTGCTTTTTAAATTGAAAGCTCACCTAGAATTGGACTTTCACTTCTATGGAAAAGGCTTTTCACAGTTTTGGAGCTGTCATTTATGAAAACTAGCAAGGCCCCAGACCTCACTAAGCCAGAGCAGTCCTTCTCCTTTTCTATCCTCCTTCTTCACCTCAGGCAACCTTGAATTGATGATTTCCCTCCAACCTTCCTCTCTCCAACTTCAGATGCTGACACCATCTTCTCTTGCTTTTGACATTTTCTTTTCATCTTTAGCAGTACCGGTAAATCTGTCCAGCTCCTGCAGACTGCTAGGAACCCCTGCAGCTCACAAAATGCCACACAGAAGCCGCATGTTGGTGAGCTTCTCCAAGCTGTGCTTGCAGCTAGAGGTCAGCACGTTGGTATGGCACCCATGACGCCACCTGCTTGGGGTGCAGGAGGCGATTGAACTCTCAGATTTCCTGCTAGAATCAGCACTGAAGCTGCTATTTGCATATGAATATTTCTGTTGTGCTGGTGAACTTTTCCCGCTCCTGCTGGCCTTGGTTTCCCCAAAGGTTAAGTCTGCCCCAAAGAGCTGATGTGGAGGAAGAGGCACAAGGATGCAGCCAAAAGATGCTGTAGGATGCCCTGCTGAGAGGTCATGCAGCTTCTGAAGGAGGAAGCTCGCACACTCCCAGGCCGATCAGATAAGAAGGAAAATCAAATTAAATGTTCTAAGGATGTTTTTATCAAGTTTCGTTAAAGCAGATAAAACCCTTCATCTAATTCTGAAGATAAGTGCTAAGTGCTGCCTGTGATTCACCATCCCAGCACTGAAATAATGGAAATGAGCAACAGTCCTGTAGCTCTGGATTGCAGCTGGGTTTTGGTGTTTTCTGTAAACCCGCTTTTAAACAAATTGTGTTTGGAAGCTATGTTTTTCTGATACTAATGGCTGTGTGTCTTGTAGGGAAAGACAAGACAATCCGCTTAAAAAACCCTATTTAAGCCGGTCAGTTTACAGTTTTGCTCTCCACTGAGCAGACCAAGAGCTGTTTAGCTGTGTGTCCTAGATGTCAAATTGCTGAAAGTCGATGAAGAATTGCTTTCAGTTCTTCACAAATATGATTTCTGTGGTCATTATGGGCTGGCCTAACAGTAACCTTCAGGGAGAGGGACCAAGCTGGAAGGGGGAAGGTATTTGATCTGGCTGAGCCATGTGAGGAGGAGAAGAAAGGTCAGGGTGCTTAGGACACCGCGTGTAGGAGGTGCTGCAGCGGTATTGTTCCAAGGCACAATTTACAACATCCAATTTACTACCGTGAGGCTGCTCTCCTAAGGTTTTTTTGGCACTGGGAGTCCTAGGGCTTTTTGGTGGCTGTGTTAGATGCCTCCACTTGGTGTAGCTGCTGCCTGGCTGCCCTGGGAAAAGCTCTTCAGGAGTGTCCTCCCCTGTGCTGACACAAGGACAGCTCTGCAAAAAGAGCTGCTTCTTCCTGAGGCGAGATAGGTCCTAGGAGATGGACAGAGATTCCTAACTTTGATAAAGCCTTTGACTGAAAATAGCTTTTTTTCTGGTCACAATAAAGAAACAAGAAACTCTACTTGTCAGATGTTGGCAGCTTCACCCTGAGTGCACTACAGGAGTTACATGAGGACGTTTCATCCTTGAGAAAACATCACCCTTGTAGTGCAGCCAAGGTCACCAGTTTGCATGAATTAAGTCTTGTGTAAGCTCTGGTCCGGGGAGTGATGGGAGCCTAAATACCTGACTTCTGTGATGATCTCTACATTTTGCCTTCATGCCTGAGTGTGTCTTACTCCTTTGCACTGCCTCCTCTCCACCTTCTCACTGCTGCACGTTGTCTCTTTTTATACACAGATGTTATGGACTGCATGGGCCAAATCCTGGGAAGGGGGCTCTTAAACATGAAGAGGAGCTCTGAAACTATTTGAGGGTAAAAATGAGCTGGCTATGCAGGCACATGGGGATTTAGGAAAAAATGGGGTGAGATTTCTCTTTGTGGGAGATCTTGCTGTGCCTCTGCTGCCATTTTATATGGATATGATAGTAGAGCCCCTATGCACACCTGGCTTCCCTGTGCCTGAACCCAGTGATGCTTGCAGCCTGGAAGAGTGAGGCTTCACACTGTAGCTGGAACTACCCAACTTCTGCCCGGGCATTTTGAGTCTTGCCTTCCGCCGGCTTGAATGTTCGTTTCCCATCTTTGATGAACCAGTTCATCTCACTAATTCAGCAGCAAGGGAGAGCCTGGGGGGAAGAAAAAAATATTTTCTACTGATTTAGTGAGCTGAAGGAGGAATGGAGATCTCCCAGAAGAGTAGGACTTCCCCTTCCAGCAACCAGCTTGCAGATGGGCAGATCAGAGATATCATACAAAGGTCAGCACCAGCCTTGGTGGTTGTCCTAGAGAGCAGAACAGAGGTTCTGCTGTCACAGTCACCTCTTTCTGCACTGCCATATGCCTGTCCTGATCACTGACATTCTGAGGGCAGCATTTGACCAAGGGATTTACTTTGGTCACACACTTCTGCAAACCCCTCACCCAAATGCAGCGGTACTCAACCCTTCCACCCGCCTCGAGACCCCGAGGTTTTTTTTTGCACTTACTGATAAAAAGATGATGTGAACTCTGAAGAGGTTCTTGCTGTGTTAGAAAACAGAGCGCTAAATAAGGAGGCACCTGCCTGAAAATTAAAGGTAGGAAGGAGATACAGGGAGGAAAAATGAAATGGTTCTCCTCCTAGCACAACGAGTTTCCTCAGAGAGCACCTGTCCAAGAGGTAAAGCCACTCATGTATTTTCCGAATGATTTTTCACCAAGGCCCCTTCCTTCTAGTTTGCGGTAGTCAAAGGTGGCTGATCAAACCACGGCAGGTCTCCTGTGCACAGGCGTGCTGAAACCCCATCTTCCCAGGTCCAAGGGCTTTTCCACCCAAGGGACAATCTCCCCATCTCATGGTGGATATGAAAGCTCCAACTACCCTTCATTTCCTAAACTGTAAAAACCTGATGTAATTCAGAGCAATCTAAGATTGCATTTGTCTTGCCTCAGAGCTTGCTCAGTTTATTAGCTCAAAGGAAGATAAAAGCCACATTTCTGTCCCCTTTATTTTCTTGTCTTTATCAACAAAGTTCAAATGAAGATGAAATTCTGGTCAGGAAATTTTTTGGTGCAGCAATTACATCTGTATGGTTGTTCATTTCCCATGTTTTAATTATCACTTTGTGCCTTTTCCAAAATAAGGAAGCCGTACACTATCAAGTGCTGCCAAACACACTAGTGTAGGAAGCTAAAAGCATTTAATTTTCTCCAGGGAAATTGGGAACTAATTCCCTTCAGCTGGAAGAGGCAGCTCTTTGCACATGGCAGGTCCACTGCCAGGTTTAGGGAATGTGAGGGCTCCTCTGGAAAGAGAAGGTGAAAAAGTTAGGCTTTCACCTCTCTGTAGATGTCTTGTTTAATGTGTGGCCATGAAGTCAGTGTTCATATCAAGATTTGTGACTAACCAGGGTCCAGTAGGAAAAAAGTAAAATAAGAGTGCCAGCATGCGATGTTGTGTGCAGGAAGCAGCTGGGGTGCCAGGGGAGAGGAGGACCCTTTCCAGAGGTCCTCACCGTCTTCTTGCTTGCATTGTCAGGTCAAGGCATGAAAAATGACATTTGCCTCCAGGAAAACTGGGGAGGGGCTCTTGATCAGGGACTACAGGGATAGGATGAGGGGGAATGGATTGAAGCTCAAAAAATGGAGATATAAATGAGATCTTAGGAAGAAATATTTTGCTGTGAGGATGGTGAGACACTGGAAATGTTGCCCAGAGCAGTGTTGGCTGCCCCATCCCTGCAGATGTTGAAGGCCAGGTTGGATGGGCTTGGAGCTATCTGATCCAGTGGGAGTTGTCCCTGCCCATGGCAGGGGGTTGGAACTGGATGGGATTTGAGGTCCCTTCCAACCCAAACCATTCTATGATTCTACAATTCTATGATTTCCAGGCAAAACTTAACCTTCCCTGACATCGCTGTAGGATTTAGACCACCTCCATTTTCTTCATTCCAGGTGAGTAGGAGAGGAAACTCTCATTCCTTTGAGGAAGACACTCCCTATGTGTTACAACAAAGGCTTCGTTACACTCTTCATCAGTGTGGCCCCAAAAGTTTAGTGACATGCTGGGGAGCCCCAGGGCTGTATTTGAGGGATTTGTGGGGCACAAGTCTCCACAGCAGAGGCCCCCACAATAGCACCCATGTCATGGAACCACTGGGTGGAATGAGACAACTCTCCTTGGCCAAGTCTCTGCAGTGTGCAACTCTGTGGTGGGCAACTCTCTGTGGGAGTGCTCCACACATCTGACTCTCCGTGGAGACAACTCTACATGGTCAACTCTTGGTGGGGACAACTCTACACAGGGAGGGTTAGAGTCAAGGGAGAGTTAGGGTTAAGGTAGGGTTTGGCACTCCCTGTGTAAAGTTTACCATGTTGAGAGTCAGCTGTGTAGTTTTCCTGTGGAGACTTGGCCGTAGAGAATTATCCTAGATCCTTACCAAGGGTGATGACCTCCACTGGTCCTGACGTGGTGTTACAGTGCTATTTTCATAGAATCATGGAATAGTTTGGTTGGAAAAGACCTTTGAGGTCATTGAGTCCAACCATACCTGCCTACTGCTAAACCATATCCCTGAGCACCTTATCTACCCACCTCACCACAACCTCCCTTTAGGGAGCTGCAGAGAACAAGGAGGTCTCCCCTCAGCCTCTTTTTCTCCGGGCTGAGCAACCCCAGATTCCTCAGCCTCTTCTAATAAAGCTGGTTTTCCAGCCCCTTCCCCAGCTCCATTCCCTTCTCTGGACACACTCCAGCCCCTCAACGTCCTTCTTCTATGGGAGGTCCAAAACTGAACATGGTACACAGTACACGTGTTTTCTGACATCAAATGCAGCTGGATCCAGGTAGAAAGGAAACTCCAGCCAAACTCCAGCTCCAAGGCCCCCACTACCTACCAGGTGCCCTCCCGTCTGCTTGCCCTGCTCCTTCCTGGGCCAGGAAAGGATCTTTCCCAGCTTCGAGACCTCCATTCAATTTTCACACTTTGCCTTTTATTATGGATATAACTGGAATAAAATAAGATAGACTTTCCCTGTTATCATTAGAGGTGATAATTTGCAGCCTAAGTGTGTTGCCATGGAGACGTGAGAAGCCCCCAAAGAGGGAGGCTGGGCGTTACAGCCTAATCCTGAGGTGATTTTCAATAGCACCAGCTGTCCCAGGGCTGAAAGGCATGGCAAATTACACCATTATTGGAGGGAAACAAGGAGGCTAAGCTAATTATTTGTGGGCTTTAGACACAGGTGTTCATAAAAGCCAGGCCGTGCGCTCCTCATCAAGGCCAACTCAGGAGGGGGGATGCCCGGCGGGAGGTCCGTGGCCTCCATTTTAATCACAAAGAGCTGCTGTGGTCCTGCTGCTGCCACGGGCAGGCACTGCAGGTTAACGCTGCCTCAGTGGAGGCCATTGCTTCTCTCTGGAGAACTACTTTCAGAGTTTTTTTTTTTGGTTTGTGATGTCTTTTCATATTGCTTTTTTTTTTGGAAAATGGTATTGAAACCTTGTGCTTTGGGGGTGTGCGAGGCTGAGCTCATGTGTGGGTGCAGTTGAGGTTCCTGGGAAGGCAAAAAATCAGTTATAATTCGATGTCTTCTTTTTTAATACCAGGCAAATCTACTAGTGTTGCTTTTGGGGGACTGGTCAATTAACATGAGTGTGAAACTTTGCTAAAACAAATTATGACCTCTTGTCAAAATTAGCGTAACTTTGCCTGGTAAAACCTCTGATGCTTATGGTTTTTTGCCTTCACTGGATGTACAAGATGTACAAGTGAACGTGTAAGTGGTTGAGGGCAAGAAAATGGATTGAGAGTAGCCCTGAGGAGAAGGACTTGGGGTGCTGGGGATGAGACGCTCGACATGAGCCGGCAACATGCGCTCACAGCCCAGAAACCAACCGTGTCCTGGGCTGCATCCAAAGCCGCGTGGCCAGCAGGGAGGGAGGGGATTCTGCCCCTCTGCTCCACTCTGGGGAGACCCCACCTGGAGTGCTGTGTCCAATGCTGGAGTCCTTAGCCCAGGAAGGACATGGATCAGTTGGAACAAGTACAGGGTAGGCCACAAAGACAATGCGAGGGCTGGAGCACATAATTTATGAGGACAGGCTGGGAGAGTTGGGGTTGTTCAGTCTGGAGAAGAGAAGGCTCCAAAGTGACCTTAGAGCAGCTTCCAGTGCTGAAAGGGGCTCCAGGAAAGCTGGGGAGAGGCTCTTGATCAGGCAGTGAGGGGACAGGATTAGAGGGAACGTTTTTCAGCTGAAAGAGGGGAAATTGAGATGAGATCTTAGCAATAAATGTTCTGTTAGTGTTGTAAGGCCCTGGCCCAGGTTGCCCAGAGAAGCTGTGGCTGCCCCATCCCTGGAGGGGTTCCAGGCCAGGTTGGATGGGGCTTGGAGCCCCTGATCCAGTGGGAGGTGTCCCTGCCCATGGCAGGGGGTGGAACTGGATGGGCTTTGAGTTCCCTTCCGACACAAACCATTCTGTGATTCTATGAAATGTTTTGAGTCTAGAAAATAAACAGGCTTATTACAAGCATAATAAGGAACCTGACACAGAGAAATGATGTGGTTTCTCGGTGAGGAAAATGCTTGTCAATATTTTATTTTTATGCACGTGTATTTAAATATTTTTATAGAGATGTATTGGCTAGGCTCATTATTGCTTTCACTGACTTGTTCTCTGTTTCAGGTATAAAGGTTGCCTCTGAACCCTGAAACAGGATTTAAAGTATCTATTTTGGATACCATAAAACTGACTTAAATATTTTCTGACATTATTCTATTAAAACATCATAATTCCACTCTGTAGGTGAGGAACTTGATGCTGGAGGTTAAAACTCAGTGAAGTGGCATCTGTGAGCACCTAGCTTGGCCCCTGTCAATGTCAGGGGAACCTTGTGCTCCCGAAAGGTTTACTTGGTGTGTCACATGTTGTCATATATCCTGGGCAAAATGTATTCTGCAAGAATTCGAATATGATCAAACCAGAACTATTTTAGGAATTTGTGTTTATTTCATTGGGGAATGTTAATTTTGTCACACTCGACTGTCTTCCTAAAGAAAATACCTTAAAAAAAAAGCTTTTAAAAAGTGGGTTTTGAAGCTTTTCTTTGCCTTTATGTTTAAAAAAAATCTTTGAGGTTAGTAGTTTATGTTGATTTAAAAAACATTTTAGCAAGTAGACACCAAATAAATTTTGGTTAACTGCCAGATAAGCTTTCTGTTTGTTACAACCCTAATGAGTCCTTCCTGGAAAAACAAGCAGCCTCTTAAATGTGTTTCAAGAAATATGTGTTGTCTCTTGGGATGATCTTGGCCAACAAAACTGCATCTTACTCAATGTCTGACCAAAAATCTCTGGTGGCACAGCGATTTGAATCTGAATTTCCGAAATCTGGTGGCTGGACTTCTGTCAGCAGAGGATCCTTGTTTTTCAGGAGCGCTTTCTGTGTGTCTTTGTTACGTAGGGAACGAGTTGGGAGTAAACGTGAGTGCTTGTGGTCTGAAAGGTTCCTGGCTGGTATAAACCTAAGAGAGTATCCTCTGGAGAGCATGGAAAGGGGAACGTGCTCTGTCTTGGATGATGCCATTTGGTGAGAGATTCCAAATACATGGGAAAATAAAGGATACCAGGGTTTGGCGTATGCTTTAAGGTCTGAAAAACTTATGCAGTGTACTACATTGTTTCAAAAAAAAAATATAACTTTATCAGAGTGCTGAATCTGTTGCTGCTGGGAAGAACCCATGACAACACAAGTGCAAGCTCAGATTGTATTATAAGTTAAATCCACACGGTATTTTATGTTTCATCTCCTCACTGTATCTCAAAACAACACTGCAGAACCAATGCAAGGTCATGTATCTTCCCTCAAGGTTGTACAACTGAATTTACTGGCACAACCTGCGATCTTCTCTAATGCATCTTTTCAGGGAGGAATTCGATATCAAGTTCAGGATAGATTATTCAAATCAACAGTTGAGGCCACAATTTCTTACATTTTGTATTTTTATATCCTTCTAAAAAAATAAATGAAAACGTAACATATTGTTAAATGTCAAACTACCATAAAAAAAGCTCACACTTGACAGCTTCAATAGCAGAGTGTAGGCTGACATGGCCAATTACTTGTCTTCCAAATAATAATACTGTAATGGATTCATTACCTTGCTGCTGTGATATAATGAAGAAGTAAGAGCCATTGTCGTTTTTATGCACCATACAACACAAATATATTCACCGTACAAGAGGATTAGTACGGGTAAATGTAAGCATTTATTATATACTCATATGCCCCTGGCACTTTTTGAGAAGCCTTCGAGCATTTGCCGCAACCTCTTTTATAACTTCTCAGACAGCACTATTGCTTGCTTTCAGAGAAGGGTGGCTGCTGTTTATGATGTGAGGGAGATATCGGAATCTCTGCTGCGTCTCCACGGTGCTGAACACAGCTTTAAGTGCTGTTTTTTGCAGCCCTCCCCCAGTTGCAATTGGGACCTCCACCATCCTTAGTACTATACACAATGCTGAACCTCCCAAATGACTCTCAGCCAAGCCTACTGGGGCTAAGCTTTTGGAAATATTGCGAGGTTGGATTTTTAGGAAGGCTGTGAAGGGAGAGTAGATGGGATTTCTGGGTTTCTGAAGGGCAGGTGTGCATGCGTGTCAAGCTTTGCAAGCAGGAGCAACTTTTACGGTTGTGTATCTTATGTTCTGGAGACTCGTCAAGAGAAATCTTAGCTTATGTTTTTTTCTCCCCCTCTGCTGTTTTCCTCAGAATTATTGGTTATGTGGATTTTATTAAAATGGGAACATCTGAAACAATTAAGCAGGAAGAGAGCATGACATGAGCCAAGGGAAGCCATTGGAGGGCTATCTCAAGTGGGTTCTAGCAGAGTTTGCCAGGACAGTGTCTGGGTGTTGAAGCCAAATTCTTCACCATGGTATTGCTTTACTGCTGTGTCACATATGGGCACCTAGACAAATAGGGGAAAGAGGATTTAAAGCTGTTGTTAGGGCAGCAGATGCTGTTTTCCTGCCTCTTTTGTGTTCAGCATGGTGTGTGCTGTTCTTACAAGGGTTTTTTTAGATGTTGTAGCCATCCCCACGTGAAATCGTATGTTAAAAAGCAAGGATGTTTCATTAGAAAAAGGAACAAAAATGCAGTAAAAAAAGTGATGAGTTGGCATGTGGCACTTGGGGGGTGGTGGGCTGTGATCCTCTCAGGGGCTCAGTGTGTAACAACATCCCGTACATGGAAACGGGGAACTGGTCCTTCCCGACACAGCTGAAGGGGCAGAATGGGCTGTGGCAGCTGCGACCCAGGGACGTTCTTCATGGGAAGCCCCTGGGAGGGCAGAGGGCTGCTGGAGGAGCGGATGATGGTTTGGGGTGAGTCAGGAGCTCAGCCTCGCGGGCCCTGTTTGAGCTTTGGTGTGAGATGCGTTACCTGCATGGTGGTGTTTTAGCTCATGCTTTGATGCTTGATGCTCTGGGTGGTGGTGCCCAGGGACGGCCTCTCTTTGGGCGCCGGTCATCTGCTGTCTTGCAGTAGTAGAGGACTGGCACAAGATTAATTCCACGGGAATAAAAAAAATAAAAGAAAAAAATGCTTTGTGTGGTTGATAAACTGTAATTGGTGTCGGCAAATCCCCAGGGTCTCATCCCTGCAGGCGCCGGCCACGCTGCCTGTGCCGCATCTGTGCTAGCGTCGTGCTGCCCCGTGCCCAGCTGCCCTTCAGCTGCAACCCCTGTGTGGGGAGGC
This sequence comes from Cuculus canorus, assembly GCF_017976375.1. Taxonomy (NCBI): domain Eukaryota; kingdom Metazoa; phylum Chordata; class Aves; order Cuculiformes; family Cuculidae; genus Cuculus; species Cuculus canorus. Next base: position 77,199,904 of record NC_071441.1, read on the forward strand.
ACAGCGGAAGCAGAGCTGCTCTTGTGAATTAGAAGGGTCCTGACGGCAAATTTCTTTGCAGAGTGCAAAGCCAGTGACAGGAACTATTTTGTGGGCTTATCAGTGCGATGTGAGCTGGAGTCCAGTTTGGTGCTTAAGGTGCTGGGAAGAAATGAGGGGGTTCCTTTGAAACTAAAGGCCCTACTTAAACCCAATTAATTGTACTTTTATTGTTGTTGCTCCTTATTACCAGGCCTTCTGCTGATTGCATTCAGCCTGATAAGCAATTATATTTAAATTGAGCCACGAGACAGCATGTGAGTGATGAGCAGTACTTTCAGGTACTGGGCAGTGGTTTGCATTTTATTTGTCTTTATTTAAATGTGAATAGTTGATACTGATCAGGAGAATATTCTGCCTCTAGATATGCTTTCAGTTCATTATTTCTCTGGGTGCAGCATAGTGCTGTTATTGTTTAAAGAATGAATCAATTGAGTAGTGTTGCTGGTGGTTTTTATCATTTACTTTGCTACGAGAACATATCTAAAGGGCACTTCTTTCTCCGCTTTCATATTTCAGCCTGATGTGAAAGGAGAAATCTTGTAAGATGTGTTTCTCTGCAGCTGTGCAGGGTATGTAGTTGCTTACTGCTCTGCAAGGTTGATGTGGAAAACTTCTGCTCTTTTTTTTCTTCCCCCTGTTTGTGGAAAGACAATGCAGAACAGCAGCAAGAATCATGGGATTTGCATGCAAAATGCCACTTCAGTCCTGGTGGAATGCAAGGAAACCATTGCTGAGTAGTAATAAACAGAAATACGACCAGCCTTACAAGTAATAGAAGGCAAATGAAAGCTAAAACCTGGGAAACACATAGCAGATTGACAGAAAAAGAGCAGGTGTTTGGGGGATCCTGGCTTTTGACACTTACGTGATCTTTCTGTAAGGTATTTGACCTCCTCCCGCCTAGTTAACCCAGCTGGAAAATTAAGGAAAGAAAGCAGAAACCTCAGTGAAACTCAGATAGAACATCTGATCTGAAATCTCCCGGGAACAAGGTTCTACAAAAAACTGTGGTGATATTAAATGTTCATTCTTTAATGCTCCTCACATAGTCGTATGGCATGCCTGCAAGCAAAAGCGGTTAGGCTCAGCACGGTGAAACATACAGAAGCAATTTTTAAACAAGCCGTCTGATCGGCTGTGGGTACTACATCAAAGTCAGTACCTAGTTTTAGCTTGTAAGGATTTCCTTCCCTACTGAAGGGTGATCCGCTATAGGTTTTGTTTTAATGTGGAGTAAGTTTATGCAGCTGATTGACCCCACAGCAGATGTTTCTTGCTCTCATATTTGACACAAGGTTGACTTTTCTCAAATTTACAAGTTGAAACCCGCTGTCTCCTATAATTCTCCATAAGCGAACACATATAGTCCAGGACCAGCTGCTGCTGCTGTTAATAGAGGCCAACACGTCCATGCAGCCGAGTGCACACACACTTTTATCCCCAGGGAAGTCAAAATAATGACAGCTAAACTACAGTCATTGTCCCAGCATTGCAGCTTGGCTGACTCAAACCACTCCCTATCAGTAGTATTAATTTATCTTGGACCATTGAATCCCATTTATAATTTTAAATCGGAATTGCTACTTAAAGACACAATGTTCTCATTTAGCGGATGGGAAGCTGTGGTGTGCCGGTTTGCCAGAAACGTGATCTGGTGTGCACAAAAAGCTGTCGCTGCTTTTCCTGGAACCCAAGTGGCACAACCGTATGGCTCGAGGCCATCCTGGTTTTTGCCTCTTCTCATGCTAATAATTAAACAGTACCTAATTTGTCCCTTGCTGGCTTTCATCTGCGGTCTCATTGACATCAGAGCTCAGAATGAAGTTGTGGCTTCCATTGAAAATAGGGAGGGCTCTTACGATAAATGAGGTGGAGACAACTTGAGCAGTAAAATTGTTTGAAATAAGCTTTTAGTTGGGTCAAAATAATTGTAGTAACCAGAACGCTCATGACAGGGCAACTCTTTTGCTATTTGCAAGGCATGAAGACATTTAAATGTCCTGAAACATGAACACACAATGTGTGCCATGGCACAACTTAGGTAAAACCCACTGGAATTGGTGAACAAATAGAGCATAAGCACATTTCACGTGGTTCTGAAGAATGCAGATAGCTCGTAATTCTTCTGTCTATATAGCTCATATCTAGGATCTGTAGGTTCTACATCTACGACATGTAGGATATGTTTTGTAGTTTACTTCCATAATTTTCTTTCGCAGAACTAAGTTCTGGATATTGCTTGAAGTATTCCAGAGTCACATAAATGAAATCAAAAGCTGTATCTGCGGAAATAAAACCAGTTTAAACACTGAAGAGTGCAGAGGGGTGAAGTGGAGTGAATGAAGAGTGAAGGGGCAAGAGGACGAGGGCTAAAAAGCTGAGAAAGACATACTGTAAAAAAAAGGGATTCTTAGGGCATTATAAATGAATAACAAATTTTGGCTGCATAAGCCGTTACTGGAAGAATGAAGGTGGGAGGTCAACTTGTGGGATACTTTCTCCTCATAGAAGGGCTTCTTCCTGCTGATTTCATCTTTGTCCAAAGAAATATTTTACCTTTTCTGGATGCGGGAATAACTATGTCTGTAAAAATTGTGGTAACAGGATTCCCTGGTTTTTATGGCTGCTAAGTACTGGATCCCGCTACGGTGGAGATGAACCCAAGGTAGAATGTTCAATATTTTCCTACCTAAGCATCTTTTTTTTTTTTCTTCCGTGTGACTGAAACGGTGTGCCCCCTCCTTGTGTAGAGAGGTTCGTCTCTCTCCGTCCACCCTCTCTGCAATAATCCTGGAGGGTAAGCAGCAAAATGACTCTGCTGTGGAGCTGTGCCAGTGCTGCAGCCTGTTTGCACAGGGTTGGGGTACGGAATGCACAGTCTGCAGATGCATGAAATAAAATGGGAGGAGGTTTTACTGTCCCAGTACATTGGTGAATTTTGAGCAGTGGGCAGCTGATATCACTTGTGTGAATTTTCACCATCACCCAATAACCCACCAGCTCAAGCCCAAGGAAAGCACGGAAGTGCTTCAAAGGTCCTTTGGCATTTGTCCTTCTGATGCCAGCTACAGCTGAAAAACTGAACCTGCTCCTTTGCTGTTCACTGAGAAACATCTCTTTCTTTTTCTTATTCTTTTTCTTTTTTTTTTTCTTTTTTTTTTGTCTTTTCTATTTGTGTGGAGTTTGTTGGGAGTTTTTTGTTGGTTTTTTTTCTCCGATTTTTTTTTTCCTCCTCCTTGTACTCACCAAAGCAAATCTCAGCAAATCCCTCCTGAACTCGTGGTGCTGGCAGGCTTTTATTTTATTTCATATATTTTTGTGAAACACTTTCTTTGTTTCTTATGCTCAACTTGATGGAAGGACAGCTGAAGAGGAGAAGAGAAGGCTCCAGAGAGACTTTATAGCAGCCTTCCAGCACTGAAAGGGGCTACAGGAGAGGTGGGGAGGGGCTCTTGATCAAGGAGTGCAGGAATAGGATGAGAGGGAATGTTTTCAAGCTGAAGGAGGGGAGATTGAGCTGAGGTGTTGGGAAGAAATGTTTTGCTCTGAGGATGGGGAGGCCCTGGCCCAGGTTGCCCAGAGAAGCCGTGGCCGCCCCATCCCTGGAGGTGTTCAAGGCCAGGTTGGATGGGGCTCTGAATCAACCTGATCCAGTGGGAGATGTTGGAACTGGATGATCTTTAAGGTTCCCTGCAATCCAAACCTTTCTATGATTCTATGATTCTGTGGTTCTCAATAGTTTCAAAGAGGTTCCATCCTGCCTATAAGATGTTGAGTATGAGGTAGATTTTGGGATAATACACTAGCCTGTCAAATAATGGAGTCATAGAATAGTGTCCTCCGTAGGCTTTTTTTTTGTGTAGGAGTTTGTCTAGGAACTCCTCATTCATCCATGCAGGCCTCCCAGCATTTTTGCCTGACTTCCTCTCTATTGGGATTCATTGCTCCTGAGCTTGCAGGAGGTAATTTCATTAAGCAGCTTTCTTGGGCTCCTCTCTCTTCTAGTGTTTTACCCCATGATACCCTACCAAGCAGATCCTCGAAGAGCCCAACGTCTGCTCCCCTGAAGCACAGGGTAGTGAGCTTGCTGCATGCCCTTTTCATTGCTTAAGGATGTTGAACTCCACAATTTCCTGTTCACTGCAGTCAAGGCTTCCCTTAATCTTTACCTCCTCCACCAACCTTTCCTTGTTGGTGAGAACAAGGTCTGGCATAACACCTCTCCTTGCCGGCTCTTCCAGCACTTGGAGAAGGAAGTTGTCACCAATGCATATCAAGAATGTCCTAGACTACTTGTGCCCTGATGCGTTGCCCCTATAACAGATATCAGAGTGGCTGAAGTCCCCCAAGAGGATCAGGGCAAGCAGACACGAAGCTGCACCTGTCTTTGTTTACAGAGTCCCTCATCCGCTTGCGCCTACCTCTGATGTTCCTCCAGAGTTACCATGGTTTGTCACTGACAGTGACTGCAGTGGGTGATTTATTTCACCCAATGAGACCTCAAGATGTAAAGAATCATTCTCCCTGCCTTCCTCATGGGAGCTGGAAGGGGAGACACGGGCAGAGTAAGCAGAGACATTTGAGCGTGTCAGGAGTCCCAGTATGCAGACAGTGAAATCCAACCATTGCGCTTTCCCCTTCCGACGGCTTTTGGTTTTGCTGCTTCGTTGTTTGTGCAAGAGATGAGGACACGTGCAGGCAGGCAGGCTCATCTGTGAGCTGGTCTGGCTTTTCTGTGTGTCCACAGTGTCCGGACTCACAAACGGCAGGAATTTGTCCTCGAGGGATGTAGCCAACCTGTGTCACTTGCTGGACCGTTACGCTTGTAGTAGGCATAGTAGTCTTCTAGAATAGAATAGTGTTATAGAAAGGATTATCATTTGATGTGAAGTGTTACGGATATTTAAGAATAAAAATAGCACTTTTGGCTGAGAAGGAGGCAGAAAAAGGAAATCTGCATGTTTATGTTTAAAAGACTGAAAAAAAAATGTGGGGAAAATATCGCCTGGAAGCATTCAGAAAGAGGACTGTAAGCATAACCGAGGTAATTTTGTTTACAAATCTTAACAAGCGCTCATGGAATTTCATTGCAGTATTCCCCCAGCTCTAGTTGTGGCTGACCCATAAGTTCACAGTAGTCATTCTGCAGTCAAAACATGTTTATCTAATGCTGAACTCCCTGATCTCGCTTGCTGAGTGCGCTGGAACTCCCTATAGCAACTTATTAATCATCTTGGAGAGCAGCTTTGCCCTGAAAATTTCCCTGTTACGGGAATTGCATTTTAGGTGATGCAATGCACTGAAATGGTTTGGGATTTTCTGTTTTCTCATACCACAAAGTTGCCCTGTTACCTCCTACGTTTGCTTGCAGCACCTTTAGTCCATCTGCCAAAGTCCCTGCTGGTCCGATTGCTGCACTGACCTGGAGCAGCAGTGTTGACAACAAGGGCTTGGAAAACTTGGGATGAATAGAAAAAAGACCTAAGTTGAATAGAAACAACAAAGGACAGGGGACAAATATGTCACAGTATTCTGTCTGTATGTTGTGTTAACAACAGCAAACATCACATAAGACCCACTTTTTTTATCACATCTCCTGTTTTAGTCAAACTGTTCAAAGTAAATGTGCAGTCTGTAGTAGATTCCTGCCAGTGCAACGGCCCAGAACAGGCTTCCATCATAGAATGCAGAAACTGGGAGCAAGAGGAGATGAAGATTGCTTGCAGCAAAAGGAAAGATTTCCATTTGCCAGACAATATATTTTACAAGAATTTATAAGAGAAGGAAATGTTTAACTGTCATCAGCACAGCAAAATTTTGCTGGTTTTGTCTTTCTCTTTTTAATGCTAGGGTAGCATGTACAGGAAAAAAAGGGATATTTGTGCTGCATGTGCTTAAGATTACTCATGAGCTGAACTTACTCGTTCGTTTTACAAAATCTTATTGCAATTGGGTGCAATTTTGTCAGCCTTCAGCTGATTGCTAAAACCATTCAGCCTCACACGTGCTGCAGACAGGATTTTTTTAATGACGGTTTCAACAGGAATGATTGAGGCATTTGAGAATCATTGGGGTTTTTTTATTGGGTGGGGGGATATCCGTTTCCATTTAATAATAATCTGCAGCTGGCCAGCAGATAGAATTTTATTGTTGTTGCCCTGGCAATATTTATTCTGGATATAGGTGTGAAGCTCTCCCAGGGAATCTGTCTCCATGTTAACGCACAAGCTGGAGCCTCTGAAGGTTTCGCACTTGAAAACCAGAGGCCTGAATCCGTCATAGTCCCACCTATACAGCATGGAAAGGGATCAGCCAGAATGCTTGCCACCCGTTTTGTGACCTGACCAGAACCCTGGGGAACTGCATTCATGTTGATGAGTACAGCAGGGTGGGAACAGGGTGCTGGGGCATGGTTATGATAGTTGGGTGGAGTGGGCAATCAGATTGGAGACAGCAGGGAGGAGGTTTAGGGCTGGGGAAAGCAGAGATCTCCATAACAGGACAGGTAGATTGCCAAAAAGTCAAGTTTGGCACGAGTTGAAGACATCAGCTTTGTTGAGTACAGGACCAGGCTGTCTGCCTGCTCTTACCGAATGTGGAATCACCAACCCCTCCTCAGTAACTGCCTGCGAAACCCTTTGGGTATGTCGTGACCTTCTCTCAGCTGATAACTCATTGTCTTAGTCCGTTCTGTGGAGGTATTGGTGTTCCAGTATGGAGAATCAAATGACAGAATCACAGAATCACACAAGGTTGGAAAGGACCCATTGGATCATCGAGTCCAACCGTTCCTAACACTCCCTAAACCATGTCCCTAAGTACTTCATCCACCCGTTCCTTAAACACCTCCAGGGAAGGCGACTCGACCACCTCCCTGGGCAGCTGTTCCAGTACCCAATGACTCTTACTGTGAAGAATTTTTTTCTGATATCCAACCTGAACCTCCCCTGACGGAGCTTCAGGCCATTCCCTCTAGTCCTGTCCCCTGTCACTTGGGAGAAGAGCCCAGCTCCCTCCTCTCCACAACCTCCTTTCAGGTAGTTGTAGAGAGTAATAAGGTCTCCCCTCAGCCTCCTCTTCTCAAGGCTAAACAACCCCAGCTCTCTCAGCCGCTCCTCATAAGACTTGTTCTCCAGCCCCTCACCAGCTTTGTTGCTCTTCTCTGGACACGCTCCAGAGCCTCAACATCCTTCTTGTGGTGAGGGGCCCAGAACTGAACACAGTATTCAAGGTGCGGTCTCACCAGTGCCGAGTACAGAGGGAGAATCACCTCCCTGGACCTGCTGGTGACCCCATTTCTGATACAAGCCAAGATGCCATTGGCCTTCTTGGCCACCTGGGCACACTGCTGGCTCATGTTCAGTCGGCTGTCAACCAGCACCCCCAGGTCCTTCTCTTCTGTGCAGCTCTCCAGCCATTCTTCCCCCAGTCTGTAGCGCTGCATAGGGTTGTTGTGCCCCAAGTGCAGGACCCGGCATTTGGTCTTGTTAAACCTCATCCCATTGGTCTCGGCCCAGCAGTCCAGCCTGTTCAGATCCCTTTGCAGAGCCTCCCTACCCTCCAGCAGGTCGACACTTCCTCCCAGCTTAGTGTCATCTGCAAACTTGCTGAGGGTGCACTCAATGCCTTCATCCAGGTCATTGATAAAGACATTGAACAGAGCTGGACCCAGTACTGAGCCCTGAGGAACTCCACTTGTGACTGGCCTCCAGCTGGAGTTAACTCCATTGACCACCACTCTCTGGGCCCGGCCATCCAACCAGTTTTCAACCCAGGAGAGTGTGCGCCTGTCCAGGCCAGAGGCTGACAGTTTCTGAAGCAGAATGCTGTGAGAAACTGTGTCAAAGGCAAATGACACCCCAGTATGGAGAATCAAATGAGACCCCCAGATGCTAGGAAATTGCATCCAAAATATATTTTTAAAAAGATGTGAAATTAGAAACCAAAAGGTGCAGGAGAGTATATTTGCTGGAAGACAAAGTTGGATTCTTGCCACTCTACAAGGTGGGTTTTGTCTCCCAACTCTTCAGCCCACTGTAACAGAGAAAATTAGGCATCCCTTATTTTATAACATTTAGTTGAGGTGTTTTTCTTTCTGAATGGTTTGTAAATCACCTGGGAAGCTAGTTAGACAGGATATCTGTGTTGTGGATTGTGGGACTAGCAGGAAAGATCTATCGGGTTCCCTAGGATCCCTTTATAGTCAGCAGAGAGCTTGTTAATGTAGAAGCGGACCATCTAGAAAGGGTCAAAAGAATCGCTCCCTGGAAGTGTCTGGTTCTCTCCACTGACTAAGAAGTTAGTGTAGAAATGTGTCAGAAGGGCAAAGCTGAACCTCAGCAGGGCTGGCTCACTGCAGGCTCTCTGGAGCATCCACATTTGTTCTCCACTGGGTGCCCATCTCTCCCATACATGCGATGAAGGGCCCTGAGCAATGTGCGAAGGACATCTGTCAGCAGGACTCCATCCTTTTTTGCCTTATCAGAGAGATATGTTGAGTGCAAGGTGACCACTGAGAGCAAATGGATCAGACTGCCTTGGAGAGACTGATCTCCTCCCCGTTATTGCTGCTGGGGTGACAGGAAAGTTGTTGAAAACTTGGCTCTTATGGGTATGTCCTCCTTTTTGGGGTGTGCAACCTGATTTAAGAATGCATAGAATCATAGAATCATAGAATGGTTTGGGTTGGAAGAGACCTTAAAGATCATCCAGTTCCAACCCCCCTGTGATAAGCAGGGACACCTCCCACTGGATCAGGGGCTCCAAGCCCCATCCAACCTGGCCTGGAACACCTCCACCTTGATCACTACAAGGACTAAGGGCAATTCAAGATATTTCCTCAAGGAAAAGAACATGGAAGACAGATTTGTACAACATGCAGAGGGCAAAAGCCACCACGGCATGGTCTAATTGAAGTGCCACGTTGCTGAATCTTTAACTAAACTTCTCAAAGGCCATGATTCAGGCACCCAAGGTGGTCTGCAACACTGGGATGTTATGACAAAATATTTCTTGGGCAGCTCAAGCTACATCCCAAAATAACTTCTGTTTTTCAGCTGGATCTCTCTGCCTCAGTGAAGAAGAGACGCTAACAGCCTCCAGACTCTTGTTGTTGTAAAACTAAATAACATTTGTGAAGGACTTAGTGTAGTCATGAGCATGGTATAAAAGCTCTGAGGAAACTAATAATCCTGTCTTCAGGGCATTTAATAAAAAATGGAGAAAATGCTATAAACGGGAGAGCTGCAGCTCAAGTACGTGTAACAAACAGCGATAAACAGCGCTTCATCCCAGAAACATCTCTCTCTCTTTATATTGCTTAATAACTGGGTGAAACATGGAGAACTTCAATTGTGTTTACCTCTATGTATTTTACTCAGTCTGGAGAGGGTTTTTTTGCTTTAGAAAAAGAAAATAAGAACAACAAAAAAGCCCAACCCAGAGAGGTACACCTCCATCAGCTTGAAAACAGCAGCTTCACAGAATCATAGGGTTGCTTAGGTTGGAAAAGATCTTTCAAATCATAAGTCCAACAATAAACCTAATACTACCAAATCCATGGCTGAACCATGTCCCTCAGCACAAAAAGCTTCTGAAAGGTCAGCTACAATGCACTCTCAGAATTCTGCTCACAGGGCACGTTATGGTTTCAGGGGAGGCCAGATGTGGGATGAGTGAAGGTATGATCAGGAAAGCACGTAGGCAGGGTGTTTGGAGTATCTTATGGTAGAGGACCTGTTGGGACTGGGCCGCATGGAGGGTGGCATGAGGTTCTCTCTCTTTCCCTGCCTGTTGAAATAAGCCTGTGGGTCTCTGTTGTGGCTTCAGTTAAAGCAGAATCAATTTGTGACTTCAGCTCAGTCTCGTCTGAGTAACTTCATTTTCTGAGAATCCACTGCTTGTTTCAGACAGGGCTTCTCTCCAGCAGTGACCACGCGGAGCACAAAAAGGCTGATTTTTACATTCATCCCTATGGGAACCAAGGAAATCCTGGAGCTGAAGGAAAGAATTCTGCACCTGCAGCGAGGGGCAGACAGGAGAGGTGACCCCAAACTGACCAACGGAGTATTCCATCCCATATACTTCATACTCGGGATGAGACTGAGAGATCATCTCTTCTTTGATGGCGGATGTGGTGACTTCGTCTGTCTGTTTGCTACTCATCCTGAATCCGTGTTCTAAGCTCAGCTCCCTCTTCACCTCAGACCCTTTCCATCATGTTTGCCCTTCAGCATCTGTGGTGATGCACAGCCATCGAGGGCTGGAGGCATGATTTCATATATTTATATATATTTCATTATTGTCTTATAATGTCCTCCTCCTCCTCTTCCTCCTCCTCCTCTTCCTCCTCCTCCTTTTCCTCCTCTTCTTCTTCCTCCTCCTCCCTCTCCTCCTCCTTCTCCCTCTCCTCCTCCTTCTTCCCCTTCTCTTATTGTTGTTATTATTATTATTGTTATAATTATTATTGTTACTATTATTATTATTTTGTTGAAGCTGAAGTTTTAGTTTCCAACCCACTACTCGTTTTTCCTTCATTTCTCTCTCTCTTTTCCTTGGGGGTGGCAGGAAAGTGAATCATGAGCCCTGCTGCTCAGTTTTAGCTGCTGAAATTGTCTGGGCTGGGGTGAAACCATGACAGTACCATAGTCATTAAGCAAGTGACCTTCCATATCAATTCCTTCATTTTCTGGAAAGGATTGGCATCCCTCACTAAACGCTATGCCGAGTGGATATCACAGAAATGAAGGCAGCTTTCAGTCACTCATTAAGTCCAGAAATGTAGATCACAAATCTGTTACTGCTAAACCTGAGCTCAGAGTGTGTAGAGAGGTCCTCGTCACGAAGTTGAGGAGCTTTCCCAGAAAGCCTGGAAGCGCTTGGAGCTGCTACAGGTCTGATGGGCAGCAGCACTGACTGTGTGCTGCTACGAGATCAAGAGATTTGCTGATGTCTCCTTGGCAGGCAGTGGAGACAAAGATGGGTCTGGCCTCAAGATAACCCCACCTAACTCAGGAGCGCTGTATTGTTCACTTCTTGAACCTGTTTGTGTTGACTGGAAGTACACTGGGTTGGTTTTTTTACTCTCAGTGGAAAATGATGTTGGTATTATCTCAGACATTTTGGTACCTTGTTTACCCTTACTGTCAGCGGAAAATATTTCACATTGTTTGGTGCCTGATGTGAGGAGCCAGTGATATTCACTCCCGTTCTTCAATTCTCCTCACAAAACTGTTGTGTGCCAAGAGGCAACTGATGGAATTGCCTCAGAGACAGCTCTATTTCACAGCGCATGTACTGGAGCTTGGCATATAGCTTGTACCTGTCGGTGTTTGCAGATCCTTTGAGCTAAGTGTTATTTATACACATTTAAGAGCAGGTGTTTATAGATGGAATTTGATAATGTAACTGTCTAAGGGTAAAACTGTCAGAAGTATTAAATTGCAGCTCAGACCACTGTGTCTGGCATTTGTAGTGATGCTTCAGCTGTTGACTGACTTAGCAAAGGAGAAGTGGAGAGGCAGCTGTAGAGGTGTATTAGCAGTCACTCCGTATCATCTTTACAGGGAGATGTGAGCAGTCATAAGTCAAGCACAGCGCCTCACAAGAAGAGATGTGTTGCCTGTCAGGGGTTCTCATTACCTTTTCCACTAGAGAAATGACACTTCGGGTGTACACTGTAAGCTTTTCTGATGCAAGCATCGCAGTGCCAGTCTGCTCCCAGCACACGTTGGAAGAGGGACCTGCTGGGGATCAAGGCATTTGAGTGTGTGTAAAGGGAAAAAGACTGAAGACGGAGGAATTTGCAGTGTTTTTCTGCAGAGGGAATAATTCAAAACCAGGCTGTGACATGGCAGTGTGACGGAATGGAAACTGGAAGAAAACTAAAGTTTAAGAGATTGTAGAGGATGTGAGCTGCAGTCTGAGCTGTTTTCTCCTGCTGGTTTGAGTGGCTAGCCACACTGCGTTTATTAAGACCCAGCTTAGGATATGAAGCATTTGACTCATTATAATCAAATCCACTTCTTTGAGCCCCTGTTTAATTACAGGAAGATGCTCACCAGGCTCTGTTTCCCTAAAGGCAATGGAGATAGCTCCCTTGCCTATTGCTCCAGGAGGCTTCTCTGCCCCTCACACCATTTTCCTGCTGAGGATTTTCCTCCCTGCATGCCCTGGGGAGCAGTGAGAGCTGCTCAGTAGCGTTCGAGCAGATGCAGTGACGCAGTGCCCTGCAGCCACCCCATGGCACAGGCCTTGGGCATCGTACCCTTCTGGCTTCATGTCAAGAGTGGGGTGAAGGACCTTCCTGAGGGGTCACCCTGTGGATATGTGCCTTGTGGGATGAAAACCAATTTGCCCAGGCTCTGTCTGCTTCGTCCCCAGAGGGCAGTTACATTTAAGGGAATGTTTATCAAATATTCATATAATTTAGGCATCTGATTCGTGTAAACCAGGACCTTCAGCTTGCAATTTGCACTCTGTGGTTCTTTGTAAATATATATGCACGTAGATATATATTTATGAATATGTGTATGCACACAGTTATATGTATATATAAAAGCACAGAAAGCTAAATTGTGTCTGGCTGGGATGGAATTATAATTTCTTCATAACTGCATATACATCCACAAACATATATAATCCTTAGAGATTTGTAAATCCTTCCTTTACTCTGCAAACTCTTTTTTCTGCCACCAAATTGCTTTCCCATGTTCAAAAAGGAAAAAAAAACACCCCACCAATAATATTTATTTTAGAACATGTTAGAGGGTAACAGGGCCCAGTGTAGAGATTGGAGGTAGCACCTCAATGTCAAACACTCAACTGCCTTTTTGGTTCCTCTTCTCCCTTCAGCAGCGAGTCCCTGCTTGTCCTTGCGCTGGCCTGGTCTGTGATTGACCCTGCTAAGGGATTTGGGATGAACATTTTCCTCCATTTTGGCAAAGGTGGCTCTTGGCCCCTCTTCCCTGCTGTCTGATGCTGGCTGTGTGGCGGGCTACGTATGTCTTTTAGAGTAATAATTTCGTGAGCTTGCTGGTAAGGTACCATAACCTGGGCTGCATCAAAAAAAGTGAGGCCAGCAGATCGAGGGAGGTGATTCTGCCCCTCTGTTCTCTCTTGTCAGATCTCATCTGGAGTCCTGTGTCCTGTTCTGGAATCCCCTACATAAGAAAGATATGGAAATGTTGAAACTGGTCCATGGGAGGCTACAAAGTTGATCCAGGGGCTGGAGCACCCCTGCTTTCAGGACAGGCTGAGAGAGTTGGGGTTGTTCGGCCTGGAGAAGAGAAGGCTCCAAGGAGACCTGATAGCGACCTTCCAGTACCTGTAGGGCTACAAGAAAGCTGGGAAGGGGCTTTTTACAAAGGCTTGGAGTGACAGGACAAGGGGGAAAGGGTATAAACTGGAGAGGGGCAGATTTAGATCAGACATAAGGAAGAATTTCTTCACCATGAGAGTGGTGAGGCCCTGGCCCAGGTTGCCCAGGGAGGCTGTGGCTGCCCCATCCCTGGAGGTTTTCAAGGCCAGGTTGGATGGGCGTTGGGCAGCCTGATCCAGTGGGAGGTGTCCCTGCCCATCACAGGGGAGTGGAACTGGGTGGGCTTTGAGGTCCCTTCCAACTCAAACTATTCTATGATTCTATAATTCTATGTTTCTTTGTCTCCTCATTTTCCATTTACCTTGAAACCTCTTGCATACCTGTAACTGCCTCAGGGCTCCTGCTTTTCTGCTTTCCCCACTGCAGCTGGAGCACCCTTGCACCATGGTCTCCTGGGAAATCTCAGCCAATCCTCACCCCTCTGGCACATTTCTAAGTCAACAAGGGGAGGTTTAACCTTTATGGCTAGACACCAGCCCTCTGTTGTCAGATCTGATTCCTCAAATCTTTTCTGTGCTCTTCCTTTATAAAATGACCTTACAAAGATTTCAAACTAAAACCTAAGAGACAGAAGACTTTGTGGCAGTTGTCCAGCATGTTACACTCATAGTATTTTCTCATGACACCTAGAAAATAAACTAAAGAATAGAGCTTTTGTTGTCTCTCTTGACAAAGATGTTTTTGCGTGCCCTTTCTTATGTACCACAGCATTATTTACTTGTTGAGTAAGAATGAGTTTATTAGTTTATTCCTTCAAAGATGACAAGGTGGAGGAAGAAAGGAGCCATGCAGCAACCCAGTAGAGAGGAGAAATTGAAGGGGAGGGAAGTACAAAAGTCAATGTTAGAAGTGTTTAGAGCATGTTTTTTCATAGGTGCTATAAAACTCTAATTAAATGCAGTATCTCGGAAGTACTTTTATAGGTCACAACAAAAATTTGGCAGTGAAAGCAAATGCTGTTACTATATTATGTTTTACTTCACCCTTGTTGGACCAATTTTCAGCTTTACTTTCAAACGTAATTACAACACTATGAATCAGGGAGAGATACACCAACACCGACAGCGTTACCCTGGTGCAAAGCTGCAGTAGTGGGGCTGCCTCCTATTTCTCAGTGACCTGGAGCTATAGCCTCCTATTTTAGCCACAGGCAGTTACAATCTGAGTGTTTTTATCGGATAAGGCTCTGTTAAATTTATGATGGTCTGGGATAAATAGTGACTGGATAGTCCATTCTTCTCCCACCTCTTTTAAGTCTACAAATAACAGAGAAATCATTCTCAAATGTATAAGTTAAAAAGACTTTCTTTTTTTTTTAAAAAAAAAAAGAAAAAAACCACAACGACCTTGTGAAGGAAAACCAAAATTGAAGAAAAAGTCTTGACAAAAGAGCTGTCCCTTGAGCCATTGTGATTTCATGTCAGGCGTCTTCCATCTCCCATGTGTGCATAAGCCCAACCTCAGATAATATTGGCTGCTATCTAGCTTGACAAAAGGGATCTTGTTCTTTGCCAGGTAACAAATAAGGATACCTCACCATTGGTTGTAGTCTTAGCTGGAGCTGCTGGAATCATAGAATCGTTAAGGTTGGAAAAGACCTCTAAGATTATTCAGTCCAACTGTTAGCCCAACCCCACCGTGCCTACTAGACCGTGCCTCAGAATGCCTCATCTAATCATCTTTTGAACTCAGCCAGGGATGGAGACTCCACCGCTTGCCCGGGCAGCATCTTCCAATGCTTCACCACTCTTCCAGTAAGTTTTCTAACACTCAATCTAAACCTCTCCTGGAACAACCTGAGGCCATTTCCTCTCACCCTATGACAGGAAGCTCTGCAAAGTGAGTGCAGGAAGTCTTGGGCAGAACGTGGGTTTCTTCAGTATGAAAGTGGGGTGGCCCTGGCCCAGGTTGCCCAGGGAAGCTGTGGCTGCCCCATCCCTGGAGGGGTTCAAGGCCAGGTTGGATGGGCCTTGGGCAGCCTGATCCAGTGAGAGGTGTCCCTGCCCATGGCAGGGGGTGGAACTGGATGATATTTAAGGTCCCTTCCAACCCAAACTATTCTATGATTCTATGAGTTGCTGGTACGTAAGCAGCATTGCAGGATTTGGGGGGTGTGTGTCACATGTGTGCTCAAGAGATGTCCTTGTGACACAGGGAATCATTAATGATTTCGTTTTCCCTAAGTCTCTGTCTCATCAGTCCCTGTGAGTTTGAAGCGGCTCAGTGTGCTTTCCACATTAGGACTATTCTCAAGATACTTGCTCATTAGCAGGAATTACAATTACTACATACTTTGAACTGATTAAACAGTCTAATGATCATTACTAACAATAGTAGCTATTCTAGTTAAGAGTGCAATCGGTTCATCAAAGTCTTACATTTTGGAGGTGGAATTCTGCCCCTGGGAAAAAAAAGTGTTCCTACCTCCTCCCAGGAACAACAGACGGTACCGACTCTATACAGAAATGGCATAAAAAGGATTGTTCTCCTTATAGGTATCAGCTATTGGCCATCACAGCAAGGGTGTGGGATGGGCTAGAGCAGTGATGTGATCCTATGTGGGAAGCTCAAAGCTCCTGCATAACGCTACTTTAGGAGTGAGAGCTGGAAAAGCTGCTGTCATAAGCGGGCTTGATGGGCCGGTGCCTGTGTGACAGTGAGGATGTGTCAGCATCCTCGATTTGAAGAGACAGCACTCTGAAAAATCTGCGTTGTTTTCCTTGGTTTGCTGTAAATAAAGCTGATTTTTTTTCCCAGTAATGAATTATTTGGATAGCACGATTTCTAATACATCTGTCTAAAACATTAAATCTTTGCTGTGTAGATTTCGGACTGATTTAAACAAGAACCACCCTAGAGCAGCTAACGTGTACAGGGCTTGTATTGTTTCCCATGTAGGTGCCTGCAAATGCGCGCATGTTAATACAGAGACTCTCTGCCTGGGACTCCCAGCGCTACTGCAGCATGTTGGAATTTTTGTCTTGGAATATTTTCTTCCAGTATTTCATGTCTGAATTCATCTTAGACTTATGTTCACCTTGTGATAGAAGTCATACTTGCAATGCTATTTTTAGACGTTTATGTCTAGTGCCATGAACTGTACTCGTTGTAAATGTTTCAAAGGGTGGGTATGCCTTCCCTTTTAAAAAGTCCTGGGCTGGAGCCTTTTGCCGCAAGGTCATGTCCCCTAAATTTAACTTCTGTTTCTGTCCCTCTGCATGTGTACATTCTTTGCTTGGGAGATGAAACAGTCCTTATTTCTCATTGTTAGTATACCCAATTTTTTGTGAATTACTTTGTATTGCAATTCTGTTTCATTCCATATTGCCGTAATAAAGCCAGCTGAGATGAAGAATGATATCAAGTTGGAAAAACAGTTGAGCACTACATTATGATACAAATGTAAGAAAAGATACTTTAAACTGCTGAAGGAAAAAGAGTTTCTAATATCTGCAATAATCAAAACTGTAACAAAAAGAACAATTTTCAGGAATAATGTGGCAGTTAAAATGCTTATCTTTGGATATGATGATCGTTACCATTAAAGCAGTGGTTTTACATCTTTTAAAAAGCTGTACAAATATTTACTGATTTGTGATGCTATTAGGAGTACGGTAGGGGACTGCAGTTTTCTGGTGCTAGGGCTGAAATAAAGGTAACGTTCACGCTGGGTCCCTATGTGCTCCAGAATTTCTTTAATCATTAATAAAACTGAGAATTACTTTGTCAAGTACGTAGGATTAGATGCAGGAAGGGTTTATGTATGTAAAATGTGGGTGCAGCAATGCCCATGGCTCGTGCATCTGATTACACGGACTGGTGGGATCTAAAAGTGTCTGTGGGAACAGGGACTCCTTACTCGGCGCTGGAGAGCTTATTATGGTCATGCGGAAACTCAATCTTGATATTTAGCAGTCGCTAAGTGCTTACATGAAGCTGTGGGCTCCTCTGCTCCCACGAAGGATGAAATGTTGATCACCGCGTGCCCAGAACAGCGTCCACAGCCAATGGCAGGAAAAGGTACACTTTTCAAGACAGCGAGAGTATTTCTGAGCAGAAAGCATAGAGGAAGCATGCCTTATTTTCATTAAACATGGACTTTCCGTGTGTTGTTCAGGGAAAGGTCTACATGGAGGGTAAAAACAGGCAGTTGATATGCCCCGTGGCTGCATGCATAAATGCGCTGTTGCGTTTTGCTGTGAAACAGGAAGGCTATTTTTCAAAGTCATCAAAGAACTGAGGGTTTCTGAGTATAGAAAGAACCTTGGATAAGCCCTTGGTTAAGAGGCAGTGATCAGACGCAGGAGGTCAAGGGCCCGACCTCAGCTTTGCACCCGTGGGAAGTGATCTCGGTGCTGTGACTTGTGTGCATACGCAGCGCTATAAATAACATCCACCAGGATCGCGACCGACGTTTGAAGAAACGTGACATATTGCAGAGTGCCACATGGCACTATGCTGTAATACCCCGCGATAATAACGGGAATATAAGCAACTGTGAACAGCCTATAATTTTAGTTGGTGTATTTAATCCACAACACATTGGCTTCACCTGGAGCAGGTCAGAGATGGCTCCAGCAATGAGGAGGGCTGAGGAAATCGACTTCATGACAAGGTAATGACTAGGTAATAGGGACAACAGCATCCAGCAAAAAGTTTATTTAGTGAAGATAAAAGTGCATCTCACTGGAGTAACTTTGCTCCATATATATTTTTATGGATGTGTATGACAACTTTACATTGCAGGAATCTCTACATAATAATAAAACCAGAAATTATATTGCTCACCAGCAGCTAAATTGTCCCATATATTGTCAGATGGGGTAAATGTTTTCAGGCTGCTATAATTTTCTGCATATCCTATTTATTGCTGCAATTATTGTTTCACTGTTAACAATAATTTGGCTCAGCGTTTTGTTGCCAGGTACTTGCTTTGTTTAAACACCAGAAAATGTAATCCATAAAGGAAAAAAAAGCCTTTGTATTTCAAAGCATTTGCTTGCGAATTCGACAACATGTAAAATAGTGGGGTTTATTATTATTATTATTTATTTTATCTCTTGTCTTGACCTGTTTACAAGCAGAAAAGAGTAAACCTCAATAAGGTGTTTGAATTCATCTCATGACCTTGTCCTGCAGCTTGGGAGATGCTGGAAGGTTTGTTTCTCTCCTCTGTACTTGTGCAGCCCCCGTGAAAGCAGGGTTTGGGCTCACAGCCCAGCCTGGCAGCTCAGAGAGACGTGCAGCACCCCACTCCTCTATCCAACATCTGTGCCTGTGGACTTCTTCTGATCCTCAGATTGCTGCCGTCTCTGACTGGGAGGGGGGAAAGAATTTGCCAGCTCCTCAGGAGCTCTGGAAGCCTCTAATCAAGAGCTATTGTCAGTGCAGACAAACTCAATTTACATCATTTCCCAGGCCTAGCTTCGTGCTTTACTTCTGCAGTAGTTTTGCAAACACAGCTTGTAGGTTAGTGTGACCTTCCCGCCAGCCTATCTCACCCCGGCCAGCGAGCCGTCCTGCCTGAGGGATGGCTGGGAAGTTTCTGTGAGCTGTGCAGATCCTGAGGTGGATAATGCTTTCAGATCCTCTGGGAAAGCCTAAAAAATCAGCATCTGTGCATAGCAGCCACTGACAGGACTCAGCTAAACAGCCTGCTGGGTGCGGACATGTGTCGGTGCTTTTTGGCTCCTCACTGTATGAGCAGAGAAATGAAGTTGGGGAAGGGTTGGGAGCACAGAGGTTCTAGGAGCTGCTGAAGGACCTGGAGTTGTTTAGCCTGCAGAAGAGAAGGCTGAGGGAAGTCATAGAATCATAGAATCACCAGATTAGAAAAGATCTCTGAGATCACTGATTCCAACCGTACTATCTGCCAATAAACCGTATCCTTAGGTACCTCATCTACCTGTCTTTTAAATGCCTCCAGGGACGGGGACTCCACCACCTCCATGGGAAGCCTCTGCCAGTGCTTGATGAACCTTTAGGTGAAAAATGTCTTTCTAATGTCCAATCTGAACCTGCCCTGGTGCAGCTTGAGGCCATTCCTCTTTGTTCTTTCACCTGTCACTTAGGAGAAGAGACCAGCACCCACCTCACTGCAACCTCCTTTCCAGTAGTTGTAGGTGGTGATAAGGTCTCCCCTCAGCCTCCTCATCTCCAGGCTTGTTGCTCTCTGCAGCTCCCTGAAAGGAGGTTCTGGTGGGGTGGGTGCTGGTCTCTTCTCCCAAGTAACAAACTATGGCATGAGGGGAAACTGCCCCAATTTGCAGCAGGGGAGGTTTAAGTTGAATATTACAAACAATCTCTTTTCTGAAAGAGTGGTAAACCTTCGGAAGAGGCTGCCCAGGGAAGCGGTGGAGCTGCCACCCCTGGATGGGTTAAAAAAACATGTAGCAGTGGTATTTTGGGACATGGTTCAGCAGGCATGGTGCTGTTGGGCTGATGTTAGGACTGGATGATCTTAGAGGTCTTTTTCAACCTTAATAATTTCATGATTCTATGAAGCTGAAGAGCATTCCAGCTAAGAACTCTGGATGATGATGTAGGAAATGCATAGCCTGGGGTTGAGGCATCACGAAAGTGCAGGCTGATGCAATGCCCACCCCCCTCCCCATGACCTCATATTCAGTTTTGGTAGATGGCTTTTGTTCATCCAGGGATTTGTGGGCATGGGGACAGCTGCTTCAATCTTGCTGCTTCTCCCACCACCCCGATTTAAGCAGGATCTTGCTAGAGGTGTGGGGGACAGGGAGAGAGACTGGTCATGAAGGGCACTGATACAATAAACCAATATTGCTTTGGATATAATTTCATACTAGTTCAGATCAAGGAGTCATTATAGAGCAGCCTTGGAGTCTCTGGAATGAGAGCCATCTGCCTGGAGGTCTGCCCTGACATGCAGGTACCGAAAGATTGGGCTGTCTCCCTGCCAAGTGAAGGAGCTGTGGAGGTGCTGGGAGTGCGTCTGGGTAGGAACTTAGGTGGAAGCCACAGATGGCGTAAGAGGCCTTTACTGCCAAAGTTATCTGTAAGTGAAAGTCTGAGCTTTTGGGCTACGTCTGGCCTGTTCTAACTTTTCTCTTGGAATGTTCCCGTGCAACTGTCACATTTGTTCAAAGGAGGAGCAGCGTGAGGCCAGCTGAACCTGAGAATGAGTCTTAAGAGGAGCGGCTGAGGGAACAGAGGTTGTTTAGCCTGAGAAAGAGAAGGCTGAGGAGAGACCTTATCACTGCCTAAAACTACCTGAAAGGAGGTTGTAGAGAGGTCTCTTCTCCCAAGTGATAGGTGATAGGACAAGAGGGAATGGCCTCAAGTTGCACCAGAGGAATTTCATGTTGGACATTAGGAAAACATATTTCACCTAAAGGGTTCTCAGGCTCTGGCAGAGGCTTCCCATGGAGGTGGTGGAGTCCTCATCCCTAGAGGTATTTAAAAGACAGGTAGATGAGGTACATAAGGACATGGTTTATTGTCAGATAGGTATGATTGGACTCAATGATCTCAGAGATCTTTTCCAACCTGGTGATTGTATGATTCTATGATTCTCTCAGCCACAGAAGAAAGGGCAAGCCTGGTCTGTTATTACCAAAGGTCCATGCTAACCTTGTGGCCTCCCACTGTGATGGGAGAGGTGATGCTGCACATCCCCATGCTGTGCCCTCTGCAAAGGGCAGCACAACCAGCTAGATGTGGCAAGGTATCAAAACAGCGCTGCTGAGTGATCTTGGCAAAATCAAAGGTCTTTGCGAGCTGGAGCCGGGTCTGTAGGGCATTGCCGGCTTTCTTTTTAAAGGCTTTTCTCTTTTGAGACTGGTGAATATAACTACCTAAGATCAAGGTGTTACTCTTTCATTGGAAGCTGTTTCATTTTACGGCATTCCTTTACAACAAAGCAGAGACGAGTTTGTGCTCTAATGATGGGCACGACTGTTTTAGATAGGGGAGCTACTGTTAGCATAAAAACGCTATATACTGTTGGCATCGAGTGCGCTACTCCCACTGGTTTCCAAATTTTGTGCCTCCGTGTGCAGATTCCTAGAAAGTCTGTGCACATGTGAAAATATTTAAATAGCGCATGTTTTCTGTAAGCTCTGAGAGGCACTGAACAGATACACTGTCGTGAAGTTTAGTGTTTTAAATATTCCTCACTGAATAAATAGAAGCAGATCATCCATGAAGGATGACTGTTTATTCTGCTCATGAGAAGACCTTAATCATATATTAATGACTGTAATACTTGACCTTCAAGGGTGAGATAACCTACATACATGCAAAATCCCATATTGCTACACCTTGAACTTTGTATAACATTCAGATACCATTGCTGCACTCTTAAATATGTGCCATACCTATTTGACCCGTGTATGCCTGCACTTGCATTATAAGGTAATAAATAATGACTTCTGGGGGTTAAGGAGTCTTCGTAAGAGCTGCTCCAAATCGATTAATCAGTAACTATTGATTACCAGCATGTTCTATTAATTTCATTATGATGTCTAAAGGGCAATCCATAGCAATTAAATAAAAAGTCGTCTGATAGCTCGTGGTAATTGAATTTGTAAATTTATTAGCTTATGTTCATTTACTCCAAATATAAGTAATTAATATTTTATGCAACTGTTTTGAAAGTGAGAATTCTTTGGGGATTCCTGTAATTGGGGCAGACAGACCTATTTCACTGGGAACCCCGAATGCTGAGGAATGCTAATGATTTGCAAATAAAGGCAGAAACTTGTAACTAAGCTTCCCAGGCACAGTAGCTTCTGTCTGTGTGCGGAGAAACAAATAGACCAATTACCGATTTCCAAAGATTTTTCTGTTACTGTAAGCGTTTTCTTACCTTTCTTTGTATTTATCACAGGCTGCATTACATTTTAGAGCAGTGCTTCGGCTGTTAGTAATTAAAAAGAGGGGCTTCTTTTGTGGGAGAGGGTGCTGGTGTGTGGCTCTGCCTTCTGATTTCCAGTGCAACACCAGTTTCAACTTTGAAATGAGGTGAGAAGAAGAGGGGGAAACCCGTTTCTCAAAGTTAGATGAACCGTCCTGTGGTGAATACTGGAACATCTATTTTCTGCATTGATTGTGACTTTACGCGTCCATGCT
Source organism: Cuculus canorus (assembly GCF_017976375.1). Lineage (NCBI taxonomy): Eukaryota > Metazoa > Chordata > Aves > Cuculiformes > Cuculidae > Cuculus > Cuculus canorus. The sequence continues at coordinate 77,222,426 of NC_071441.1, forward strand.
GATCGCATGGAGAGATGGTCTACCGTTTGGAGTAATTATTCCTTTGGATTATGCCATAAATATGCCTGCTAGGTGAGGATGGAAGAGCAACATTTCTCTTGGAGCTCTCAAAAGCTTTCTGATTTTTGCTTTCCTTGGGGAAGCTAATAACTGGTATAGAGACAAATGCAGACATTATCAGGCAAAATTAAGGTATAAATCACTGGAGAGAGAATCTCTGTGTCGCTCTGCAGCGGTCAGGGGAAATCTGATTTTGCTCTCTACATTCTGTGTCATGTCTGTACCTCTGTCACAGCCCATTTGTTTGCCATCCCTGCCACTTCGTTCTTCTTCACTTGAGCGTGCGGCTGATAATGACTGACTGGGTTAAGGGGTATCGGAAGCTCTGTCTGCGCCCGAGGAGGCACCCGTCTGTAACCGGCCGGCGGGAGGTAGCCTGAGGCCGCTGTTGATTGCGTTGGCTCTGTGCCCACGATTGCAGTCCAGCTGCAGTTTTTGCTCACATCAAAGCTTGTTCTTTGCCTTGTTGTTGGGATGCAAATGCCATTTCTCTGTCCAGATAAGTTATTCCTCTTTGGAATAACTAAGGGTGGTGATGGGCACCTAATCATGAAGTCATTCATAGCCATGGAATGTCTGCAACCTTGTTATAGGGAGGAAGGATGGAGCTGTGGGGCCATTACAGCAAAGGCAATAGGGGATTTGTTTTGAAACTGGAAAAGATGGGATATTTAATCCAAGATCTCCACTTCTTCCAGAAGGATGCAAATATTAGCTTTGATGGTGAAGACTATCCATCCTCAGAATGGCGCTCCTGGTCAGAACAAGAAACAATTCTGCTTCTTGTATAGCACTTGGTCACAACATTCAGAGTGGTCTCGAGATGAATCTCCTGCTCTGATTGAAATAGTGAAAGACTGTGAATGGGATCTTGGAGTAAAGTCCACTGAGCTGTTAGATGTTATGGTTGTTCTGTGGCAACTGTTTCATTGATATGAATGGTTGTGCTGTTTCTTTATTTGTGACCTTGCCATGTCCACCACCAGACAGTATGTTCCATGAGATGCAGTCATCTGCCAAACTTTTGTTATTCAGTTGGTGATTTCAGTTTGTTACCTTTCCTCAAACAACAGGAAAGCTGGGGAGGGGGTCTTCACCAGGGAGTGCAGTGATAGGACTAGGAGGCATGTTTTGAAGCTCAAAAAGGGGAGATTGAGATGAAATCTTATGGAGAAATATCCTCCTGTGAGGGTGGGAGGCCCTGGCCCAGGTTGCCCAGAGCAGTGGTGGCTGCCCCATCCCTGGAGGGGTTCAAGGCCAGGTTGGATGGGGCTTGGAGCCCCTGATCCAGTGGGAGGTGTCCCTGCCCATGGCAGGGGGTTGGAACTGGATGATTTTAAAGATTCTTTCCAATTCAAACCATTCTATAATTCTATGATTCCATGAGCCTTCCTCTCAGAAACGTTGGGTGAAAAATTTTTGTCTCTTAGTTAATCTCTAGTCTTTTTTCCAAACTTTCTCTTTCCCTATTTATTGTTCTCCCATTTCTGGTGGTACCTGGAAAATAGAGTTCCTAACAATTTTTGTCCGTTTGTTTTCTTTTTCTCAGCTCCCCGGATTGCTGCACAATACATCACCAGGAATGGCCGTTCTGGACCTGCAGTGGGAATGCACCTGCTCTGCTGTCAGAGAGAATTCCTTTTCTCAGGTGTGTCTTTAATCCATTTAGCATGGCCTAAGCTGATTTCTTTTTTTTGTGTGTGTTGTCCTCTTTACTTATTCAGACCTCATGCCCTACAAAGTTAAATGTTTAAGAAGGATGTCTTTGCCAATATACAAACCTTAATGCTGGCAAGATATTCCGCAAAGTAAACACTAGTTTCTCTAAGCTCCTGTTGACAGGCATTAATAAAAGATGAAATTAGGGTAATATGGTGTAATCTTTCATAGCTGATATTTTTACATTCCAGGAGTAATTTGATGATGCTGTGTATTTCATCCTCTGATAGCCATATGCTGGCTGGCTTTCTCCCAGCTGTGGGTTGTGAGTATTTGTTGAACACTGCTGCCTTTTTCTATTATCAATTCTACCACTTGTGTTTAGTAATGGGCTATACTAATATGGATAAATCCACTAAATGGATTCAGTTGTTAGTAAGATGTGGGTGGTGTCTTTGAAAAGAATAACATCCCAGATTATTTCAATTATGTCGGTCACAGACTTCTTTTTATTGCCCTTTTACTTCCCTTATCTGTACTCTACAGTTCCCAGATTCTGTCACATATTGATTGCCATTAGCTTTCTCTTGAGTTTTCAAATGATAATTAAAAATATTTGTGTTAGTGTTTTCCCTTTAAGGAAGACTGGCAACTCTATTGTTGCTTTGTAACAGTGTTGGTTTTTCCCTTTGTGAAACTGTGGTTCGTTAGCCATATAGTTGTGGTGGTTTTATTTTTCCTAAAAGCATATGATAACAGAGAATAACTTCTGTTTAGACATAGTTACTGGTTTTTATCCTCTCTGATTTCACTTATAGTTTTCAGCTTTTTGAAATCTACCCTTGCAAAGCTGTATGTGATTACAATTTAGTCTCTCCTTTCCATACACGTAACAAATGCAATCAAGTCATGATCACTTGCACTCAAGAAACAGCTGGTTTCCAATTTTTTGGTTAATTCCTCCTTATTTACGAAGAAGATGACCAACACACGACTCTGTCCTCCTTTCCATCTCTCCACGCTGCTACAATATTGAGTTAAGAAATGCAAATGTAAAACCTCTATGTCATTGAAGGCTCTTTTAGTACTCTTGGATGTAGTTGAAGTTACTCGCTAACTGATAATTCCACTGAGAGTTGCATGACCTGTGCTTTCTCTTTTAGGACCCTTCTTCATAGAATCATAGAGAGATAGTTTGGGTTGGAAGGGTCCTTAAAGATTATGTATTTCCACCCCCTGCCATAAGCAGGGACACATCCCACTGGCTCAGGCTGCCCTAGCCCCATCCAACATGGCCTTGAGGACCTCCAGGGATGGGGCAGCCACAGCTTCCCTGGGCAACCTGGGCCAGTGTCTCACCACTCTCCTGGTGAAGAAATTCTTCCTAATGTGTAGTCTAAATCTGCCCCTCTCCAGTTTATACCCATTGCCCCCAGTCCTATCACTACAAGCCTTTATAAACAGTCCCTTCCCAGCTTTCTTTACCCTTTTAGGTATTGGAAGGTCACTATAAGGTCTCTTTGGAGCCTTCTTTTCTCCAGGCTGAACAAGTCCAACCCTCTCAGCTTGTTCTTGTGTCGGAGGACACACAAATGACTTTTGTGTGGGTTCACTGGTTTCTGCTAAACACCTTCCACTGTTAGCATGTTGTATGACCTGTACCTCCCTTCTTTGCTCAGAAGGGACTTAGCCTTGCCTCTCGTGCAACTTGGTAATTCTCCTTTGAAGCTTGTGTTCCGTGAAAGCTTTTATGCTAACCAAGGAAGGAAGTAGACAGATGCTATAAAGATGAACAGAAATCTCCCACATCCAACGTTGCAATCTGATTTTCTTCCACAAAGTCTGGAAACGCATAAAAAGAAAAAGCATTTATTTTGGGGGATGCAGGGAAGCAATGTGAGACTTCACAAACTGGGTCCTTGTAACTTGTACTGTGTGTGGAATTGAAATTCATGTGGGCAGATAAAGGAGGTTTTTCTTTTTCTCGTCAAAGTCATATGGCAAGAATTTCCTTTCCTTCATGAAAGCAGCATTAGATAGTCATGGCACAAGACTTATAAAGTGTTATCAACCCTATGGGAAGAAAAACATTAAAGATTTGTCTATGAATTTATTTTTCCTTAGCATAAGGGTGCCTGCATAAGCCGCCACCTGTGATCCATGCTGTCCAGGTCAAAAGACTTCAAAGCAGCACAGGGGAAGAATACTTTCTTTTTTGCATCTATGCATACAGAGGCCGAGATTAGCCTGTTTGCAAAATCCTTTTATATTCCCTTCCCTCAGTTTCTCCCTCCCCTTTTCTTTTAAAGACATCTGTTTAAAACTCAGCTCTCAGGCTAGACGGGGGTCCCTTGATTGCACAAGCATGCTCCTGGCTCTCTGATTCAGCCAATTAAGGGCTCAGCTAGCTAACATTACCATTTTAATGCTACTTATTGGGTGGCACAATTTGCTGCATGTGAAGAATAGAGTTCATGCCCCGCTATGTGCAAAGTGGCTTATTTGGCAAGTTTGCTGTTAAAGAAATCTTTAATTAACAGCGGCTGCAGTATTTGTTTTCTCTGACTGAGGTGGGGATAGGGAAAATGGAAACAAGCAGCAAACACAAGGATTAATTGTCAAGTTAAACTGTTTATACTGTTTTTGCTTAGGGTCTTGTTACGGTGCTCATCACTGGAACACTTTAGCTGTATTGCTGTTTTCTTGTTTGCATAGATTCTAGGAAAATATGGGGTCTGATCCTGCTGCTTTTAATGTAAGAGTTAATCAGAATTAAGTCTACATTACCAATTGAATCGCATCACGGTAGCATTGGCATAAGTTTTGGAAATTAAAAAAAGGAGCTTTTTGTTATGCCTAGAACGTTGTTAACAGGCAAATAGGAAGTGCACCTTAAATGCAGTGTTTTGAATATGTTAGTCTAATAAAAGTCTTAATCTCATCAAAATACAACTAATGGGTACTATTAGTCCCATTACAATGATAGGCACTCACAGCTCACATCATCTAGTTAATATGGAAAAGGCTTACTAATCACAGAGCCGAAGGCGTGCTGCTCCTCTGAAGGCAGGAGGGCAGGGACGGCAATTCCGGCCAGCTGGGCTTCGGTGCGGGAGGTGGAGGTTATTTGTTCATAATAGCTGCTGTCTGATGTGTGCGCTACACATAAACAAATGCGATGTAAGTGGAGGCTTGGAAGAAAACCACGCCAAAGGGCTGGCTGCTGGGCTTGGGCAACACCGGCTAAAAGTAAGCCTGAACAAAGAAGTATGGGTAGTTGGACTTGAGAGCCTGCAAAAAGCCATTGTGGATGCAAACTCAAACCTGTGTGTGGCTTGGGTTAGAGGTCTCAAAAGTATGACAGCCATAGGTATGAAACAAAAGAAAGAAATATGAGTGTGGGTTTTTTTCCTTAAAAGATTAGTCTGGATGTTGGGAACGTTAATGAATTGAAAGTGCCTCGCTGAGGTCAGGCTGTCGGCAGGTGCACATCAGCAGCTCTCCGTAGGTGCAGCAATAATGATTTGTAACTACAGAAAAGACCGAACCCTGCCGGGAAGCTGTACCCTAGAGCAAGGAACACAGAGAACAGGGGACAGTGCTCAGATACCTTGGTAACGGCCACGTAGCACAGGGCCAAAATAGCCTGATTTAAAAAGAAAACCAAAACCAGCCTCCCAAAACATTGTCTCATTTCTGCATGGGTTATTAGCATGTGCTAGGGCTATGTGTGAGCTGCCGTGTGCCCATATCCCACATTGACAGTAGTTTATCCTGAGTCTTTCTGTGCGGCTCTGCTTACTCCACTTTGAAAGCAGAGGACATCTGCTGCTGTAGAGAGCAACTCCTGGTGCATACTAAGAGCATTTAAGTATTTTCCATGTTTACTAGCCTTGAAACAGCTGAATAACCTCCTCTTAGGATGCTTTATCTTTTGCTTTGAATCCTGCGGCTTGAAGCTGTGCAGGATAAAAACCTTCAGGGGGTCATTTGGAACCATCACTAAACTAAAGCACACAAATTTATTAGCTTTTCTGCCTCTTATTTCTGTAACTTCTTGGTCATTGCTGTTTGTGATGGTCAATGAGTAACATTTTCCCTCAATTCTCTGAGGGAGGAAACAGCTTCATGCATTTTATTTTGGAGAGGAATCTCTTTGTGGAGAGAAAGCCAAAAGCAAGGTGGCAGAGGCTGTCCTTGGGTATGCAGAGCCGGCAAGAGGAGCCTTCCCTCCAACCCCCTGTTTGCGGTTCAGGCTGAGCTTTAGCACAACATGTGGCCTGTACCCATTGTCTGCAGCACCACAAAAGCCTTGATTGCTCCTTCCGTTGCTCCTCTCGGTGTAGCATTATCAAACATTTATTCAGCACGGCACACGGTACAGAACTCATAAAACTTCATAATAAAAAAATGTATTCGTGATGCCAGACCCCACGGAGGATGCGATAGCAAGATGCTGTGTTGTGAAGCTTCTCGGCAGGTTAAATAGCTGAGGAGGATGTGGGGGGAGGTTAATGGTTCAGTGGGTTGATTATTTTTGAAGGGTTAACAAATCCTTAAGGGAAAAGTGTTAACGGCATGCCCGAAAGAGATGGAGGTAAAAAAAGGTGGTACAAAGACGTGTGGAAATGCAAGGTAGATGGGAGGAATGGGTTAGGGAAAAGGCTTTGAAAGGGAAAAAGGTCTTCAGAGAACATACCCCAAGCTGCTTTTGTGCACATAAGCTTAAGTCACAAATAACCATCACAGGTGGGTGCCGACAGAGCTGGGGAAAGGCAGGAAGAGCCATATGGGCGGCGAGGGCAGGGATGGAGGGAGGGGGCTGATTACATTGCTCCCTTTTCCCCATATCTCTTTGCTCTGCCTTTTCTGCTGATGCTGCTTGTGCGTATGCAGTGACCTGACTGTGCGAAACAACACTCCTGCCTGCAGTACCGTGCCTGGTGGGGGTACGGCACTTCGTTCCTTGTGATGTGAAAGTCAGTCCCAGGGAGGCTGGGTGCAGCCCTGGAGGCTCCTGTGGTAGCTGGCTGATGTACAAAGGCGTACAGGTCTGCTGAATTTTATGGAGGGCAGGGAAGGAAAATAACCTGCTCACCCAAACCAGGGGCATAAGTTCCAGCAGAGCTGTCAGTTACCGAATCCGTCTGCCAGAGGTTTGCAACCGAGCTGGGTGGCAGCCAGGACTTAAGGGATGCTGTTCTCACCTTCCTTTTGTTTTGTTGGTCTTCTCTTTTTCAGCTGTTCTGGCCCCCAATCAAAATACCTTTCTTTCCCCCAAAACCCAAGACTTGGTGCAAATTCCTGTAAAGATGGTGTTTAGATGGTCCTTGTCAGATCTTCCCCAAATTGCCCTCCAAGGTGGGTAACTGTCGATGGTGAGTTTTGACTTCTCTCATCAATGGGGAGCATGGGTAAATACTTGAGAGAACTGTATATCTGTGCCAGAATTCGTCTGTGTAAAGAACGTCTGTCAAGCCAAGCTATGAAACAAGGAACTTCCATTTAATCGAGACCATAATAAGAAATAGAGCAAGGAAAGAGAAGCTCTGTAGTCAGAGCTGAAGCACGCAGGTAATGCTCAGCCCCTCAGAAAAAAACAGTCGAGATGTGAGCCTTTGAGAGAAGTGGGATAAAAAATACAGCTCACTTTATTCTAGCAATTCATTTACTTTTATAGAACTATTTAAAAAATGGTAGCAGTGAATTACTAGAAGAGAGCTTTATGGCAACAAGTTAATGACTTCAAAATCTGATTCATTAAAGAAAAAAATGTTACAATCACTCTTCCCTTGGGTTTGTTGTATATTTTATTTGGAATGTTTGTCAGTAAATTATGACTAATTTGAATTCATCCCTCTCTTTTTCTCAACACATTTGCAAGCAACTGCCTATTTAAATATGAGATGCTTCTAGAAGTCAGGCAAAAAGGAGCTGTGCCCTCCTCTTCCCCAAATCACTGGCGCAAGAATTGGTGGCAGAAGCTCTCTGAGAGAATTTGTGTATTAAGACAGATCAAGGCTGAGATCTGACCCAGCAAACCAACCTCCTCCTTGAGAGGTGTTACCCAGAAAGTTGTTATGCTCCAGGGTGGTGACTTTAGTGCCAGAGAGCATCAAACGTTTCGCAGTATGAACCCCTGGAAAAGTAGAGGAGTTTACCACAGGGGCTATTGCCCACAGATTACTGTGCTTTTAAGGATCTCGGTTTGCCAAGGAGAGGATGAGCAGGGCTCAAACTGGGCTGGAGGAACAGAGCTCGTGCAGATGCTGGGAGGTACAGAGAGCCCTTTGCTATATGATGCAGTGCTTCTCAGCGATGGAAGATGTGTGTGATGTGAGTGCTTCCCACCCTAACTCTGGGCTGTTGGGGACTTTACTGACCCTTGGCCAGACATGGCTGCTTCATGAACACTTGTGCTGACTCATTTCCCACCTCTTTCCATAGCTGCTGTCTTCCGTGCCTCGCTGCTCTGATGTATCAGTCTAGGGCAAGGACAGAGGCTGGTTCAAGGGCTCCTCTGACCCGTGAAGTGCGGCTGTCCCTGTGCTGTTACCGAGGCCCTGGAAAAAGCTCACCTCAGTGGCAACTCTGGGCCCCTGTCTACCTCCATTCCTCCCTTAAAACACCAAGATGCACCCTGGAGCTAACAGCTGAGGGCGGGTGGAAGCGAGAAGGGCGAAGGTGTTGTGTCAGTCCAGTCCCGTGCACCAAATTCTGCCAACGTTCAAGGATTCAGCAAAAATAAACACTGCTGTATTGCCTGAAGAGGGCTGTAAATCTGAACCGAACACGTTGAATGGGCTTGAGATTTGTCTGTGCCCTGCAAGACAAAGCACAGGTCCTTTTCATTGAACTGCTTGTCTAACTGGACCTGACTGAAGGTTATCTTGCTTTCTGGCACAAAAACCTCCTTAAAACTGTGCAAGCCCTGAGAGCCATGGCTGGGGCTGCCTTCTGTTGTGCCTCCCTGCGTATTGATCTGTAGCAGAAGCAGGATTTTCCCGTGGAAAAACAGCTGTGCAGTGGGTGACTCTGCCAACTGTGTTGTGGGGCCAACATGCATGCAGCTATACATGGAAAGGCATACGCATCTATTTGTAGAGACGGTGTCTGTACAGGTGAAGGCAGTGCTGGCAGCATGCTGAAAAGGGTTTCTGAGAGGTTTGTGCTGCAGCTTCGTGCTTATCTCTCAAAAATATGCAAACCCTTAAAGATGCTGATAGATACTTCACGTGAAGTGATTGAGAACAGCCCCGCAGAGAAGGACTCGGGGTGCTGATTGATGAGAATCTCAACGTGAGCGGGCAAAGTGCCCTCGCAGCCCAGAAACCAACCGTGTCCTGGGCTGCATCCAAAGCTGCGTGGGCAGCAGGGAGGGAGGGGATTCTGCCCCTCTGCTCCACTCTGGGGAGACCCCACCTGGAGTCCTGTGTCCAGTGCTGGAATCCTCAGCACATGGAAGGACATGGAACTGTTGGAACGGGTCCAGAGGAGTCCACAAAGATGATCCAAGGGCTGGAGCACCTCTGCTCTGAGGCCAGGCTGAAAGAGTTGGGGTTGTTCACCCTGGAGAAAAGAAGGCTCCGAGGAGACCTTAGAGCAGCTTCCAGTGCTGAAAGGGGCTGCAGGAAAGCTGAGGAGGGACTTTTTTATAAGCTCTTGGAGTGGTAGGATGAAGGGGAATGGCTTTAAATATGAAGGGGGAAGATTTTGATTAGACTTTAGGGAGAAATTCTTCATGCTGAGGGTGGGGAGGCCCTGGCCCAGGTTGCCCAGAGCAGTGGTGGCTGCCCCATCCCTGGAGGTGTTCAAGGCCAGATTGGATGGGGCTTGGAGCCCCTGATCCAGTGGGAGGTGTCCCTGCTCATGGCAGGGAGTTGGAACCGGGTAAACTTTAAGGTGTTTTCCAAACCAAACATTCTAGGATTCTATGATTCTATGAATCTATGACAGCGACTCCCTCTATTCCATGCTCTAGCTAAGCTTTCAGATACTTCCCCCCGACACCTCCTACACTGTGTCTATTCAGTTGTTTCCTGCTCTATAATTACAATGATAATTATTTATACTTCTATATACATACACACACTCATAATAAATATATCTCTTTCCATATAGCACTTCACATGTTCCTTTTGATTACATTCTCTTTCTCTCAAACCATTTGCCTGGAAATGCTGACAGTGGGGGTTTCCAGTCTTGCAGAGTTCCTGCCTCTTCTGGAGTGTTCTAGGGTCAGTTTCTGTCTCCTGGGGCTTCCTCGGAGAATCCCAAATCCAGCTCATAGATATCCCAGCCTCCTTCTCCATTTGTTATACCACATAGAGAACTTTTCCTCCCGCATCCTTTTGTACTTGTCTTTTTTACAGCGCTGTTACCATGAAGGATGCTGGAGTGGATTCAAAGGCTTATAGCTGTATTCGATGTGATGTATTCTCTTGGTTTGTTTTTTGTCTTTTTACTCTGAGCCTTGTTTTCTTTTTGGTATTGCAAACTGAGCACTTCCATAGCTTCTTCTAGAATCTTTAAATAGTCAGAATAGAAAAGTGGCTGAAATAATCACTTGCTTTTCTAGATGGAAATGGTGTTTACTCCAAAATGATGTAGAATCTGCTGGTAGAGGTTTTTAAAGTTGGGTTAGAGAAACACGTACTGAATATGATTTTGCTTTAGCTGAGGAAATGGAAATGCATTTAAGGGCTGGCTCTGTTTGCTAGGATTCCTGATAAGCAGCTATCTTCAAAAACTGTAAGTGAAGAGGGAAATCCCAGAGGACTGTGGGAAAGAAATGTATGCCTATTTTTAACTATCCTCACTCTTAGGAAGTTTTTCCTGACATGTAATCTAAATCTCTCATCTTTAGATCTATAACTTAAGCCTGTTACTTAGTATACTATCTACATTGGACAGGAAAAACAGGCTTATCACTGTTTCTTTTGCATCAGCATTTCCCCTGTTGGAAAAGTTATTATGTCTTTCCTTAGTTTCCCTTTTCTGGATGAAGCTACCTCTCTTCTCACTTGCTTTGTTTCTGTGTTGTGTTTTCTAGGTCTCTGCTCATTGATGATTTTTGTCCAGTTGTCTTAGTCTGCGTGATCCAATTTAATCTATTTTTATTGTGTTGTTCATCCTTTTCATAACAGCAGAAACTGACTCTTGCTTGGCCAATGACCAGCTCTAGTCCTTAGATATTTTTCTGCAGAGTAGTGTTGAGTATCTCACTTCTCATCCCCTATTTGCACAACTGTTTTTAGCTAACTGCCGTACTTCCACTGCCATTTTGAGTTGCATCCTATGGCAGGGGGTTTGGAACAAAATGACCTTTAAGGTCTCTTCCAACTCTAACTATTTAATGGTTCTGTGATTCTATGATTTTATGCACTGTTAATGCTATTTGAAAAAGCAATCCTGACTCCATATCCCACCCTTTAAAGACTTGCAGCTCTGTATAGCTTGGTTTATTTTTCACGGTTTAATACTCACAATTTAATTGTTGCAGGCATTAATGAAAACGTCAGGTAGGTTGACAGAAGGGGAATCCCCACTTGCACGGTTCTGACCTTGCAGTGAACCACTAGTGACTACTCTGTCATTAGGAATCAGATTTGCACCCACTTGTAGAAACTGCACTAGACAGCTTTCTAGGTTGCTTTATAAGAACGTGTGAAAGCCAAAACTTTAAGGATTCTGGAGCTTTTCCCTGACAGCAGGATGCCTTATCACGTGAATAAATCACTGAGGTTCAAGTACCAATGGTCCAAATAAATTTCACGATGCACAGAAAAACAGACATTCTCTAGTCTCTTCTATGGATGTTTTGACAAGATCCATCTCCTTGCTCCAAAAGCTGCTGTTAAATACTTGGGCATAACATAACCATCCCCTCCTTTCCCCTGAGTTTAGAGTGTCTATTCTTTTTGCCTTTTCTGATCCTTACTCCCTGAAACATTGAATGTTATTTTGCCTCCCACACTTCTGCTATTCCTCTGCCCTGAGGTAGTTTGAGTCCTCAATTCCCCTCCTTGCAGGACTTGCCCCCCACCTCCCCTCTTCCCATTTGTTTTGTTCTGACTGTGAAGGTCACTGCAGAGGTCCCTGAAAGCAGCCCTGGCTGTTGCCTCCTCGTGCTCCCCAGTGTGGGGGCTGCCTTGCTGGCTCGTGTTTCCATGGCCTCTCCCTAACTGCCCCTCTTCCTTCTTCCACACTGTCTTCCCAAGAGATTTCACTCCAGACTGTCGAATGACCTGGGATTTGCCTTTCTGCACTCTGTTTTCCTTCCTCGCCTGCTCCTGCACCTTCAAAGCAAGTTCCACCCTCTCACCATCTCTTTGCCTCAAATTACTTTTCTGTCTTTTAGATTACCAGCCAGCCTTCCCCTGTCAGAGCAGGGAGCTGTTTTATTGCAAACTGGTCCAGGAAAGAAGAGGAAATAGACTTGATATCTTTTTTTTCCCCTTTACCTGCACAGGATAGTGCTGCCTTTGGCTGTTCTCACCCACGCGCCGAATTACAGAGGATCGAGATGGAACAGCCTTCGCAAGGCTGCTTAGCGATGAAGCACAGCAGAAATATGCAGGTCTTGGACAAGAATATGTTGCTTGCATCCAAATAAATGATTAGAAAGCAATCTAAGTGGAAAAAACTCCCTAACAGCAGAAAGCTGGCAGGTTTGCGAACCTGGCAAGGTAATATCTTTTATTAGACCAATTGATACAGTTCAGAAAAACAGGAGAGCCAGAGGCTCACGAGCAGCAATGTTCAAAGATAGATACAATTTGAAGACTATTGCTCTGAGTTTAACCAGAAATGATAATCATTTGGACTGTCGGAAAGAAAAGAGTAGCTGCTCAGAGCTGGAGGTTTAGCAGCTGGGGAGGGATAATGTGGCCCTCTGAGAGGGAAAGAGGATTTATTGTCATTAGAAATTGCGAGCCGGCTCTCTGCTACCTGCCATTTACAGCTTTAACTTGTTCTTAGGTGTTAGATCTTTCTGCCTCCCAAAAGACAAGGGGCAAAATGAAGGCAGTTGTTCCCTACACGGAAAGAAAAGCTCCCCAGTTTGCCCTGTGTTAGCACGGACAATAGCTCACCCTCAGTAGCAGCATGCTGGAGCAGCAGGGATGCTGCTGCCTGGGAGTGGTTCCGTGTGGGATGTGGCTGAATGGGGCTCGCGTACACGGAGAAATGCAGCTGTTTGGTAGGAACAAAATTCTCCTTTCTGCTTCTAATTTAGGATCTGTATAATAGCTAGATTAGCCTCAACAGCCAGGAAAAATAATGAGGATTTTGATTAAGACAAGCTGGAAAAGGGCCAAATGCTAATAAAATTAGAAGGAACCTGGCCTCTTCAAATTAAATGAATTGTCTGCATAATGAGAAAAAAGTTTAAATTAGCTAACCAGTGCCCCAAAATGAAGCATTAGTAATCTTTATTACTGGAAACCTGTAGAATCTGAAAACAAATTGTTCTGTTTTTCATTAATGTTTAATTTAGCTGATAAGCATAGAGTTGCAAAATCACTTAGGAGAAAGAGTTATTGCAAGAGCTGCGTTGAGGCCTCCCTGTTGTGTGATGGTGTTCTCCGGAGCTGGGCAGAGTTTACAGCCCTTCCTGGGCAAGTGGCAGTCCTTTGGGCTCCTTCCCTCTCTGCAGACGGGCATCTCCCACTGGTCAGCGCAGGCTGGAGGGGGTTGGAAGTGCATTATGTTATAAAGGGCTCACTGAATACAGCCCACAATTTCTTCTTCAAAGCTATGTAGAACACTAGGTGTCAAAAGCAAACCTTCCAGGGCCTCGATGAAGTGATAGTGGCTGTCACTGGAACTCGTGAGGGGATCAAGGGATCTTCATGGATCAATGGCACTTAAGAGCATAGAATGGTAGAACGGTTTGGGTTGAAAGGGACCTTAAAGCCCATCTAATGTGATGCCCCCTGCCATGGGCAGGGACACCTCCCACTGGATCAGGGGCTCCAAGCCCCATCCAACCTGGCCTTGAACCCCTCCAGGGATGGGGCAGCCACCACTGCTCTGGGCAACCTGGGCCAGGGCCTCATCACCCTCACAGGAAAACATTTCTTCCCAAGATCTCATCTCAATTTCCTCTCTTTCAGCTCAAAACCATTACCCTCATCCTATCCCTGCACTCTCTGATCCAGAGCCCCTCCCCAGCTTTCCTGTGTTCCCTTTCAGCACTGGAAGCTGCTCTAAGGTGTCCCTGCACCCTTCTCTTCTCCAGGCTGAACAACCCCAACTCTCCCAGCCTGTCCTCAAAGCAGAGGTGCTCCAGCTCTTGGATCACCTCCATGGCCTCCTCTGGACTCACTCCAGCACCTCCATGTCCTTCCTGTGCTCAGGACTTCAGACCTGAACGCAGGGCTCCAGGGGAGGTCTCACCAGAGTGGAGTAGAGGGGCAGAATACATTCTCTTTCCCTGCTGATCACTCTTTTGGTTCATTACCCCCTCCTATTTAACGGCAGCTTTTGGAACAAGGAAATGGATCTTGTGAAAACATCTGTGGAGGAGATTAGAGAATATCTATTCAGCTGGATATGATGAAATTCAGTTTGGATGAAACTGGGTGAAAGCAAGAGGAAAACTCAGTATTTTGGACCAAATCAAAGGAGTTCACCTCTGAGCAAATCCCAGCTTGATGCAGTTGGTGGAAAGCCAGAGAAGTGGGAGCCCTTCTGCTGGGGAAGGATGCTGACTTTGCAGTAGCCTGGAAGTCATAAAGAACTGTATTAAAATGCGTTAAAACGTAAGTGTTCAAACTCATTCAACCTATGTCAAACTTGTGAGGCAGGGTAAAAATTCACTGAAAGAAACTTGACATCTCTCGCTGCAGATATGGGCAGATTTTTACTTTTGGCTATAGAGGAAAATACCCTGAAGAATAATTTCTGTGGCACCCGTAGTAGCTGTCAGTTTAATACCCGACTAAAAATCTACCTAATTCCAGTATGCTGATAGGAAGCCGATTTGTATAGAAATACATATCCCTAATGTTATTAGAGGAGCTATAATGCTATTAGAGGAAGGCGGAAAGGGAGGGCTGGTCTAAAGGCTCAAGCTGGTCCAGGCTCAGTAAGGTGATTACTGTTATTAGAACTCTGTCCAAGTTGGGCTTGCACCTGTGAAAAGGCTGTGTGGAAATGGCCTTTTTACCCAGCAGGTTCCCTGCCTCGGTGTGCTCAGAAGTGCCTCTGCTGTGGTGAACAGCAAATGTAACCATCTACAGCTTTTTTTTTTTTCCGCCGTTTAGCCGTGTTCGTTCTGCAGGGTGGAGAGGAGAGCAAGCTGCGTGTGGATGCTCAGCTCGTGCCAGTTTCAGTGGCTGGCACGTCTGCTGGGCTCCGGCAAGCAGTGGAGCACCACTGGATAGGAGAGGAGGGAACGCTTTCCAGCTGCAAGGGGTGTTGGAAAGCCATAGGCTTCGTGATGTTAGAAAGGAGACATTATGGCATCCCCACCCTGAAAGCCTGTACTAGCCAGGAAACAGCGAAGAGCAATCAATGCCTGCCTCTTTCCTCTTCCCCATCTGCTTCCCACAAGCGGTGCTCCTGTCTCAATACAGAGAGACTGTTTCTTCCCCGCCTTTTGTGTAGGCCTGCTTGCATCGATTGCACAGTATCTTGTATTTCGGAGTGTTTTACACTTGCTCTGAAGTGGTGCAAATAATAGCCCAGGTCCATGGGAACATCAAGCGAGGCTCAGGGTTTGGCAGCGAGAGCACGGTGACCGCCAGCAACCCGTGCCAGCCACAATCATTACATGATTTCTTGATATTCTCCGTTTGTCTGTCACCTGCTGCCGCTGAAACTAATAACTCCCAGGTAAAACCCCTTTGTTGAGTAGTTGCACAGCATTTAGTGACAGCAATGCCCTGTTTCCTCTCTGCTGCCCTGTTGCGTGTCAAGCCCAAAGCAGGAGCATCTGCCCGCCCAGAAGAAGCAGCTGCCGCGGAGTTTTTACCTGCAGAGCTGCAGGTTTCTCTGGTTTTATGAAACAAGCCTTTAGTGCTGTCCAAGCTCGTGAAAATCGTTATCAGAAACTAGCAGTGAGTGCTCAAATTCAGACAGCAATAGTATTGACTGCAAAGTGGAATGAGGTTTGATTTAGCTGCCAGGCAGCAATATAGCCCTGTAACAAATTAAAGTAAGGTGATGTGACAGTTTAAGTGTTAAATTACATTTCTTGGGGATGGCGGTGGACCCTGCTATCGGCTTTTAACTCTGGTGAATATAGCTTGGTTGATATTTATTTTGTATGTTTTAGTTCATGTCTGGGCTGCCTTTGCAAGCAGCATCCTTGTTTCCAGCGTCGGTTTCAATATTCCGTGTCATTACATTGCTACATCTGCCACAAACCAGCACCAGGACATGAGAAGAAGGATTTGGAGTGGGAGAAAAGTCTGTGCAGCTCAGAAGACTCAAGAACGGCTGCGATTTAGAAAAACCTGCTTGTTACCAGCTGTCATCGGAATTGCTGTCCGCTTCCTTATTTGCTTTGGGAGAATTTTACTTTCAACTGGTACAGAGTTTTGCAGTAGGTACTTCCCGTAAAAAGCCTTCATGGAGATGCAGATGTTTCAAGTCAGCCTCTGATTAGAGCTTTAAAGATTATCACAGTACTCTGTCAACTTGTGTTAAATTCATCTGTGACTTGGCTTCCAGGTGAGGCTATTATTTGCTTGCTGTTTGTTTCCTAAAAATGACTTTTGTTTCAGTTGAGTTGCCTTTAAAATGAATGAACATTTTTAATTATGTTGTCTGTTTCATCCTTTAAGTGAGGCAGGTGCTGCATGTTGGAAATGTGAATTTGGTACATGAAATATAGAAATAACAGATGTTGATACATGCAGCTGTGGCTGCAGGGGAACTGTTTTAACAGTTTTACTTCTCCACAGTGGCAGAAAGGTTAATCTTCCCTCTTCCCACCAGTTTATTAGCTCATCAAACAACTGGAAAAAAATGAACTCTTCCTCCTTTCCCGATTCCTGCCTCCCCAGACAGAGCTCCAGGTTGTGAGGGAGCTCTCGCAAGACTTCCAAGTTGAGCTGCTTATACGAGGTCGTGGGTTAATAACAGTGTCGTTAGCTGTGACATGCGAATAGGAACATGGCAATTAGAGAGAGGCTCAATTAGACTCCACAATCCTGATGACAGGGTGGTGAAGGAAGGTGAGAGCAATACCACCAGCTGTATGGGGTATATATATAGAAAGAGCTCACAGAAAACTTCTTCTCCAAGCAGACCTCGAGGTTTCTTCTGCCAAATGATGGGTGCGTTTAATCTTGGCTGCACTGGGGTAGTGCAGCATCCGCTGCCCGGCTGTAGCATACTGAGGCAATGCTAAAATCTGGTCCCTGGTGGTGAACTTCAGCTGAAATCGATGGCTGATGTGACTTAAGCAGATGTTTAAGGGATACTGTGGGTGGGGACAGCGATGTGAATTAAACACCAGATGTGCCGGGAAACTTTTCATCTCGACTTCAGCTCTAGCACCTGCCACGGCATCCCTCAAAGACGGAGCGAGGTGTCTGTCGCTCCCCTGCCCATAATTGCTCCCAGAGTGACCGATTACTGGCGGAGAGGAGAGGTGAAGGTAATGAGCCCCATGCACGAATCCCTTTTATATGATGGTACGCGGCGTGGCTGCTGGTAGTTGGGATGACATAAAAAACGTGTTGTGCAAAAGGGCATCGTACAGGATTTGCACGCGCCCCTGATGGGCAGGAGCTCGTTTGACCTTGGGGAAGGTAAATGCTCAAGGAATTGATGCAGCCCTCAGTAGTGTGGTAGGAGGAGGAACGGAAACTGCCTTCTAATTAAGTCAAGGATCAAAATAGCCTGAGGGGAAAGATTTTGAATTTAAATGGAGCCCCAAGGAAACCTGAAAGAAGGGATTAGATACAAGAGTAAATGCATCCCCAGTCCGGGGTAGGCTGCTGCAGCCCGTGGAAGATGTAAAGCTTGCAGAAAAATATGATTGTAAACGCACAGCTAGGTAGATATCTAAGGCGTGTGATCTTGGTGAGAATGGGAGAAGCTGCTCGTGCTGGGATCAATGACAAGAAACAGCATCTGAAACCATGCTATTTGGATTTTGTAAATAATTCTGGATTTATCCTGACTTATGTCAGGCTATTTTCTGTTTGCCTTGATTTAGCAATCTTTCTGTCCACGTAGCTGCAGTTCTATGTTGGAGGCACTTTGTACCTGCTTCTCCTGGGTGCTGCAAGGCAGGAGAAAGCACCCAGAGGGGTGCGGTGTCGGCACTGGTACGGTGGGAGGTCTTCTGGCAGAGGTCACCCTCCTGTCCACCTTACTACTCTTCTTTTCTTTCAGGTACACACGGGGACTGGGTTTCCACCCGACTAAAACTGGCTATATTTTTGTCTGGAGCCTCCGGGCTGCGTTCACGCCGTGGTGAGGAGGCTCACTGCAGCATGCAGGTGTTGACTAAAAGTCCTGTATTTTTCCAAATCGTCCCATGTTGTCCCCACATGTGGTCTAACCAAGGTTGTATCTTGTTGGTACGGTGCAGGCAGTGACTCTAAATACGACGGCTTTAGAAAATATGATGATTTTGCAAAATACGATGACATTACCAAGTGCTCCATTTTCCTAATCTTTGCTTAAGGGGAGGGAACTTGGATGTTTATGCAAATCTTCTCTCACACAGACAATCAAAATTATTCTAGAGGAATACTTGGAGTACTGAGTGGTCCTGCGTGTCACGTGCTACAGGGTGTTATTTACTGCAGTTAGGCGTGGAGGAAAAATCAGAATGTATTTCCTTCTTTCCTATCCTTTTCTGAAAGGTTCATTTCTCTCTATAGACCTGGAAACTTCCGAGATTTTCTTTCCCTTTTAAAACAAGTACAAGCACATCTATCTTCCCCCTCATCTCCCTGTCGTAGCAGTTGCGTGTAGATCTAACATGCTCAGATCAGAATGCACTTGTCATGGTTTGGACCAGGCATGGATAATTTCAGCAGCTAAAAAAGAGCAGTAGGGCTCCCAATTCCCTACCCCCCAAACCCCAGGGTAAGGAAAATGAGAGGAAAAAGACTTGCGGGTTGGAAACTAAAACTGTGTTTCAATGAAACAACAACTACACAACAACAACAACAACAATAACTATAATAATAATAATAATAATAATAATAATGTAATAAAATGTATAGAAGTATACAGAATTGCACCTCACCCCTCGATGGCTGTGCATCACCACAGTTGCTGCAGGGCAGACACGAGGGAAAGGGTCTGAGGCTGGGAGGAACCTGGGCTCAGAACTGGATCCAGAAACGCATGGATCTGGGATCAGGGGCAAACAAACGAGGTCCTGACTGGACGTCGGCCATCAAATAAGAGAGTGAGACCCTCGTGATCTCTCAGTCTCATCTCGAATATGAGGTGTATCCTCTGTTGGTCAGGTTGGGGTCACCTCTCCCGTCCGCCCCTCCCTGCAGGTGTGACCCTTTTCCCCCCTTTCCCTTACAGCTCCTCCTGGTCCAGGACGGCCTTGGTTTGTGTAGGGATGAGCACAAGCCCGGGCCTTTCTGCATCCCAGTGCCCGTGTGGTCGCTGCTGGAGAGGAGCCTGTCTGGAACACAGGCATTAACTCTCAGAAAATGCAGCTACTCAGACGAGACTGAGCTGAAGTTAGGAAACTGACTCTAATTTAGCTCAAACCATAACAGCACTCCAATAGATTCTGTAATAAAGTGAATTAACTTAATTTTATGAAGTCATTTTATAAATAAATTAATGAAGGAAAGAGGCTAAACCTGGCAAGGCACTTCTATCAGCAAGTAGAATGCAGAGCATCTTAAATATTGTCTTCTCTTTGTGCTTCTGTTGGGAAAGGAAGGCTGCTTCTCTTATCCATTGTTGTTATTTATGTGATGATGCTAATTAACAATGAAAGGAGCTGTTATTTCTTTGCAAGTGTGGGAATATACAATAGTTGAGAACATGTGTAGGAGGAACTCTTGAGTTTATTTCCCTTTGAAGGCAAGTCACAAATCTGAGTGTCATAATGGTGGGTGCAATGCAACATGGCAGAAGCTGGTGGGCGATTGACTCAACCAGTCTTTCTTTCTTGTCATATCTGGTTCCTGGGGTTGGTATGTAATCATATGCATCAATGCTGTGCTGTGGCTCTAGAATTTGCTGCATCATTTGTTCACAACTGCAGCTGAAAAACCTAGGAATAGTGGCACTGGACATGGCCAGGGAATTGTCTTCTCGTGAGCAGCCACTGGGAAACAGAGGCTTTGAAGAAGGAAGTTAAATAAAACACTTTTTGTCTTAAATTTCCAGAGGATGTTTCTCTGGTAGATAAGCATAGATTCTAACTATTCAGATAAAAGAACATCCTTAACAAACACTCTAAACTTAACATCTCTGACATACAGTCAGTCCTTTTTCAATAGAAAAGCCAAATCTTGCCAGTCCATTAGCAAAATATGGGAGAAACAACAGGTGGTGAGGTTGGCGAGAAAAGGAAATAAAAGAGGATTAAAGCAAAATAGATTTTGCTGAAGGGATTCCTACCTGTTATAAAAGTTGTTTGCAACTTAATAGCACCTCTCACAGCCGATAGTATGGGTACTTGAACAAAAGAGCGAAGTGCACTTGGAACAGCTTGAAAAGAGTGTCAAAATGGCTTAAAATAGGGAGACTATATTAACTACATAGATTTAAAACTACAGGACTATGCCGTGTTAATTGCTCAAAGTCAGTTTTACTGCGGCGTCAACGCCGTCTGGCATGAAAATGTCACAGACTGAACCACTCGTGCCTCCGAATATTCAGTTCTTATTTAGGTATCGAACTGGGAGAAGAAATCTTCACAACATTCAGCCTCATCCACGTGTTGAAAAAGCTAGTCCTGAGGAAAAAAAAGTAAGCAAAATTCCCAGTGAGAAAGGAGCCTGTGCAGCATCCTCTGGAGCTGCAAGGCTTTCTGCTTTGCATAGGAAAATATAATGTACAGCCTTTGTCGCGTAAGGCTGGGAGATGAGAGCAGTCTTTTGTCACTGCCAAGGGTCTTCTGCTCCCTGCAGCACTGGGATGGGCTCCTGCCAGCCCTCATACAAGCTTTATGAGGGGTCTGTTCTGCCCCAAAATGTTCAGCGCACGTGTAAGCAGCAGGCAGGCTCTGGCCAGTGGAATTTGCTGTGCTTGCCAAAACCCGTGTACGGCTCTGTTCTCGTTTATACTGCTTACACGACGAAGTCTGGAGACTCAGCTGAAAGCAATGAGCTTAGCTGGGTATTGTGCTGGAGATACAGATTTGGACTCTACTTGACTCATCAACAGGATCAAAATATATTCACTCTTCCCTTCAGTAACCATGATGAAACAGGTCACCATGAGGACTTATTGTTTGGTGCTAATCACTGAGGAGATTAAGGGATTGAACTAAAGCCAAACTGAGCATATGGCAAGCCAGCCCCAACCTACTGCAGCCACGAGCTGCCACCGCTTGGAGAAAGGTGTTTTAAATAGAGTGTCTGTCTACAAAATACTTGGTATTAGCTTGATTATCTCCAATAAAGCATCTCTGTTTGAACTGACCACAGTGGAACCCTGGGTCCTTAGCTGCTCTCTTTCTAGGAGCAAGTCTAGAGCAGAAAGGGATGGACTTCTGGGGCACACGGACAGTAACGCCAGTGCTCTTGAGACTGTTCGTACTGCCAGTGAAGCCGTGCACCAGCCCATGGGACAAGCTAAGGGGCACAGCTGCTGTGTTACACATTTTCCTTTCCACGAAGGATGCAACACGAAGCACCGTGGGGCTGAGTGGGGCACGCAGGTCTGGCAGAGCTTTGGGTTCAGGTCCCCCTTTCCAACTTCTTTATCAGCAACCAGTGGTTCAAGTCAAAACTTGTCACATAAACACACTAAAAATGTTAATGTGTGTTTTGTTTTAAAACAACTCCATCAAGAAAAGCTCATTTTTTTTCCCCCAAAGAATTCATCAGATGATTTTCCATCTCTCAGAACGGGATTTTTTTTAATCCGTTGTGCTGCACAGCATCAATGGGAGAGCTATAACCTTCATTTGTTAAAGTGCTGTGCTTAATGTGTGGTAGCCATGCTGCTCAAGGCCATATACATTGGCCCATATTCTTCAAACATGATCACCTCCTTCATGTAAATTAGCATTGATCATCAGAGAAAATCCAGAAGAGGTGGTTGTAGAGAGACCTGCTCCATTAACCATTAGCCTAGGTTCTTCTCTGTAGAGATTTATTGGCTATTTCTTTCATTCTTCATCAAACTTCATTGTCAGAAAGATGGACTTCTTATAGCGCGTGGGTATACTGAAATAACTATACTTTGTATTCATTCCTTGTAGTGTAACGCGTTCCCTTCTGAAAGGGAACAGACTGATTGTCAAACTGTAACAATTAGGCTTCACCATCTCCTGTAAGGCTTAAGGGTAATAGAGATACAGAAACCCTACAAGTCCCTTCTTGATGCACAGACACTATCATCTTGTCGCTATGTTTTGTTTATAGGTGTTCTGCTCAATATTTCGAGATATAAAATGTAAGTAGGTTTGCTTTGTTTTGTTTTGTTTTTTCTTGGGAGGTAATATATATATTGGAGGTTGTGGAGAGGAGGGAGCTGGGCTCTTCTCCCAAGTGACAGGGGACAGGACAAGAGGGAATGTCCTGAAGCTCCATCAGGGGAGGTTCAGGTTGGATATCAGAAGGAAATTCTTCACAGTAAGAGTCATTGGGCACTGGAACAGCTGCCCAGGGAGGGGGTCGAGTCACCTTCTCTGGAGGTGTTTAAGGAACGGGTGGATGAAGTGCTCGGGGACATGGTTTAAGGGAGTGTTAGGAATGGTTGGACTCGATGATCCAGTGGGTCCTTTCCAACCTGGTGATTCTGTGATTCACCCTTTTTTTGAGGATGATCACGGGGCTGGAGTACCTTGCATAGGAGGACAGGCTGAGAGGTTGTTCAACCTGGAGAAGAGAAGACTCTGAGGAGAACATAAAGCCTCTTCCAATACTGAAAGGAGATCCAGGGAAGCTGGGGAGGGGCTCTTGATCAGGGAGGGCAGGGACGGGAATAGGGGGAATGGTTTTAAGCAAAAAGAGGGGAGATTGAGATGAGATCGTAGGAAGAAACGTTTTGCTGTGAGGGTGGGGAGGCCCTGGCCCAGGTTGCCCAGAGCAGTGGTGCCCCATCCCTGGAAGGGTTCCAGGCCAGGTTGGATGGAGCTTGGAGCTCCTGATCCAGTGGGAGGTGTCCCTGCCCATGGAAAGGGGGTGGAACTGGATGGGCTTTGAGATCCCTTCCAATCTAAATCGTTCTGTGATTCTATGATTCTAGATTTTTTTATTATTGAACAGAAAGGTCTAATTCTTAGCGTTGATCCTCTAAGGAAGCTTTCTGGTGTTTGAGGCGTTGAAGAGAAATATGAGTGATAGCATGTGTGAGACTGAAGGACATTTATCTAAAAGGTGTGTGGCCAGGAGAGGAATAATATTGATATGAGACGTTTGTACTGTGCTGGGGGGAAGGAAGCAGTTTTTGATCTAAAGAGAGATGTGGTTCTGGTTAAGTACAAACGCAGGGAGCACGGCCTCAGTCAAATGCTGCTCAATGGCTGCGGCTTCTCCTACTGCATTGTCTGAACCCAAGAAAGGAAGGGCAACCTGCTGATATTTAAAAAGTGAAAGGAGTATGGAGTAGAAGCCACAAAAGGGCAGGAACAGCCTCCGGTCGGTTCAGGGGCCAGGCAGCCACTGCGAGCAGAGCAAACAATGACGCTACCAGCAAGCCGGAGTGTGCAAAATCCATTTGCATGTATGATGCTCCCTTTTGTCGGATAAACTGCATGTGGCAGAGGAGTGCGAACAAAGAAAGATGATTAGGGAAGGCCCAACACATGGGACTTTGAGCATAGCTTCTCTTGCTCCAGACTTGGGATGAAAGCTTGACAGAGGACGAGCGTCCGTCGCCCGGTAGGAAACCGTCAGGCTGTAAAAGGAGTGAAAAGACGTGGGTGAGCAGGGAGGGAGGGGGCCCGCTGGCAAAGGAGGCGAGAGGATTAGAGATGGAGGGGAACGTGTGAGGACAAGCACTAAGGAAAAGAAAAATACAGGAGGGGAAGTGTTTGAGAGTGAATGAAGAACAAGTTACCACTTTAAATTTGGATACATACAACAACTGAGCTGCACAGGCAAAAATAGGAGGAATGCAAATAACAGTCCAGATTTTAAGAGCACAGCTCTCCGATACGTAAATACAGAGAGTATGCGGGGATTCAGCTCTATCAGTACCTCCTTGCAGCCGTCTCACTCATTGCCATTACTTCTTCTAAGTTGTAAACTCTCTGTTTTGATAAAGTTAATTTCTTTTTCAATGTTGGGATTTCTTTCCCTGAGATTTTCAGGCAGCAAAGTGTGTTTTGAATACTGAAGCTCAAACATACAATCACGACGTATTGGGTGGAAAGTAAATTTTGATGTTGATGCTATTCTGGGATGTTTAAATCGACATTTCAAGGCAAAAAATCTTTTCACTTATGTCAGTGGAGCCAAATTAGCTACAGTAATTGAGATCAGAATCTGTCTGTTTACCTTTCTTCGATATTTGGAGCTCTGAATACTGTCTTTGCACTGCAGAAATGCAGCACCAGCCCAGCAGTTTGCATCTGGATTAAATAACTTCTGTTCCCATGGCAATTTGTCTCTCTCTCGAAAGAATATGCTATAGACGGTGCTGCCTCCACAATGGCAGTTACATGGGATTATAGGACGTTGCTATTAGTTGCATTATTTCTACAACTTATTTTTTTCCTCAATCCGAGTAACAATTTATAATATTTTCTGCCTCAGAAGTACCCTCTGTGTTACGCGAAGCAGCACGAAGGCCTTTTGGTGCAATCTCTCCTAGCACCCAGCTCTTTCTGAAGAACTTTGCTATGATGTAAACAGAGCAATCTGCCAGGACAGGAACTGGACAAGGTGGGGTCCATACATCACCATTAACTCGAAATGATAAACCTCACTGCCTACTGGTCATACAGATTTTCCCATCTCTTGGGCTTCAGGAAGGTGGAAAATGGGGTGCAGGTGGGCTTGTAGCTGTGAGGAACTTCTGATGTGGCACTTCTGATGGATCTATAAGGTGATTACGGTCCACGCTGAGTTCTTGTCCTGGGGGATGGGTTTTTTTTCTGTGTCTTCTCACAATCCAGCCCCAGCCAACCCCTCTACAGGAAGGACTTTTAATGTCACTGCCAGCAAGATAGCTCACTGCTTCTTGATGTTCATCTTTCTTTTTTCTCCTCTCTCTCCTATTTGCTATTGCTCTTGTAGATCATCCTTAAAACGAGGCCACATTAGTGCCTGCTGGCTCGTAAATCACTAGAAGAATTAAATAATCTTTCAGAGGTGAGTCAGACTTACATTAGTTTGCTTGGATGAGGAAAACCACAATCTAATATATATTTTTCCTGTGTCGAGAGATGACCTCCAGCCTTGCTAACCTTCCTCCTTGCCAGACTAAAGACAGCATAAGAGGAACCTCAGTGAATTCAGTGTTGTTGATGAATAACCTACAGTTATTTCTTTTCCTGAGTAATTTCTGTGGTTTGCCTTGCTCTATGCTTTCCAAATATTACCCAGTTCCCTTGAAGGAGTACTTCAAAAATTATTTTCCTTTTCATGTTTGGTAACTTTGTGACTTCTCATCTATTCTACTATTTTTCTTAATAGTCACTGGCTGTGTCAGTATAGGTGTGTTGGTCAGGAACGGACTTTCTCTTTGTGCCTCTGGTTCTGCATGTTAATTTACAATGAAAGAAAAACCCTTAGCCTCAAAGTTGTATTCAAATGCAAATTTTGAAATCTTTGCCCATTCAGGACTGGACTTGTGCTTGTTAATCTCCACTGACAAAGTAAAGAAGGAGACAAGGATTTAAGCTAATCATTATTTTAAAATAACTCTAAAGAATCTCTGTTTCATGGATTCTTAGGCAAATTTAATCTCTGTGAAAGGTGGGCCGATCAGCAATCCTTCAGGCTGTCAGCTGTCCTTGGTTACCTGGAGCAGCAGGATCCTGCCTAAGCCAGGGCTATGTGGGGTGGGGAAATGCTGGCAGGAGCAGAGGTGGGGACATCAGGCTGCAAATCCATGCGTGGAAGAGCCAAGGCACAGCCCTTTTCAGGGGCATTCTCCTCTGTCCCGTGTTTTAGCTTTCTTCAGCAGAAACCTCTTATCTTCAGCTGAAATACAGACGATGGACAAACACCAAGGAGATGGACCACATTCCTCTTGATTTTTACATTTTATTTTCATGTTCCTTCAACGTGGAAAAAAGGTGATTAAAATGGATTCAGTGCACTTTAGGGATGCTTCTGGCCTGGCTGGATTTTCCCTCTTGAAAGTCCTAGCATCTCCTTGGTCATTTGGACAGGAGAAAAGAAACACAAGTTGTCCTTTTCTGAATACGAAGCCTTTTTGTATTAAATAACAAACCCTACAGCAGCAGCGTAGAGACTGCAGGTGCTCACACTGCATGCTCACCTGTGTGCTAGAGCTGTTTAACCTCTGCAAAACAGATGTCAAGCTGCTGGGTGGGGGCAGTGTCAATCCCTGGTCTCCTCTCCAGCACCCTCGGTGAATCTTTTCCTGCAAAAAAGTTGACAGGCTGAACACTCGGCACACACCTGGGGTGCTCAGCTGAGATCAGATGGGTACTCAACAGAGGAGGCTACACTGTTTTCCGTCTTGCTGCTGCATTTACAGCTGACAAGGAAAAGGACCATACCTGAAATTGTACCAGAAATTGCGTCAGCCATGGTGTGGCCAACAGGACCAAGGAGGGCATCGTCCC
This sequence comes from Cuculus canorus, assembly GCF_017976375.1. NCBI lineage: Eukaryota > Metazoa > Chordata > Aves > Cuculiformes > Cuculidae > Cuculus > Cuculus canorus. The sequence goes on from NC_071441.1 coordinate 77,249,025, forward strand.
CTGGGCTCGGTGTTGGTGAGGCTGCACAATGAATCCTGGGGTCTCTTTGGGGCCTCTCACTATGTGAAAGACACTGAGGGGTTGGAGCGTGTCCAGAGCAGAGAACGGAGCTGGGGAAGGGGCTGGAGCACAGGCGTTCTGGGAGAGGCTGAGGGATGACCTCATTGCTCCCTGCAGATCTTGGAAGAGAGATTGTGGTGAGGTGGGTGTTGATCTCTTCTCCCAGGTAACAAGCAACAGAATGAGAAGAAAAGGCCTCAAGTAGTGCCACGACAGTTTTAGACTCTTTATTCAGACTCTTCACTGAAAGAGTGGCGAAGCTCTGGCTGGGTGGCCCGGGGCAGCAGTGGAATCCACATCCCTGGAGGGATTTAAAAGACGTGTGGATGTGGTGCTTAGGGACGTGGTTCAGTTGTGCGCAGTGTTGGGTTTACAATTGGACTCGGTGATCTTAAAGGCTTTTTTTCAATCTAAACGATTCCATGATTCTGTGGCAGATGACCTTGTTGCCCACTGGACTGCCAGCAGATCCAGCTGACACGCACATGACCAGCAACGACGACACAAAAACTGGTGCCATGGCACATGAACCAAGCTCCTAATCTGTGGTGTGATCTGCAGATTCCTAGAGTGAAGCTGAACACAAACCACTTGTTAAACACAGGCTCAAAAGCACAGCGTGGAAGACTTTAATAACTGGAAAAAACCCTTTCTCTTGATTCACCCAATAGTACTTTTTTGCAGTTTACCTAACATATATATTACAGATCTTCTATGTCAAAACCATTTATTGTAAGAAGTAGAGAAGTTAAAAGGAAAAATGCACACTATAATGATACTCCCACACGCACTTTTACAGAAACCAACTCTCTTCCGGGATCACTGAATGTGCACCTTGGATAAATGTGTATCTGCGACACGTAACTATTGGAAAAGCTGCGTGTTAGAAACAAGGTGACGAAAAGGTATGGCCATTTTTCAGGTCAGCTGCACAAATGAAGGGGAAGAATGTAATGAAGCCCACAAAGAAGCCAACATTTAGAGTCCAACTCCACAGGTTAACTACTACTGCGAGTTTGACTTCACGTCCTATGGCACCAGCTCGTTCCCCTGTCTCCCTCTTTCACCATAAAAAGGCAATGCTTTATAGTAAAGCAAAACCTTGACATCATTTGGGCTTTTTGTCTCTGCTATTGCTTAACTGTGTTTGTGTATCTCACCTCATAAATATTAAAGAGCTCATAATACAAACGCCTCTCGTATGAATTCTCAGAATATATGAAAAACATTATTGAAAACTCCTTTATCTCATTGTAATGATCAAGGAAAAAAATGGCAAAAGCTTCATAATGATACTGATTCACTCAGGCTATGCTGTTTTGGACTGTAAGGTCATGATGCCTTCTCAGAACATGTGCTTCAAAGAGGAATTATGGAGCTTATTATGGTGGCAGCCTGCAATCTTATGGCATGTGTTATACAGAGGTCATACTACACAATTTAGCAGTCCTTTCAGGAAAATCTGTGAGTCTAACCAAAGTGTATAGATCCCCTTTGAAGACTGCTTGGGTAAAGCACTAATCCCTTTTCCTGCTGGTGGAAGAATTGGTGATATTCTGTGCGAATGATCTGCAGCATAACAAAGACGATCCAGCTTTGGAGAAACAACTTACTCTATAAACAGCTCCCTACATACCCACCCACTCTAGGAGAAAATATATTGTCAGTAATTGAGGTATAGTTTGATCAGGAAAAGAAATTTTGAAGTGAATGGTTTTGCCTGCATAGAAATCAGGTTGATCTTTCCCCTCCTTACTGAAAATTCATTGAGATAAATTGTATTTTAAAATTTTGCTTGTGCTGGCTGAGGGAAGTCTTACTGTATTTTCAGTGAGCTCTAAAAGGGCAATGAATTCTTTGACTTTTCTGTTCAGAGAAGAAATCTAAATGTTTTTTCTGAACTACATGATTTATTTTTTCTCTCTCTCTCCTCTCTTGCTCACTGTAAACTTTTCCGAGACATGATGATTCTCTTTCGTGACAGATTTTGTGCTTCGGGTTTGTTTTTATAGTTTCAGAATCAGAGAATCATAGAACGGTTTTGGGTTGGAAGGGACCTTAAATTAACAAGTTGCACCTCCCCGCCATGGGCAGGGACACCTCCCACTGGATCAGGGGCTCCAAGACCCATCCAACCTGGCCTGGAACACCTCCGGGGATGGGGCAGCCGCATCTTCCCTAGGCAACCTGGGCCAGGGCCTCCCCATCCTCATAGGAGAGTATTTCTGCCTAAAATCTTGTCTCGATCTCCCCTCTTTCAGCTTCAAAACACTTCCCCTCATCCTGTCCCTGCAACCCCTTATCCAGAGCCCCTCTCCAGATTTTCTGGAGCTCCTTTAAGTACTTTAAGGCTTCTGTAAGTTCTCCCTGGAGCCTTCTCTTCCCCAAGCTGAACAACCCCAACTCTCTCAGCCTGTCCTTCAAAGAAGTCGTGAATGCATTGTGAATTGGGATACAGCGACAGTGCCCCTTGCTTGGAGGTAGGCACATCCTGTTTTTCTTCTCCGTCCCCCTCTTCCATTCAGTGGATATCACGGGTGGCCACGGTGGCCAGGTTTCCGATGATCCAGACACCAGTAGCAAGTTCCACTCCATGTCTCAGGAACTAAATACGCAGACCCTCTAATCCTGGAGTTATTCCTGTTTGTAACACCTACACCACAAGGAATTACCGTAAGGCATATTCCTAAAAACAACAGGAAGACCCAGCACTGTGCAGTGTCTTGAGACCGCAACCTTCATAGCCCAGGACTCAAACAGCCGCGCGAGCTTTGCACACATAGCTCATTTCTGTGATTTCCTTTCTTATTCCAGAGTTTACCAGCAATTATAATAGCAGCGATCAGTGCCATTTCAGGTTACTAATGCCCTAAACACCCTCCTGCTTCCTTCAGAGATAACCTTTTTGCTTCAGCCGTGTTAGACAACTGTAGCACATGCGGGCGTTAAAGAATTACTATAAAAGTCACCCACTAATACAAAACAGTTGCTCAACAGAAGCCACAATTGCCATCTCCCCATCCAACTCCACTTTATAGCTTTATCTTACATGACAAAATGTTCTTAACTGATCTAATTTAGATTGACAGCACATGGGCCGCAACTCTTCACAGACGGAAAAATAAACGAGCACACATTTATTTATGTATAAAAAGCAACGTGAACACCTTGTCAGTGCTGCGACAGATCAGGATTCTGAAAATACTTGACAGTTTGGCAGGCATGAGCCAGGAATTCAGAAGCATCCCAAACTGCCACTACTGGAAGGAGAAAGATGGCCTCAAGAGCAACGAGTGCTGCACCACAAACCTGCCAAGTTCTGCAGTGAGAGACCTCAGTAAGGGCTGATGCTCCTTCTGAGAAAGGTGCCATGCAAGTTGTTCAATGGAGGGCAAGAGCTACCTTCCAGTGGCTGCTGGAAGTTATTGATCCCGTATTATCTTTCCAGGCTGGCTAAACCCAAGCCAGAGCCTGAGTAGTTGGCTTTATGGGTAACGGCATCAGAAGTCAGATTAGGTCTTTATATAAAACACAAAACCATCTCAAAGTAGAGCAGCGGGAAGGCAGAATTGTAGGAAAGAGCTTCTTTAGTAGCGTGGGAAATGGAACCAGGTGGAAGTTGAAACCTGAGTGAGCTTCCATGAGTCAGAACATTGGGCAAAAATAATCATAGAAAAGTAGAGTCATTATTAATTAAGGTTGGGAAAGACCTCTAAGGTCTTCCAATGCAACCATCAGCCAAACGCCACCGTGTCTACTAAAACATATTCCAACCATGTCTACACCTTTTTTGAACCCCTCTATGGATGGTGACTCCACCACTCAGCAGCCTCTTCCAGTGCTTCACCACTCTTTCAATAAAGAAATTTTTCCTCATATCCAATCTAAACCTCCCCTGGTGCAACTTGAGGCCATTAATGCAAAGCTATGTAAAAGTTTTCAGTGGACACTTTTCCCTCTTGTTGAGACCATCAGTGAATGAAGAGGTTAACTGTTCTTTGGGCTGCAGAGAAGACACTGAAGTGGGCTTGGGTTAGCTGACTTGGAAAAACTAAGTAGGCAGATGACCAGAGTTGTAAACATGACAAAGTGTGTGAAATGACTGAGGACTTCCAGCTTCTCAGATTCATATCGCAAAGAGAGCAGTGGAATCCACAACTTACCTCCAAGTGGACTGTAACACCTGTGGCTGGTAGAAAGCGTCCTTGTTCCTTTGCAAACATCAGCTCCCAGAGATAAATAATTTCCATGCAATATTTCAGCCGGCAATTGTTAACATTCATCATAGCCCAACATATTCTTGCCTAGTGTAAATTAGGATAACTCCTCTTAAAACATTTGACCTGTGCTGGTCTATGCCTGCTACAGAGTTGGCTCTGCCATCCATTTAAAATTAATTGCTACTTCTGACCATTTTCCCCTGCTCTGCACTTTATTCCTGATGAAAATTTTCCTCTGACTTTGTTCCCATCAGACTCTGTTTCACCCCTACAGATGGGTTCAGAAATGTTATGCTGTCACCGAGATTATGCTGGGCTGGAATCATATAACTCTCTTCATTTCTCCCCAGTTGTTCTTTATGAGGTTGGTACATTTGCATGAGAAGAGGATCTTTGTGATCTTTGTTCCTTAAGGGCCCATCTGCTCTTGCTGCTTATTTCCCCCACCCGAAGTCATAATCCTACTTTCGGTATGACAGAAGCAGGGACGAAATTACAGTGATGTCACAGAAAGAGGATTATGACACTTTCAGGTGTGGGAGCAGATGGACTTTATACAAACAAAGTTGCAAGGTTCTCACTCGTAGAAAGCAAAAAGAGGTGGAAAAACATAAGAAATGGGTATAAGCATTCTGCCAAACTGAGTCTGTACATTGCTAAATGGATTTTTCTTTCCAAAGCAATTATGATACTTTCTTAGCTCTTGAGATCCAATGCTGATAAAAGCAGAATAATATTCACACGGCAGCTGTTTTATTAATTTCTGTCTGGAGAAACTAAGCAACCTCAAAAGGAAGTCAAAGACTCAGCATGCTGCGTGTGGAACACAGCCATTGTAAAGGATTGTGCCCATCGGTAAAAAATTGTAAGAGAAATTAATATGATGGTGAAAAATAGTTTGGTTTGGTTTTTTTTTCACTCCCAGAATGATTGCTGAGGCACAAAGGGACTTTCAGGAGTCAGTGAGTGACTCGGTATTGCTCAATACGACACAGACTTTTGCTGGTAGAGGTGGGTTCCCTGTTTCTCTGATGCACAAAGACTCAGGAGAAAGAGCCAGTTTCCCATGCCAACACCTTGATCTGCAAGAATCTTTCTTCTCTGCAGTATGCGGCATCTTCCTGCCTCCCCACCATCTGCATGGAAGCAACTCCTCTCCTGACACTGATCAGAAGTTAGAAGAGTAATAAAATTCCTCCTAAACTTTGCTCCTGATAATTCAAGCTCTTGCTGTCCTTTAGCTGTCATTGGAGGTACCCTCTGCTGAGAGTATACATTCTTTTCATTCCCATAGTCTTGATCTTCTGGAAATGTTTTGGGTTGGGTTTTTTTATATATATTTATACACGTATTTCATCTGTTATTGTGGTGCATTGCTTATGAACTAGCCCCAGAGCAATACTTTTGACAATATTTTAGGCTTTGATGGTATTATCTGTTCCCTGTACAGAGAGAGAGAAAAAAGCTAGTGACTTTAATTTTGAAGGACAGTAACTCTATTATCCTGAAAGCAAGCAGAGGTCGCTGCTTCCTTCCTTCCTTGGGCTCTCCCTATGTTCATGATACCACCTGAAATCAATGCTACTAATTAATCCGTGACATAACTTGGATGACGGCAGCTGGACTCACACCCAGTTACACACAGGAGTCTCCTGTGTTGTCTCCACTTACAGAGCACTGAGAACTCACTGTTTTGGAGTCTCCCAGTCACACACTTCAACCATCAGTAAACCCCAGTAAATCCTGCCCACGACACATTTTGTTCGCTCTGTTTTTAAAGTTATCACATAACAAACAACATTCAAATTGAAAATAGCCTGGATGGCAGCAGAGAAATTTTTCACATGAGTAATACTGGCAGCTTAGGGAGGATAAAAATCGTAAGGCTCCATCCCTATGCTTTGAGGCTTAAAATTCATTGCCAGACTCAGAGATGCAGAAGTTCTCCCTTAGGGGGACTCTATGCCATAATTTTGGCAAACTTCAGTGGATTTGCTTCTATTTGCAAACAATCCGGGATCTGGCATTGTTGGATGCAAGATATGCAAAGGATTACTCTGGCAAGTCCTGTGATACAGCTAATGTGACTCCGTATGCTTTTAATAGAGAAGTAGCAAATTATCCGTTGTTGCTTTCAGAAAGTCTTCCCCAATGTTACATTGAGTATATTTTGATTCATGTTAAGACAACGCATAGATCTGACAGAGATCTTCAATTCGCCCTGCTGTGGCTTTGTGCATTTTTTACAAAGGGGCTTCCTTAATTGTCCTATGTGGGATCGCAGAATTTTTAAGGTTAGAAAAGACATCCAAGACCATCAATCCAATTGTCAGGCCAACACTATCGTGACTGCTAAACTATGTCCCCAGGTGCCATGTCTGCATGTTTTCTGAACCCCTCCAGGGCTGAGGACAACACCAGTTCCCTGGGCAGCCTCTTCTAATATTTTATAACCCTCCCCACGAAGGAATTGTTCCTAATATCCGATCTAAACCTCCCTGGTACAACTTGAGGCTCTTTCCCCTCATCGTATTCCTTGTTACTTGGGAGAACAGACCAACACCCACCTCGCCATGACCTCCTTTCATAAAGTTGTACAAAGCAATGAAGTCTTCCCTCAGCCTCCTTTTCTCCAGGCTAAACAGCCCTAAGTTCCTCAGCCACTCCCATAACCCCTGTGCTCCAGACTGTTCTCCACCTCAGTTCCCTTTGCCAGCCCCTCAATGCCCCTCGTGGAGTGAGGGGCCCAAAACTGAACACAGTATTTTGGTTGCAGTCTGTCCTGGTTTCAGCTGGGATAGAATTAGTTTTCTTTGTAGCAGCTTGTACAGTGCTGTGTTTTGGATTTATTAAGGGAATAATATTGATGACACACTGATGTTTTCCCTTGCTGGTGAGTGGTGTTTATGCTAAGTCAAGGACATCTCAACTTCCCACCTCGGGGGTGCTGGTTGGTGAGAATCTTGACATGAGCAGGCAATGTGCTCTCACAGCCCAGAAGGCCAACCGTGTCCTGGGCTCCAACAACAGCAGCATGGCCAGCAGGGTGAGGGAGGAGACTCTGCCCCTCTATTCCTTTCCCGTCATCATCTGGAGTATTGTGTCCAATTCGGGAATCCTCAACATAAGAAGGATATGGAACTGTTGGAATGGGTCTAGAGGAGGCTACCAAGATGATCCAAGCTGGAGCACCTCCCATACAAGGACAGGCTGAGAGAGTTGGGGTTGTTCAGCCTGGAGAAGACAAGGCTCCAAGGAGAGTTTATAGCGAACTTCCAGTACCTGAAGGGGCTTCAGGAAAGCTGGAGAGGGGCTGCTCATAAAGGCTTGTGGTGAAAAGGAGAGGGACGATGAGTATAAACCGGAGAGGGGCAGATTTAGACTACACATAAGGAATAATTTCTTCACCACGAGAGTGGTGAGGCCCTGGAACAGGTTGCCCAGGGAAGTTGTGGATGCTGACAATTGGACTTGATGGTCTCGGACGTCTTTTCGAACCTTAAAAATTCTGCAATCCCACATAGGACAATTAAGGAAGCCCCTTTGTAAGAAATGCACAAAGGAGGTGTTCAAGGCCAGGTTGGATGGCCCTTGGGCAGCCTGATCCAGTGGGATGTCCCTTCCATGGCAGGGGTTCAGAACTGGGTGATATTTGAGGTCCCTTCCAACCCAAACTATTCTATGATTCTATCATTCTATCTTGTATCACTCTATGATTCCCATACTCTGCCAGCGAGTGGAACACAGGAAGATGAGAGGCAACACAGCCAGGAGGGCTGACCCAAGCTGCCCAAAAGTATGTTCCATCCCACAGAACACCATTCTCAATAGATAAACCGGGAGGAGATGGTTTGGCACAGCAATCACTGCTCAGGGACGGAGTAGGCATCATGCACTGGGTGGTGAGAAATTACATTGTACATCTCTTGTTTATTATATTCTATTATCATAACTAATTTTATTCTTTGCTGTCCAATCCATGCCTTTCTCTAACTCATGAGTTTGACCTTTTTTTCTCGATTCTCCTCCCCTTCTTCCCTTTTGGGGAAGAAGTGAGCGAGTAGCTGCTTGGTGCTTAGTTGCCAGCTGGAATTAAACCATGGCACAGTCACATGGTGAACTGAAAGGGAAAGGAGCTGTTGGGAAGGAGCTTTATGTCAGGAGGGAATGATGAGCTCTGGACTTAGCTATCTGCAGCCTGTGCCGCAGAAATGGCAGGAAATCAAAGGCAAAATTTAGGCTGAAGTTAAGAGTGTTACTGCATGGGTTTATCAGCAAGGAAATGTTTCTCGGAGAACAGCTATTCCCCCACTGACTGGCATGCGCTGTTCTTGACAGAGCACTGCAGAAACAGTCTGGAGAAGGCGAGCAAGGGAACTGAAATTCATAACATATTATTGACAGTCCTGGAGTTCATAACAGAGTGATTTTTATGATACACTTCAACCCTCCTTTTCTATTGATCTGCCTTGACAGATCCAGCAGTGGAACCGTCAGGGTTCAGGTGCAGAGATGACAACAGGGATCTGGGATTTCAGTGGTGCACTTCCACTCACTTGTGGTACTGCTTTGAATAAGTCGTGTACATCTTTTGGTGCTTTATGTTGGGTTTGGTTGAAACAGGCCTACAGTCAGCCTGCTACCACTGCATAGCGATGTTTTGTCAAGTGATGCTCAGGCAGAGGTGCTCAGGGAGAGATGCTCGGGCTGTATCCCTATGCAGTTTTCATGTTATTTGTCTTATCTTCTTGTTTTGTCCTGGAGAGGTAGGGGACAGACGATTCTTTTTATCTGGGCAGTGCCTGTAGCTACGTGGTTTCTCACGTGCGAGCAGGAGATCACTTTGAGACAGCTGTGATTTGTCTGAATCATGTATGTGTATTGCACCTCTTTTGAAAGAAAACCTCCTTTAGGCACGAGCTGATCTACCACTGGAGGGAATATACATTGCAGACATTTCTACTCAAGTTAATTTAGCAGCTATCCAAATTGTCGTTCAGGCAATCCGTGTCCCAGTGGGTCAGTATTTTTCCAGATGGAAAGATACAGCCTACAAATGAAAATGGAAAAAAGAAGCAGAAGAGAGAAGGGCCTCAGTTTCTGCTGAGGTGGAATAAGTCCCCTAAGTGAGGAGCTACAGCATCTGTGTACTCTGTTCCTCCAGCTCGCATTCCTTGGGCACTGTCGTCTTTGTTTCCCGTTAAATCCTACATCATCCTAGACAGCTTGGTCGGGCTTACTTGTGCTTGTGCTGCAGCTCCTTCATCAGCCAGCCAGGGAGCCAAGGAGTCTCTAAACTACTGTAGAAACACCAGCTCCACGTACGTGTCCATGGCTTGGCAAACAGCATGAGTACAAAGAGGAGATGAGTCTCATTCTTTAATGTAATCATTAGATCAGATTCCTGTAAATTAGCTTTGAGGAAATGGATAGTATTTGTGCATGTGCATGTAAGCACACAGGCTCGGGGAAGGGCAGCTGGGAAGCTGTCCAGGGGAAAAAGAGCTGGGGGTGTTGGTTGATAGCGGCTGAACATGAGCAGCAGTGGCCAAAAGGCCAACAGCATCCTGGCTTGGATCAGCCACAGCATGGCCAGAGGGAGCAGGGAAGGATAGTCCTCCTGGAGTGGGCACTGGTGAGGCCACATCTCAAATCCTGGCTTCAGTTCTGGGCCCCTCACTCCAAAAGCAACACTGAGGGGCTCGAGTGTGTCCACAGAAGGGGAATGGAACTGGTGAAGTGTTATGAGGACACCTCAGAGACCTGAGGCTGTTTACCCTGGAGAAGCGGAGGCTGAGGGGGGTCCTCATCGCTCCCTGGAGCTCTTGGAAAGGAGGTGGTGGTGAGGTGGTTGCTGGTCTCTTCTCCCAAGTAACAAGTGATAGGATGAGAGGAAATGGCCTCAAGTTGCACCAGGGTAGGTCTAGACTGGATATTAGGAAAAAAAGTCTTTTCTGACAGAGCGGTGAAGCCCTGGCAGAGGCTGCCCAGGGCAGTGGTGGAGTCTCCATCCTGGAGGGGTTAAAAAAACCTGTAGCTCTGAGGCTTCGGGACATGGTTTATCAGGCACGATGAGGTTGAGCTGGTGGTTGGAATGGATGATCTTAGTGGTCTTTTCCAACCTTAATGATTCTATGATTCCACCATTATAAGCATTAGCCAATTTTGAGCAAACGTAATTTGTTAACTTTGTGGATCACTGCTCCCTATCTGCAAAATCATCAGGTCTCCACCCAGAAGTGTGCTAGGTAGATAAAGATGTTTCTTGCAGACCTTCACAACAGACTTGTATCTTACAGTCCAAGATCAAAGACTTACTCGTTGGAGAGAAAAAAAATGAGAGGGAAACTGATCTGAAGTCTAAAGATGAGGAGCAAGACTGGAAAAGCGGCCTGGATAGCCGAGGCTACAGCTATGTTGCAGGCACAGCCCATCTTTCTCATTCTGAGGGTGAATGGCCCAACACGGTTCATGCGCTAAATAATGAGAACGGTCGTTGGTGTTCTCTTGTCCCTCTAATCCTGCTGAGGCTCCGCCTGGTGATCATTTTCCTGGGCCAAAGCAATTCCAGGAATCACGCTAAAGGCTCAACTGTCCAGGTGACTTCTGGTCAGTGTCCGAGCCTCTGCCTTGACCTTGGTTGGTGGAATACTGCAGATGTAGCCCTGTGTGTTGACCTGCTGTCGTATCTGCTGAATCGTGTCCTGCCCAACACAGTCTCAGAAGTGAGCACCAGCCAACTTCTACTGACACAAGCTGATTCCTGGTGTAGTCTGGCTGCTTAGCACTGATCTGGCAGCACAGAGCAGCCAAAAATATGTTTAAACGGCTTTTGAAAATGCCTTTTGTGCAAAGAGCATCTTGAGAGCATAATAGTGCCAAAGCTGCTTTCTAGTAAAAGATGGAAAATAGGACTTGGCAGAAGCCCTCTTGCCAGAGTGCTTCTTTGGGGCTATATCATCCAGCCATAAATCTGATAAGCTTTCCGATTACATCTCAACATGAGTTAGAGCAGATGAGTCCTGGTCAGGCTTTAGTTTGGGAGGGCTCAATGGTGACTTGAAGTTCTCACAGTCTGGCCAGCCCTTCACTTCTGAACACTGTTTGGCTGAAGCAGAAGTTTCTGACTCTTTGTTGTCTCCTTTCTCCTCCTGCTCCCAACCCAGACAGAAACTTTCTTATAAGTCCATCATGTAATCACCACAAGACCCCATGTCTCAGTGTGCTTTAACCTGGGATGGCCAACCAGGTATGCTCTAAGAATGTGGGAAACAAACCAAATTATTTAACTTGGGAGTGGAAGGAAATGAAAATGCTGAAAAATAACAAATTTGTTAAGAAAAATAAAAATATTTATTATATCACACCTTGTCCTTCAATCTTCCAGCTGTTTCTACTTCAGCGCAAGAGATCATTGCAGCATATAAATAAAATTGTCCACTAAAACTAACCTGATATTTTTGGATTTATATCTCCCCTCTCCTGTTTTGATACTTCACTCTATTTTCACATCAAGTCATTCCCATGTTGTATTTTATGAATAAATCTGCATAGAGGCAGGTACCGTGCAGCAGCCAGAGCCCGGGGAACTGCTGTGGCTGTTGCTTAGGGCAGGGATTTGCGAGTGGACTGGGGAGAGGGGCTGGGATGCTCCGTCACACTGTTTTTCTGGGAGGGTCCCGCAGCAAAACACCGACGCCTTTCTTACCATGTGTGCCTGTCCTTTCCATCTCTTGGATGAAGTGGGAAAGGCTGTCTGATGAAAGGAAAAGAGATGCTGCCCAGGTGCAGCCATAGGTATATATCATTGGATGTGGCACCCTCGTCCGAAATGAATGACAGCCTTTGAAATGTGAGGGTGCTATGGAGGAGGCGAGGGAGAATTTCACTGGAAGGGTTGGTACAGACGCAGCAAAGTACTTACAGCATATGTGCAACTTCACTCGTGGCTCTCATGTGGAAGTTCAGCCCACGGCGAAGAGCGTTACCAAATCAACACCTTGGCAATGGCGATGAGTGGTGGGACGCCCTTTCCAGAGCAGTGCTGCTCTCGCCTTTCTCAGCATATCCAAGATGAAACTGGATATTTGGTGGCAGACGCTGAGGTTCCGGATAGCTCCTCTCGAACTTTCTCTGGGTCTCATACTATTTTTATTTCTCTTCCTAGAGAAAAAACATCGCTTGTGCCCTGCGTTGTGTGTGCTCGCCTGCTGCAGCACTCACTGCTTGTAATGCAAAGCAGCCTTCCTGCCACACTGCAGTGTCCAGGTGGCAGTCTCTAATATAATGTGGGTTTTTAAAAATTCCATTAAATTAGAGCAGGGAGAAGTGACTTTGAGAGGGAGAGAGGGCAAATCCTTCTCCAGCAAAAATCACAGTCTGAGGCTAGCAGAGATATCTTTTCCCTCATAATGTCCTACTACAAGTCTTATGTTATAAGGGTTTTTTTTAAACTTGCCTCATGAAAAAGAAGTCTCTTTTAGCTATAATGACTGCCAGGATTCGGAATTAGATGCACATAAGAGGAGATACAAACAAACAAAAAATCCTACCGTATATGAAAGAATTTCCTAATTTGCAGGGCTTTTAAAACAGCCAGAGCTGTTACCTAACGTAGCAAGGCTAGTGAATAAAAAGCCAGAGAGGCTTTTTATATGCAAAGAAACTCTTGGATGCAGTGTGGACAATGATGCAGGCCAAAGAAATTATGTTTTGTTAAAGGAGTCAATATAAAACCAGTTTGCAGAGTACTTCAGTAACTTGGGAGCAATGCAAGGATATGACATGCTGTTCGCTGGGAGCTGTGCCTCTGCTGAAGGTCTGCAAGGCTCCAGCGTCAAAGCGGGTGTAAGCACCAGGCTGTTGGAAGTGAGGTCAGTGGGGCTGTAGGAATGTCTGATCCAGCGTAGAGGTGCCATGAGAAGGACAGCTCGCACAACGTCACCTCTGCGGGGATTTTGTGAACCCACCTGGTTGCTCAGGCTACAGTAGAGAACAGGTCACCCTTTAGCTGAATTAATCCTCAATAGATGCAGTGCCCCGGGAGCAGCAGAGATAGAGGGACCGGAGGGTATGGCAGGTTCGAACAGTGCTCACTTTTGCACGGACAGAATGGGGGCTTTTTCTTTTTCTTTTTATTTATTTTTTTAATTTGCAGATTTTCTCTTTCTGCCCCGGTCTGGGATCACACTCACTGTGAGTCAGATAACCCAGAGCACTGAGACAGGCGGACCCAGTGCACACTCAGCACTCCTAATCTTTTACTGTAACAGCACATCTCTGTAGGGTCAAAAAGTTCCTTCACTGGAGTTTATTCTAGTTGTATTGAAATTAGAGACATAAATCCTATAATAGAATCAGTTTTGAATCTCAGACTGGTTCTTAATGCATAAAGATGGTACACCGATATGATGTACGCCCAGGAAATGAAGAGGGAGAGAAATTCAGCCTTAGTCTGATTTATTTTCTCTGAGGAGTTATCTGTATAAACCAAATAGTTCTTCCAAATGGACTGACATCCTGTTAGCTGTATCTTAGACACAGGAATATTGCCTCTCACACCCATATAGGATCAGCTCTGCTCTGTGCTGCATTGCTGAGGATGGGCTGATGAACTGCTTCCTGGTTCAAAAGTGTTTTGTTTGTATGACACATGATGTCACAACCTCCTTCATTTGAAAAAAAGAAAAAAGAAAAAGAGCTATAAACTGTTCCTTTTGTGAATAAGCTTCTCAGTGCTTGAGCTATGGGCAAAACTTTCCTGAGGGTGAGCTGATGGGTGCTGACTTTGCAGCATCACTGTGACCACTTGGTTAGGGAGTGCACCTTCAGCAAGTTTTCGGATGACACCAGGGTGAGTGGTGCGGTTGTCACACCAGAAGGACAAGATGTCATCCAGAGGGACCTGGACAAGCTGGAGAAATGGGGCTGTGAGAACCTCACGAGGTTCAACAAGGCCAAGAGCAAAGTCCTACACCTCGGTGAGGACAATCCATGATTTCAGTGCAGGATAGGAGATGATGTGACTGAGAGCAGCCCTGAGGAGAAGGACTTGGGGAGCTGGGGATGAGCCAGCAATGTGCACTTGCAGCCCAGAAACCAACCACGCTCTGGGCTGTACCAAAACGAGTGTGGCCAGGAGGTCGAAGAAGGTTATTCTGCCCTTCTATTCCTCTCTTGTGAGACCTCATCTGGAGTATTGCATCTGGTTCTGGAATCCTCAACTTAAGAACTAGATGGAGCTGTTGGAATGGGTCCAGAGAAGGGCTACAAGTATGATCTGAGGGCTGGAGCACCTCTGCTCTGAGGACAGGCTGAGAGAGTTGGGGTTGTTCAGCCTGGAGAAGAGAAGGCTCCAAGGAGACCGTATAGCGACCTTCCAGTACCAGAAAGGGGCTCCAGGAAAGCTGAGGAGGAACTGTTTACAAAGGCTTGTAGTGACAGGATGAAGAAGAATGGCTTTAAATTGGAGAGGGGAAGATCTACACTAGGCATAACAAGGAATTTCTTCACTATGAGGGTGGTGAGACACTGGCCCAGGTTGCCCAGGGAAGCTGTGGCTGCCCCATCCCTGGAGGGGTTCCAGGCCAGGTTGGATGGGCATTGGGCAGCCTGATCCAGTGGGAGGTGTCCCTGCCCATGGCAGGGGGAGTGGAATAAAATGGTCTTTAAAGTCCTTTCCAACGCACACTGTTCTATGATTCTATGACTCCTTGGGCAGTACGGAATATTTTTTCATCCAGTTCAACAGGTGTACTGAGGAGAAAGATGATGTTACCAAACAAGAAAGCACTCATGCCTACAAAATGAGCATTGTCAATAGAGAACCCACCACAAGCCTTACTAGCCTGGCCCCATCATTACAGTACCATTGCTCTTGAATGCTTATATCATGTTTTACGTTGAATATCCTTTTGTGCCTGGAACTTCTAGCTCCTGGTTCTTGTCTTGACATGTTGCACGCTAAACAGAGAAGTCCTCTTTTAATTTTGATTCCTCTGTAGTTATCCTTATTTACCCTTTAATCATCTTTCTGACAAGCTAGAATGTTACAGCTTTTTTCATATTCTCTAATTATCGTTGAGGCTTTCATTTGCATCTTTAACAGCTTTCCAGTACTCTCATTGGCTGGTAACACAGAGTAGAACACAGCGGTGTCGCCCCAGAGCCATTCGCAAATGTAATTTTCACTTCTTCTACTCAAAATTGTTTAGTTTTGGCATCCATTGTCATTCCTTCTGTTGTCACACAGAGGACTCTTATTTAAGAGATTATCCACCGCGATCCCTGCCTAGGTGCTTCTAAAAGAGCTGCTTTGCAAGGGACATCATCCTGTCATGGAAACGTATCCTGCAGTACTGTGCTGGATTTGTGGAAAATGGCTTTGTGCTGCGCCACGGGTCAAGTTGAAGCATCTGTGCCCAGGTCACCAGGTGCTTCTGTGCTGATAACCGGCTTCCGTGGCTGTTGACTGATTCCTTAAGCGTTTTGTCAAAGGCAAAGTTTGTCAGAGACTAGTGGGGGTGTTTGGTTGGAGATAATAAATATCAAAGCGCCGTTTATCTGAGAGTTGGTTATTATGAAAACTTCTTAAAATAAGAGCTTGGTGGAGTGACCAATGTCCTGTCTGCAGCTGTGCTGGAGAAGTGTTGATGTTGCTGATGAACTGTTGTCTTGGATTGGTTTCAAGAGGCCACCAGGATCTATATGGGCACCGAAGTTCATATGTTGGTCTTTCCTGATGGCAGCTGAAATCTTCATCATTAGTTGCCTGTAGTCCTTTGCCTCCAGTCAGTGCTTTACATTTCCTATTTACATTTCATCTGTCTGATTTCTCTAAGGAGTGACAGGAGCAGGAGGCGGTCAACCCCAGGCAGTAGCTGGCAGCAAGCCGGCAAACAAGCTGCACGAGGCCAAATGCCACGTATTTTGATGCTCTCAGGTAAACGGTGTGA
The DNA here is from genome assembly GCF_017976375.1 of Cuculus canorus. Lineage (NCBI taxonomy): Eukaryota > Metazoa > Chordata > Aves > Cuculiformes > Cuculidae > Cuculus > Cuculus canorus. Next base: position 77,265,259 of record NC_071441.1, read on the forward strand.
CCCAAGCTGTGGCCCTCACAGCTGGCTTCTGCGTGGCTTCAGCTAACATTGAGGTCTGACACCAGCAGCCAAAAGCCAGTGTTCGTTACTAAAGTGTTCGTTATTTAAGGCACATCAAAAGCTACCAACATCTGACCGACTCCATTCAAGTGCAGCGATGAATCTGTTCCTGGAGAAAACGGAATGCATTGCTGAGCAGGAGGTGAGTGGTAACTACCATGTCCTGCCATTGAAGCCCTAAAAATAAGTCGTGTCTGACTAATCTGATGCAGTTCTTTGAATGAATAAATGAGTTAACAGATGAAAGATGAGCAGCTAATAATTTATCAACTGCACTGCTGAAGTTGATATAAATCCTCCCAGTGAGGATTCTTATTTCCATGTTTTTGGCACGTTTTAGGGATGTGACACTGAGGGCTCTCTTGCTCTGCCGAGTACTCTCTCCAAGCTGTCACATAATCATCATTTTATCTGCACTTTTCTACAGGAGAAATGGAGGCTGAGTTAAATTATGCTGCACTTTAACAGATCCACCCCGCGTGGGTGGTTGTAGGTCTGATAGTTTTACAGACGACCTTGGCAACGGGACTCAGCAGGGTCCTGCCCTCACAGGTCCCTCAGCTGGGTCTGTTTTCCATAGCTATGGGCAATGTCCAGTGCCTGGAACCTGTCAGATGTGCAGTTTTTCATATTCTCATTATCTGTAAGCCTGTTTTCTGTTTCCTCTTTAAGGGCTGAACACGCACATGCATGTATTTATGCGCATATCCAACCAAAAAGACTTCTGTTCCATACAAAGATGGGTTGTAAAGGATACAGGAACTGGAAATGCGACACACTTTTCTAACAGTGAGGGAAATTAACGATTGGAATAACTTACCTCTTTCAGAGTCTTTCCTTGAATATCACATACTTTGCTGAAAGATAGGCTGTAATTCAGTTAGCGCTTATTGGGCTCACAGCCAGGGTCACCAAGTGAAGCTCTGTGGCTGGTAGCATGGAAGAGGTCACTCCGGTGATGACAACGGTCCCTTCAGGCAACGATAATTGAAATGCAAGGAGGACTGAGTTCAGGAGCCCGAGCTCTGCCATTTGCTACTGCAGCAAATGGAAACTGTAGGGTAGTTTTATTTTGATAGAAACATGATATTTTTTAATGAACAAGGTAAACAACTGGAAAACATAATCAGCGCTGTAGACTCTTCAATCATATTTGTTTTACTGTCCTGAACACTTCAGTTTTCTCAATACGCCAAAAATGTTTGAATTGACAATTTATCACTGTGCAATTGCAGCTGGAGGTTCTGGAAGGGTAGCGACAGATGGGGTTTCTGAGCCCTGGGGAAGCAATTTGAGGTGGAAAAGAAGTACATTAACAGAATAAATTCTGCTAAAATTATGGTTAAGTGACCAGTTAAGAGTGCTAACCTTTAAATCACCACACTTAGGCTTTGAAGTCAACAAATGATTGGGATAAGTGAGGTGGTGCTGAAAGGAATGAATTATTGTTGTAGGCTGTCCGCAGACTCAGGAAGACAACGTGGTGTCAATGGGTTCATGTGTAAAACGCTTCTATTCTGTCAAATGAACACATTTTTAAAGAAGACTCTTAGATCTGGGACACAGTCCCAGAAATAGCGATGTGTGTACAGGTAAGGTGAGGCAGCTCGATGGAGAGGAAGATGCCCTTTGAATAGCAGATGTGCAAAGACAGCAAACCAAGCAGACTTAGGGATAAAAGTATGTGATAATTAGAAGGTAAAGATCCAAGTGTGTGGCAGATGCAAGAGAAGCTAATCAGGTCTTACAGTGAATAAGCAAGAGGATTACTTAAAATCAGGGGAGAGAATGGTTTCATTATACAAAGCCTTTGTAAAACCTCATTTGAAATGTCATGTCCGGCACCGGGCAGTGGGTTTAAAGAAGGATATTCACAATATTGCCGAAGTGTAAAGGCAGTGTTACAAGGCTTATCGAGGCATTAGGAGGGAGAGACAGGGAAGAGAAGGTCCAAGAGCTGCCTTGACAAAAAGAGAGGACTTGATCGCGTTTTTTCAGCATTCGAAAAGGCTTGAGAGCCTGAGGGAGGATTCCTGGCACATGGGGCTGTGGCAGAGAGAGAGGTTGGTGGGTAATGAATGTGTAGGGGCAGTTGTAGGGGGGATCTTTCCTGACCATATCACAGCGCAAGTGGCTCTCTGGGTGGGCACCATCCAGCCGATTGTCACAACCTCAACCTTACCTGGGCATTTGCAGAGATGGCAGGTAGACGGGAGGAGCCTCCTGGTAGGCTTCCAATTATTGATTTACTGACAGCAACTGTTTTAAAAATAGCCTCAGCCTTCCGTGGAACAGCCTTGAAAGATGAATGACAATTAATATATAGGACTGAGCAAGAACGTAAAGCAAAAATTACTGTAGAAGCCGCGCTCCTAAACACAGGGCGAGCGTACACTGTCCATAAAGACTGGAGATGAGCACTGTCAGGACCAAACTCACCAGTGTAGCCTCCTCCCATGCTTTGAGAGGTGCTCGGAGGCACCGTCCCTCAGTGTCCTTTGCAGATGGAAATTATAGCAGAGAAGAAATGGTAGAGCTTCAGCTAGAAATGACAGAGGATTCATTCTGTGCTGGGGAGTGAGTTTGCCTTCAGTGATGAAAAATTTCACGGAAGGAATACTGTGAGAGAGACATCAGTGATTAATTCATCTTATGATTGGAACATATCATAAAGCAGAAACCGCAGCTAACACCTACTTAGCAAAGTAATGCATTGGTTTCTCCATGGATATTCATAAGCCAGAAAGTTGCTCCATGGTGAGCTGGTGACAGCAGCACGTAGCAGATCCAGCTCCAGATTGTTGGACCAGGCATCAAGGTTGGGCACTAGTAAGAAGGAGCCTCATATAATTAATTGCCCTTCCTCTTCATTTTTTTTGAACAGAAAGATATATCTTTTTCTGTACTCCAGGGCAGAAGGCACAGACATTAAACAGTACAGGTATGTCGCTGCTCATTTCAGTCTTAATGCAAACATATTGGAATTTTGATTATGTTCATTGTTCTTCGAGCCCTTCATGCAACCTGATGGAATTGAGCTTGTTTATGAAGATGGAAAAGGAGGGGGAAGAATCATTACCATCTTTATGAGGTATTACAGTCCCACCGACCAGCAGCCAGTGCTCAATTCTGAGTGGTAATCAACATGCACCCTTCATCTTCTTTGCTTTGTGCTTTTACCGTGACCTATGGTCTGCCAGACATGGGCACGTAAAGCAGAGAACCCGGCAATTAATAATTTGCATTAGCTTGCATGCTCACAGTGTTATAGAAACGTGCATGTGCATGCACAGAAAAAAAAAAAAAGGTGCTCCGGTGGTCCACAGGGCATCCACCCATGTGATTTTTCATCCTTCTAAAAAAAAAAATAAACTAAGCTTCATCTTCGAATCCCAAGGGAAAACCTGCCCTGTTAGGAAAGGCAGAGGTTCCAGTGACAAACATCTAACATATTTCATGTTATTCTGGGTTTTGTGCTAGGTACACAAAAACAGATAAAAATGTGAATATTCAGATTAATGAAAGTGTTGTTGAATGGTCTGTAAGATGGGGTCTGCTCTTAAACCATAGGCTTTAGAGCGCGCTGAATTAATTTTTTTATTTTTTTTTTTAGGATAGGATTTGGGTTATTGGCTTTTGAGGTTTTTTAACTACATAGAACAGCAGCATTTTGGCAGGGAAATCAGAAATCCAGGCAGTATCAGTTCAGACTAAGCCAGGGCTCTAAGTCATCAGAGCTGGGGCACCTGCTCCAAGACCAGGGAGGAGTGTGGAGCCTCAGACCCTCCTCCTCCTGGATCCCCTGGAATTTGGTGCCCAGGAATAGCCCCTGGATGTTTGTAAGATACCTGATGGCAGGGCCTGGCACTGCATATGACTGCAACTCCTTGGCTCCGTCCAGGCTGAGGGAGAGACGTTTCCCACCTGAGCAGCATCGGCTGAATATAGAAATGCCAGGCAGTGGCTTCCTGGGACAACTGGGATGTCAGGAAACGTGCAGGATGGCCTCTCCCAGCAATGAGGGAGTGAAAATCTCTCAAGGTCCTATTTCCCAAGGGGAGGTTTCCCAAGAGGGACTTACAGCAATACTGATAAAACAGGATTTTCAAAAGGAGGTGGAGGAATTCAGCGTGTTTGAGAGAGATACCTCAGCATCTTGGCCTCAGCCCTCCCGATTTTTTTCTCCCAACGTGGTACCTCTGAACAGGAGCCGCAGAGTTTGTATTCAACAAACACATTTCATGTTCTGCACAAACGAGAGAGAGAGAAACCGTAAACACCCCTTGTAGGTGTTGGTGTTGGGGAACAGCCTGTCACTGCCACACCGACACCTCTTGCTGGATGTGCCTTGACTGAAGTCACTCGCAGTGAGATCACAGGCCCTTGCACAGTGGGAAGTCCTCAGCAAAAGCAGTGCAATTTAGCTGCCACAGGAGTCCTTCCTGCTCTAACTTCCTCTCCTGTGTCTTAGAGCTGCTCATGAAATATTCTCCAGCAAAAGAGAGCAATAAGTTTTCTTCTTTTTGGTAGGAATTCTTGTTTCTCCACTGCCATATAGAGGTGTGAATATAAAAATGCATACTCATGCATAAAAAAATCAGCCAAATAAAATAAAGCAAAATGAAACAAAGATCCAAGGAAACATCTCCTTTTTATTCAGAAATGAAGGGATTCTAAAGATCTTTTTGTTATGGTTTATGCCTATGAATACATCACAGAAGAAGATCAACCTAGGATAACATTCACCCTGAAATGAAAGGGTTTGTTTTGCACAGTCGTCTCCAGCCCATGCGTTAGAGCTCTTAATCCGAGTCTTTTCAGGCAGATGATGTACCAAGCCACAAAGTACAGGCTGGAGTGGCAGATGCTTTCAAAGGGCCTGTCTACTGCTGGAACAGTATTTGGAGCAATGGGTCTTACTCTTGGCTTGCTCAAAACAGTGCAGCATACTGACTTCTCATTTATAGTAGGGTCAGTGTGTAATACTTTAAAGACACTATTCCTTTTTACCTCTTGAAATGAACTCTGGAACTGTTGGTTTACCTCTGTAGTGGTGATGTCTTCCCTCTGAGTCACCATCTTTATTGGAATATATCCTTTGCTCTATATAGGCTGTGTTGCAACACGTATTTGACTTGATTTGGTGTTGGCTGAATTGTCTTTTGCCAACCCCTCAGCTGCTGGTGTTGACGGTGTTATCAGAGTGGTCCAGGCTTCCCAGTGTGGTATCCTCAAAGGTGAGGGCAAGCAGGAGCGGAGAGGACATGGAGAGACAGATGCTGTAATTAGCTGGGGATGCTCCACATTCCTGTGAGCAGAATGACTGTTTCAGACGTTGCCCTGAGGATCTTGGTGTTGAACTGCAGGGTCCAAAGCTGAAAAATGTTCCGTCTGCTTGCTGTATAGAATCACAGAATGGTTTGTGATGGAAGGCATCTTCAAGTCCATCCAGTTCCAATCCCCTTCCATTCACAGGGACACCTCCCACTGGATCAGATTGCTCCAAGCCCCATCCAACCTGTCCTTCAACACCTCCAGGGATGGGGCAGCCATAGCTTCTCTGGGCAACCTGGGCCAGGGCCTCCCCACTGGAAAATATTTCTGCTTAAGATCTCATCTAAGTCTCCCCTCTTTCAGCTTCAAATGATTCCCCCTCATCCTGCACTGCCTGATAAAGAGCCCTCCCCAGGTTTCTTTGAGCCCCTTCCGTACTGGAAGTACTTAAAGCTGTAGAGTCAAGTGCTGTGCGGTGTCAAATGAATGATTTCCCTTTCTTCCGAAACTGCTTTCGCAGTGCTGGCTATTCTAAGATCTTAGCAACTCACTCTATTTAAGGTAATTACCATTGTAACTACCGTGGGAAGCAGAAAGTGCTGTTTCTTCCTGTGTCAGAGCTAGGATGCTCTTAAGACATCAGCCAGTGCCGGCCTTTACCCTTCTCCTCCTTCAACCAGTGTCAATTGTCATCCGTCTTCCACTGGAGTCCCATTGTCTCAGCCTCAGCGAGGAGGATGTGAGAGTGAAGGGCTCCAGTCAATAGAAGGAACACAGTAATTTATACACCCTGCTGATGCTGGTGAAGAGGCAAGTAAATTTATGACTTACTTACCCACATCTCTTCACTTCTTTAACAAGATAGGTAAGGCAAACAAAGCAAAACCCTGCTTGCAAGTCCAAGGACAGTGACTGCCCAGCTGGCAGCATCAGGCACCAGAATAAGGCTGCAGCACAGAGAAATCATCATCTCAGTTGACATCTGGGGATATTATCCCAAGAGTAGTTAATGCATTCATGTTACTGCACTGTCTTCTATTGGATTCAATATGTTATAGGAGTTACTCAATCTATTTTCTATTTAGTTTGCAGTAACCCACGGTATTAACCTTTCTTTCTTTAGCATGTGCTGGAAGAACAGAACAGACAGCAAATAAAGAACTGCCTGAAATTATGTGGCATTTGCTGAGAATGTAGATCTATTTGCAAATGTCTTGGAACAAACTTTGAGTGGGTGGAGTTAGCTAATAAACTAGAATAGTCATCTTTAATGTCGCTCAAATACTTTAACTTCTTGCTAAGAGCAGTTGTTTTTGTGCTGCATTCACCTTGGAATCCCTCATTACTGTCAGGGAACTGAGGCATCAGTTATTATTTGCCGTTAAAAGAATTAAAAGAAAAAATCGTGTGAAAGTCACAGCCAATGCTACACATGAGAGACCCTGCTGTCAGTGCTCAAAAAGCATTGCTCCAAAGCTGTTGGAATTTGGAGCCATGTTAACTTGGAAATACCCAAATAACAATCAATACTTGCTAATCTAAAATAATCTTCAAGCAGATGAAGAAAATAATATCTATTCCCAGCAGCTCCAGTGGAAACAACTGGCGGAGGATGCATTATTATGTCAAGAAGTCACAGTATTATCGAAATACTGGTGAGCCAGCGGCTGTCTTGAACACGGTAATCACAGCTCTCTTGACAGTTCTCCTGACGGTTTCCTATTGCTCATGTACAGTACCAGAGAACTTCGGGTTCTATTGCGCTGACATCTGGCATAGAGTACCAGTAACTACTTTAGGCTGAAAATGATAAATGTAGTTTTGTTACTGGGGACTCTTCTTTACCTTCTTTTTCAAGTTATTTTTAAAGTACACTGTATAATAACACTTCCCACTTAGAGCGCGTAAAGATGAATTGCTGAGAAATGAAACTGAACTTTTTGTTGCAAGCGCTAATTCTGGATAATTATAACTTTAAAATACATGTTTTCCTGCATTGTTTAAAAAGAAACTGTCGTGGAAACTTTTGCAAGAGAAAATTTCATTATCCTGGAACAATGTAGTTGGAGAAAACAAAGAAAATAAACCCATAAAAGTGGTAATTAGTATAGAAACCTCACCAGGAAACATTATGCAGTTATTTATTCTCTCCTATGCACCGTACGCTATCACATGGTTCCTTGTATTTTCCTTACAGACACTACAATAGAGTGTCCAAAAAAGAAAGAAACAGAAAGCTTGAAGGGCCAAACGGTAAAATTGGAGGTGCTCCAAAAGTGAACCTACGCCTATTTGCTCTACGGCAGCTGACATAAGTCCTTGCGGTTCTGATACCTATTGTCACAGCAAATCCTTCCTTTCTCCTTATTTCTGCAATATCTCATTACCAGGATCCACAGAGCACAAAGGTGGCACTGCCAATGTTTTTAACTACAGGCTTCAAACAAAACTGTTAATCAGCCGCCCATGACAAACCTCCTCGCACTGACAGAAGGGACTTTGTTTCTTTCCCAGTTTTAGACAAAAGCTCTCTCTCAGATCCAGGATCCAAGTGGGCAGGGTAATACTAGCGGGCAAACAAACATATGTTTTACAGACTTGTTGGAAACCTTCCCACTTTGTTCCAAAAAAAATATTGCATGTTGAAGATAAGAGAGAAAGTTAAATGTACCTCTACGGGAGCCAGCAAATTCCCATCCTGGGAAATCTCTGGGTTATGTTGCTGTTTGGCGCAATCTGTTCTGCACCCAGGGCAAAAGACAAGATACGGTCTTTAGAAGTAGTTCTGTGACCCTCCGGGCTAAATCATGGCTGGCACTGATGAATTAGCAATATGTGGAGACAGGGATTAGCATTACCAGAGGCGGGGGAATAGGCCCAACTTTCCTTCCAATTTGTTGATGGAATTCTAAAAAGAGGTTTTAGTGAAAGCACATGGAGGAGATTGCAGTTCCAGTAAAAAGATGACATTGAATCGTGCAGGAGGACAAAATAATTCCTGAATTCCATATAAAAAAAGAGGGAAAAAAAAAAACCCCTCTCAAATCCAACCAAACATTTTCATGCTATTTTTTCATATGTTTCACAAACCACGTCGAAGAGGCTTTTGGCAAAAAGATGCTATTGCCATATTCTGTCAATTTTTACTTTCTGCTCGAATACGGTGGTCATCTGTGCTGGAAGGCAGATGTCAGTCTTTCTCATCTCAGACAAGTTCTCAGGGTTAAAGGGTCAAGAGTCGCAGATTGGAAGCCAAAGCAAAATGAACTGAGAAGAAATAATGTGCAGGATTTTAACAATGAATGCAATTAACTGTTGGGATAATTTACCTCGGGGTATGATGGCTTCTCCATCAATTGAAGTCTTTAAATCATGACTTGAATGGTTGTCTAGATGATGTTGTGCAGCTCAGAATTAAATTATGTTGATGGAAGAGTTGAATTTTGATATAGCAGGGAGTGATTATTTGTCCTTTAATGTCCTCCACGTTTATGTGTATATATACATATATAGAGAGAGAGAGATACAAATACTGATATGAGGTGAAATGCATTGAGCACATCTCCATGTGGGGAAAACATAAGCCTTCTCTGCTCGTCGTTCTAGAGTTATATAATATCAGCATACAATTGACATCCTGCCCACTCCCACACATATATGCTTTCATTGCAGATTAGTGTTTTCCCCATCAAAAAGTGTTAGAGAATATCTCAATCCACGACCCGCGGTCCAGCAGATTTGCCTGCAGTAAAGAATCATTGGTGTCAAAAAGTAGTTTTAAATTTCCTTAGCTCTTCCAATCATAAAATATGTCTTCTCCACTACGAACATTTAATAAATATTGTTAAAATACATGGTTTTAATTCGAATAACATACTATTCTGAGCTGTGAAAGAGGGAAAACAAGAAAATCTGGAAGAGAAAAATCTTAATTTTTCCTGAAAATTTTGCTTGTATTTTAATGAAAGACATAGGGCGGGTTCGATCAAATTCATGACTCGTCTAGCTGCCCAGGTATTCGGTGCCACTGGGGAATATGCGCACAGTGCTCACGCAGAGCCACACTGCGGACGAGGAGCTCTCCTGTGATAGCTTCACCACAATTCCTTGCCTGCTATAGCTTCGCCCACATATTCCTATTGATTCATTGATCGATTGACTTCAGAGCTCCTGCTCAAGTTTGATAGTTTCTTATCTTTCTGGTCGTTGTTTGGATTTGTTTTGGGAGGTGCAAAGGAAATGCGTAGAAGAAAGGGCAGGGCTCCTCTGCTGTTGAGTGAGTGAGATGTTCAGTGCCCTTCATGGGAGCCAGGCTGGAGCTTCTCTCCAGTGCATTAGGCATTTGTGCAGGAAACATGAGGTACTGCTGATGTTGCAATTTCAGCATCATCCTAACGCTTGATTTTTTTGATCTTGATTTAATAAGCTTAAGCATTAGGGAGTAGTAAAAATGCTGCAGTGTTCACAAAGATTAAGGATCTTCTTACACAAACATAGGTGGGATAGGATGGTTACTTCAGCCTGAGGTTTCTACCGACTGTTAGGATTTGTCTTATGCAACTGCATCTGGTTTCGGGAAGCTGAGAAATGCTTCACATGAGAGTTTTTCTTCTCCTTTTTCACCTGCCCTCCTTTAATAATGTCACCCTGCAAAGAGTTTAAAAGGGAAGCAGTGTGAGGGGCTGCTAATTTGGTCTGTTGAGCCTGGAGAAGAGGAGACTGGGAGGAGATCACACCATGATCTACATCTTCCTCACCAGGGGAGGATGAGGAGCAGGCGCTGAGCTCTTCTCTCTGCTGACCAAGGACAGGACACAAGGGAATGGCAGGAAGATGTGCCAGGGGAGGGTTAGGTGGGACATTAGGGAAAGGCTCTTCCCCTAGATTGTGATGGAGCACTGGATCAGATCCCAGTGAAGCAGTCACGGCACTAAGCCTGACAATATTCCAGAAGAATTTGACCAACACCCTCAGACCCATGGTGTGACTGTTTGGGTTGTGCTGTGCAGGGACAGGAGCTGGACTCCAGAAGGAGCTGTCACACCAGGAGGACATGATGTCATCCAGAGGGACCTGGACAAGCTATAGAAGTGGGCCTGCGTGAATCTCATAAGGTTTAACAAGGCCAAGAGCAAGGTCCTACACCTGGGTCAGGGAAATGCCAAATACAACGACAGGCTGGGCAGAGAATGGGTTGGGAGAAGCCTTTAAAGAGAACGATTTGGGGTGCTGGGGGTGAGAAGCTCAGCGTGAGCCGGCAATGTGTGCTCACAAACCAGAAACCAACCGTGTCCTGGGCTGCATCCAAAGCCGCGTGGCCAGCAGGGAGGGAGGGGATTCTGCCCCTCTGCTCCGCTCTGGGGAGATCCCACCTGGAGTCCTGTGTCCAGTTCTGGAATCCTCAACATAAGAAGGAGATGGAGCTGTTGGAATGGGTCCAGAGGAGGCCACATAAATGATCCAAGAGCTGGAGCACCTCTGCTCTGAGGACAGGCTGAGAGAGTTGGGGTTTTTCAGCCTGGAGAAGAGAAGGCTCCAGGGAGATCTTAAAGCAGATTCCAGGACTGAAAGGAGCTCCAGGAAAGCTGGGGAGGGACTTATTACTAAGGGCTTGGAGTGAAAGGACAAGGAGGAATGTCTTTAAATTGGAAGGGTGGAGATTTAGATCAGACAAAAGGAAGAAATTCTTCACGCTGACGGTGGGGAGGCCCTGGCCCAGGTTGCCCAGGGAAGCTGTGGCTGCCCCATCCCTGGGAGTGTTCCAGGCCAGGTTGGATGGAGCTTGGGCCCCTGATCCAGTGGGAGGTGTCCCTGCCCACGGCAGGGGGTGGAACTGGATGGTCTTCAAGGTCTATTCCAACCCAAACCTTTCCATGATTCCATGATTCTATTAATCTGTGATGTGATGATTCTTGTGGGTCCCTTCCAACTCAGGACGTTGTGTGATTTCTGTGATTTACATTACTACCATTGACACATACTGAGAATTGGGTGCTGAAGGTTTTGACAGCCCAGTCCTTCATGGTCTGAGATGGATAACTTGAGTACAATGAGGTGCCTGCCAATCAGTTTGACTGAGCTGTGTGTTGCGGCAGAGGCTGTCCGCGTTTTCAGTACAAGTCAGATCAATTACATCTGAAACAAGTATTATTTTTTTTAAAGCTTAAATGATCTATTCAGGTCAGCACCTTAGAAACTCATTCTGTGCCCCCAGGTGTGCGGCTGGTCCTCACTGCACACCACTTAGCCTTAATAAGAGTTTAGATACATTTTTTTCCCAATATTTGTAGGCCAAATGTCCGCAGTGTGTTTATGTAAGGTTCCTAACTTTCTGATCATCAGTTGCAAACCAAAAACATGCAGATTCAGCACTTTCCAACTGTGCTTAGCAGGTAGTCACTAGGGAAAAAAAATAAGATTTGCTCAAAAGACGATGAAAAATATCCTTTTAATTCCCACTGTTGCCGTTTCAGACGGCATCCTGCAGATGTATCGCTTTCTTCCACAGCTGCTCTGTGAAGCAGCGTAGATTGCGATGGCTTCAGGGCTTGCACGAGGATCCAGACATCCAGACACTGTGGGGCTGTGCAGACAGCAGCTGCAGCGTCTCACCAGTCAAAGACAGGAATACACTGGGTGAGGTCTGGTGCTCACCCACTCCAGAGCCCTTCTTACACAGTATGCAGTGCCACATGTCATGGGAGTATAAAAAAAATAATGTTTGAGAGTTATTTTCCTTATCAAACAGGTTATGCTCTGAAAATCCAGCCAGCTGGGGTGTTCTCGGCTCTTCAAGTGCCTGTCCTTCTGTTATGCTAAATCTCTCTCTGCCACAAAACACCTCCTGTTCTTTACTTGTATAGAGCACTAATCACTGGGGCAATATTATTTCTTTATTGGTATAACAAAATATTTATGACCAAATGTATCCTGTTAATAATACAGTCTTACAATAATACAATAATACAAATGAAACTGAAAAATTGAAGGCTTGATTGCTTCCAAAGGGACCGTGTTTGGGTCTGGATAACGGTGTTATTCTGATGTCCAGCTTTGGATAACCACCTTCCCCTTGCCTACTTTCCTGCCTTTCTTTGGAGATCGACTGGGAAATCTGCCCTCACTTACGCTGACTTATGTATTAATGTGTCTGAGATGTTTACAGCAGTGAATGGTCTATGAATAAACATTTTTGTATTCCTTTGCTACGGCTGACTGTATTCTGGGGTCATTTGAATAGAAGCATAAGTTATTTTTATAGCTGTTTTTCTCCTGTGCATATAACAAGAGCATATCATGGTCCAGCAGTCTGCGGGACACGGAGATCAGCTGTCCACATCCCTGCTGTGTTATGGGTTGTATAATGCAAAGACACTTTTCCTACCTAACTGATTTATAATTGGAGGGAAGCATTTTCTCTGAGGATGTCACGGTCCACTCTTAAGTGGACGCGTGATGGTTCTTTTCAGCTGTGATCTCGGAGTGCAAAAAAACCAATAATTCAACAAGTCAAGGGAGTTAAATTTCAATCCAAACAGGAACATTATTAATTGTGCCCATAAAGCAGCTTGCAATAGAAAGAGAGAGAGAGAATAAGGAAAAGGATGGGGAGAAAAGGGAAGGAAAAAGGGGTTTATAGCTACCACCACGGGTCCATAGACGTCCGGCATCTCTGAGGGTCCCGGTCCACAAGGCGTTCCTCTGCCTCTGTCTTGGATCGATGTGATCTAACAGTGGGGAAGATCTTCAGAGCTCAGCTGCTCCAGAGCTGTCCTTTATGCTAGTCAATACACCTGGTTCCTCCTTGAGACCCACCTTTGCTCCACCTTAATCCTGTGGAGATTTGCCAAACTCCACCTGGAAGGCCACACATGCCAAGAGAGGAGTGTCTGAGGCGCGGTCGGCTTTGCAGGCAGGATTTCTTCCCTTGCACATGTGCTCCTTCTGGTGGCGGTGGTTGACTGGGGGTCCCCGATGAAGGCTAGCAGTCATCATCACCTTGAACCTTGGATGAATTTGTCCCCGCGCTTGCTCTGTTGGGGTGTGAGTCTATGGTAAGCCCCATTGTTAATTTTCCTGGTTTGCTTCATGGATCTTTCCCAATAGTAGGGACTTGGAGACAGGTCCAAAGCATTCGTTCTGTATCAGCTTTGCAGGTACAAAGCATACCATTTTTGGCCGGTACCGTAAGGCCTGCATCTGTGGTTTCTGAGGCTCAGCACGTGATGGGAAATGTTGAGACAGAAATCGATCCATTGACTGACCCTTACAGTCGAGGAAGAACATGGACAACAGCATGCAGAAGTTACCCTTTTTATCAGAGGGCTGGAGAACCTCCCACACAAGGACAGGCTGTGAGAGTTGGCTCCAGTTCAGCCTGGAGAAGAGAAAGCTCCAAGGAGACATTAAAGTGACCTTCTAGTACCTGAAGGGGCATCAGGAAAGCGGTGGAGGGACTTTTTGTAAAGGCATGGAGTAATAGGACCGGGGAAATGGCTTTTAATTGAAGAGGGGCAGATTTAGACTAGACATAAAGACAAAATTCTTCATAATGAGGGTGGTGAGACCCTGGCCCAGGTTGCCCAGGGGAGTTGTGGCTGCCCCATCCCTGGAGGTGTTCAAGGCCAGGTTGGATGGGGCTTGGAGCAGCCTGATCCAGTGGGAAGTATCCCTGCCTATTGCAGGGGTTTGGAATTAGATGATCTCTAAGGTCCTTTATAACTCAAACCATTCTGTGATTCTGTGATTCATTCTATGATTCGTTGTTCCAGTAGAAAGGGCTTTGTGGCCGGTGTGGGTACCTGGGATGGTTGTGGGGAGGCAGTTCTCTGCCCTGCCGCAATCCAAGGTGCAGCCGTCTCCCAAGGCAATATGCAGATTAGTGAAACTCAGGGAAAGCCATACCTTGCGGCAAACACTGCTCTGTTGCCCGTTTGGTTGCTTATCAGAGATCTCTAATAAGCATGATGACAGCACGCATTCTACCTTTTGGGTTTTGGTATAATTTCTCTGAAAACAGGCTTTTAATACAACAGAACTTGGTTGGACTTGGGGTGTTCAGCCTGGAGAAAAGGAGGTTCCAGGGAGACCTTCGAGAAGCCATCCAGTACTAAAAAGAGGGGTTTAAGAAAGATGGGGACAGTTTTTTTAATAGGGTGTGTGGTGATAGGACAAAGTGTGATGGTTTTAAACCAAAAGAGAGTAGATTCAGTCTAGAAAGAGAGAAGAAACTCTTTACCTTGAGGATGCTGAAACACTGGCACAGGTTGCCCAGAGAAGCTGTAGATCCCCCATCCCTGGAAACATTCCAGGTCAGGCTGGACAGGGCTCTGAGTGATCTGACTGAGTTGAGGATGTCCCAACTCACTGCAGGGGCTTGGACTGGATGAGATCTTTACAAGTCCCTTTCCAGCCAAACCATTCTGTGATTATATGATCAGGGAACCGTTAGTACATGACTTCCCTCAATCTCTGTTTAGAGTTTCAGCATGTTATTTCTAACTCTGTTGACATGTTAATTACGTGAGTGGGAGGGTAGGCATCCCTAGAAGACCCCAAATGTTTTCTCCACCTTTAAGCACCAGATTCTTTAGCAAAGGGCATTTGAGGAAAAGAAGCTCTGATGGACAAAGACATTTTTGCTCTCCTTTCTGCCTAGATACATGAAGAAACACCACAGAGCTGGGAAATGATACAAATGGTACACAACCTACTTACCAATTTTACTAGGTTTTCTTGCTCTTGAATTATGCAATCGCATAATTTTCTCAGTGTGTGTTTTACATACCAGGTCTTTTGAACTTAAGAATTATGTATGAGCGAGGACCTGAGGCCCTGCATGTGCAAGCGGGCTGCACATTGATTTTATTGCAACACAGAGTTTCAACATTGTTACTGACTCAACTAAATTAAATCAGAAAGAAATGGCTTGTTGGGTGAACATAAAGAACATGAGACCGGGAGCAATTAGAGAGAGCATAGTAGTAATTCAGATATGAACAAACAGCAGCCTACAAGGCAAAGATGGAGCAGACAGAGGTTTTGCATATATTGCTTGCAAAACAACACTACATATTTGTATACACGTCAGCTTGTCTCTGCAGTATTCCAGAGATAGGTTCTGGCTGCTCCTAAGGAGTACCGAATTATAGAATGGTTTGGGTTGGAAGGGACCTCAAAGCCTAGCCAGTTCCAACTCCCTGTCATGGGCAGGGACACCTACCACTGGATCAGGTTGGAGAGAAGTTCTTCCAAATGGTGGCCAGTTGTATTTCTCATATGCATACCTGCGCTAAGCAGAGGTATCCCAGGGAACATGTGGCATCAGTTTGTACACTGCCATTGGTTTTGAGCGAAAAGTACCACACTGTGACTGATATAGCCCGAGGCTCCCCGTCTTGTCCTTGGGCGACAGGCTCAGGTCTGTGGCAGAGGAGCTTCACAGGCAGTGGGGCTGGTCGGCAGAGTGAGTGTGCTGGTGCTGAGGACTCGGTCTCTGCAGCATCCATTTAAGAGAGAGGTGACTTCAGATTCTCTCTGCTCCGGTCCTATGATCCCATTAGCAATCTGAGCTCATATTCTGCTTGATTTCAACCAAAAGGAATCTAATTTCCACACGCAAGAACACTCGTCAATGCAAACCAAAGCTTAAGAGTGGATATGGCCAGAGACCACCCTCCTGCTCCAAACTAAAACATGTGGTAACCTCTAGCAGGTACCATGGCAGGCTGGCATTGGTGTGGTGTGTTCACTTAGAATAATAGAATCATTGAGGTTGGAAAAGACCTCTAAGATCACCAAGTCCAACTATCAGCCCAACAGCACTGTGTTTTTTAAACCATGTCCCTAAGTGCCACCTCTACATGGTGTTTGATGACTCCACCTCTGCCCTGGGCAGCCCATTCCAGTGCTTCAACATTTTTTCGGTAAGGAAATGTCTCCTAATAGCCAACCAAGATGTTTCCACTTATTCCAGCATCTCTGGGTGCTTGGCAGACCCTGAAACCTGAAGCACCCACATGCTCCCACGCCCTGTGTCCTCAGGGAGCCCGAGGCTGCTCGAAAGGCCATCAAGAAAAGCTTTTCCAAGGATTAGTCTCATGCTTCACTGTCTTTAGCCTCTGTTGATGGTCCCCGGATGCTGCTAAGCACAGCATATGCCTATGAATGCAGGGCCAGTGTATCTGGATTTCAGCCTGAGACTGTCGCGGGATGTCTGTGTCACCTGTCACAGGAGCTGCCTAATTTTTTCAGACAGTAATTTCACAGAGATGCAAAAAAAAACCATCAAAGGCAAGAGGAGGAAAAAAGGGATTCCGATGCAAATACCTCCTCTGCTGACTCGTCAGATGATATGGGAAGTGATGGCTGCAGTCTGAACCTGGATGACAGGTAATCCTTCAGACATTAAATAACTACCATGACAAGGCAGCTTGTGCCCAGTGCCAGAGATCCCTCTACAGAGCCTGTTGCGGGGCCCTGAGTAAAGCTGCAGGGTGTGCATGCAGATAATGAACAGAAGAGAAGGCGCTGAGGATACCATAAAGTAGCCTTCCAGTACCGAAAGAGGCTCCAGGAAAGCTGGGAAGCAGCTCTTGATCAGAGAGTGAAGAGATAGAACAAGGGTGAATGGTCTGAAGCTCAAAACAGGAAGATTGAGATGAGATCTCAGGGAGAAATGTTCTCCTTTGAGGGTGGGGAGGCCCTGGCCCAGGTTGTCCAGAGCAGTGGTGGCTGCCCCATCCCTGGAGGGGTTCCAGGCCAGGTTGGATGGGGCTTGGAGCCCCTGATCCAGTGGGAGGTGTCCCTGCCCATGGCAGCGCGTAGAACTGGATGGGCTTTGAGGTCCCTTCCAACGCAAAGCTTTTTATTATTCTATGAAGATTGTTACCAGTAGACTTTCTTACTTTTTTTGACCAAGGAAATAAGCAGTGCTTGCATAACCAGAATGAAAATCTGTGATGTGATCAATGCAGGCTTGTGATTATGCTCATTTTTTGCTCTATACGATACCGGATTCCAACCTGTACTCTGCAGTGTATCTGGAGCAATGGAAACCCAACATTGCTTGGAGAACAGAGGAGCAGAGCTTAGCATGATTAGTCCCTGCAGTTGTTAATGGTGCAACATTTTCTTCTCTTTGGAGAAGGAGACAGAATATGAAGTTGTTGGGGGCCTGATTCAACCATTTGGACTCATCTCCCACCCGGATCCCCTTAAATAGCCATGACTTCCTGTTCAAATTGTCTGATGGACTGAAGTCATTTCACTGCAAAGGTTTCTCAGTCATTTTTTCCCTAGAAAATATTTGCTATTAACATAATTCTCCTGTGTTTGTGGGTGTCTTGTGAGCGAGGGGAAGCCTCCACTGCCAGATGTCCGTGTGAGCCAGGCATGCTGTGTGGCTGCAGACAATTGCTAGGCTCGTGGTACCTTCATTGTGCCTCCTTCAGAGCCTTGAATTTCAATGTCACAAAGGATTTCACAGGATAATAACTACTGAACCTTTATAAGTAGTCCAGTGAGGTAGCCGCTCTGCTTAATTATCTTGCTGGTGGGTGAACTGCAGAAGTGCTATTCCAGCCAAGGCCTGAAAAATTAAAAGTATGATGTGTTTCTCGGCCCTGTGAAACCTGGAGGAAAATAAACTCTTCATCTGTTGAGAAGTGAAGGTGAAGAGGCCAGCAGCTTAGAGCATGACTAATCTTAAGGGCAGCAGAAATTAGATTATTAAAGTTATATTCAAATGAATCTCAAATAGTTTCACATTCAGGGCTGTGACCCGAAGTCACAGAAGTTTTGACTTGGTGATTATATTGAAGCCTATTAGCAGTGTGAGAGGAAGACAGAGCGCAACTACCACGCAGGTCATGGGAGTGCAGAGGTGAGTGCCGGTAGATCAAAAGTGAGGTAAAAGCACAGGGTGCAGGAAGAGGCCTGAAATAATGCACATCAACGGGACTCTCTGCTTCCCTTTGTGTCCCGTCTACATCTTGTCATTTCCTTCCTTGACTGAAGAGCTGTGTCTCTCCAAGGCCTTCCCTTGCAAGCAGGTCTACTGTGACAGATTCCGAACCATGCTTCTCCTTTCTTATTAGTAATTATAAAAGTCATACCTGCCAAAGCAGCTTCTTTTCTCCTTCCCTATCTCCTCCTACCCTGCACTGCTCATTATAGAGGTGACAAATGAACTAGAGGTGAGTGATACATGGACCTCCAATTGTTCATTGACCTACGCTGTCTTTCGTATTGGACAGATCCTAAAATCACAAATTACAGATCTGCTATGATGCTATTTAGTTTAATTGGCATGTTCATTTTATGGTAAGAAGGTTGCTGAACCCCTGACACCCTAGTGTCAAAAACCTACAAGCTCATGACACCCAAATGACTTTGCATGGGGAAAAGAATAATCCTCCATTACTATGCTGCTAACATTTATTGTTGCTTTGACTTGCACAGCTCCTGAAATTCCGGAGTTAAAAATGATGAAGTGGTGATGGTTATGGTTTTAATGCTTGCTTCTTTGTAAATTGCTAGCTGAAGTGTCACTGAAACAAATGATTTGTAAGCATGATGGTGCACTTTGCCAGCTGAGCATCCCATTAGCACAGTGGACTGTAAACTGCTTTATCACTTGCTATGGTTTATAAGTGCATTCTAATAGCTTCCTCCTCTCAGGGAGGTAATGTTTTGCTTTGTAAATGTGAGCCTATTATATATTCATGTTAATCAGCAAAATCGGCATTCTCTCTTGAGGGGTATGAAGATACCTGATTGAGAAAATACTTGCAACTTTCCCTGTATTATGATGCTTTTCTCATTGCCACTGGAGAGCACAGTCAGATGTGCTTTGCATGCATCATAGAATCATAGAATGGTTTGGATTGGAGGGACCTTAAAAACCCACCCAGTCCCAAACCTCCTACCACGGGCAGGGCCAGATCAGGTTGCTCCGAGCCCCATCCAACCTGGCCTTGAACACCTCCAGGGATGGGGCAGCCACAGCTTTCCTGGGCAACCTGGGCCAGGGTCCATCCATGTCACAGGAAAACATTTCTTCCTAAGACGTCATCTCAATCTCCACTCTTTCAACTGAAAACCATTTCCCCTCATCCTGTCCCTGCATTCCCTGATCAAGAGTCCCTCCCCAGCTTTCCTGAAGCCCCTTGCGGTATTGGAACCTGCTCTAAGGTCTCCCTGGAGGCTTCCATTTCCTGTTCCTCAGCAGCTTGGTGGGAGAAGAACATACTACAGACCGGCTCCCTGTTATCACAAGAGGTCATGTTGTATAATCTCTCACCTTCCCCTTGACTTGCTCACCCTCTTCTCTGTAATGTTCAGCTGTTCCAAGAAGCTCACATGCTTGGTTGGGCCATAGTTGTTCCTGTGCCAGCCTTGCTCTGTACTCCAAAGGTTATCTTCTGTGCAGTGCCAACCTGTGGCTCAAAAATAAACATAGATTTGGAAGTTGGTGTGCCCCTTGACTCTTGGCTGCCTTATGCTGCCCCTGGGTCAGGGCAGTCCCAACTACAAATGAAGGCTGGATGGGAGAATGGATTGAGAGCAGCCCTGAAGAGAAGGACTTGCGGTGTCGGTGGATGAGGAGCTCGACATGAGCCAGCATGTGTTTTTGCAGCCCAGAAATCAACTGTACCCTCGGCTGCATCCAGAGTAGCATGGCCAGCAGGTTGAAGAAGGGGATTCTTCCCCTCTACTCTGCTCTGGTAAGATCTCACCTGGAGCCCTGCATTCAGTTCTGGAGTCCTCAGCACTGGAAGGATATTGATCTGTTGGAGCAAGTCCAGAGGAGGCCATGGAGATGATCCGAGTGCTGGAGGAGTTTGTCCAGAGAAGTCATGGATGGTCCCTCCCTGCAGATGTTCAAGGCCAGGTTGGATGGGGCTTGGAGCCCCGATCCAGTGGGAGGTGTCCCTGTGTATGACAGGAGCGGTGGAACTGGATGAACTGTAGAGTCTCTTTCAACCCAAACTGTTCTGTAATTCATGATTTTATTGGTAAAACTTCTGACTTTGCACTAAGGGTCTCACTCTGCTCTTTTTTTCCTGCAGCCAGCGTGGTCTCTCAGGGCAGTTTGTAATGCCTTGGGAAACTCTGTCAGTCAGGTGCCACTGTGCCTCAGGGGAGCTCACGTCCCGAGAATAATGGGAGACGGCAGTCCCTTTGATGTAACTTGATGGCCAAATCTCATTGACAATTTTTACATGTGCTATTTTTAATGAGTTGCTACAAGTTCTCTAATGAGCTTTCCACAGAAAAGACCTATTTATATGTGTGTACACACACTTCTCCTTTGTGCTTTTCTTCTTCGGACAGAATATCACAGTTACACTGCACGCACTGTCATTGTGTTCCCCTTCTGCTTTCTTCTGCCTAATTACAGAAGAAAGAGGTGAAATACAGCAACTAAGAATCCTATGTCCGTTTAAAAAGTGGCATGAATTAGGATGAAAAAAAAGTATTAACGTGCAGCTTACCTTTAAATTGAGTTTAGCTTGGCTAAATTCCAGGCTGTAAAGGAATAATCAGTGTTTGTAAGTGAGTTAACATCACTGCAGTCTTAGTAGTTACTTCCATTACTTCTGCTGGCACACAGAAAGCTTCTGCTAACGGCTCCATAAATTCTTCTCTTTTTAATATTTGTGGTAATTAGTGTCATGTCATAAAGGACTACGGACAACTTCTCTAAAACTAGCAGATTACCTTCAGGCCTCTCAGCCTATATTTCAATGGACTGTATAAGTTAATAGGTAAAGTAAAATCTTAACTTTATCCTAAAAGTTAAGAAGAAGTGAAACGAGTACCTCGGATATAATCGTCACATTCAGTAACACTTAAAATTCTCAGGGGCCTTGTATAAATGACATTTTTTCAGGCTTTTATATTGGTGCACTAAGGGAACAAGCAGACGGAAGCACAATGCCACACAACGCACAAGGCTGCGAAGCACAATGTGAACATTTGGACGAGGTAAATGATCGCCTTATAATTGAACACAGTGAAATTTGGGGTACTCTTAGCCTCTAAATATCAGTCTGCTCCACAGGGTACTCATCCACAAGCTTGGAAATATAGTTTGAAGCATTCAAGGCTTCAGGGCTTGGATTCAAAAGCCCCGTGTTTATATAGCTTGAAGCATCCAAGACTTCAGAGCTTGGATTCAAAAGCCCGATATTCCTACTGCCAAATGATGGTCTATCTAGATGTGGGATGTGCGTATGTATATCCTTTCTTCCTAAGGTAGGTGTGATGGTTGGACTTGATGATCTTAGAGGTCTTTTCTGACCTTAATGATTCTGTGATTCTCGGTAACAGACAATAAAATGACAACTGAAAATACAATGGCTGAAATCAAAAGTGCCTCTGTTTGTTGGCTAAAATCTGCTCTTGGATTAAAGCACAAAATTCCAAACAAAATGAATGGGGGCTGGACACACACATCTGAGGGCAGAAGTTGGCCCTACAAGCTCCACATATGGTACCCCTGAAAAGCTGCCAGGCACCTCTGGGATGCAGGAGAGAAGGCAGATGGGTTAATAATGCACAGCAGGCTGCCTCGCAGCACGAGGGAAGAAAATGTTGGCTGAAGCCCTTGGGGCAACCCCAGTGCTGCTACAGCAAGAAAGAACAGGAATCTGTATTCACAAATGGCAGAGAAGAGGTTCTCCAGTGAGAGGTCCTCAGTGTGCTGAGAGACTCCCAAACACGTCACAAGCATAACAAGGATTAACTCCTCTTGGTGTGCTTCCTAGCTACTCTAGGCAGCTTCACCGGAAGCCCGAGCACACCCAGGCTGTGCCACCACATTCTGGATCTTGGGTGGTAAGGCGGGTTGGCAAAGCTGGTCTCAGCTTGAATATGCTCTGTGTTCAGGGTCCCAAGCACCGCACGTCCAAGGGTGGGACCTCGAGGAGGTCCTCTTTCAGAGAAGACAGCAAGTCTCCACTGCTGGATGAGCGAGTTTACGTTTTTCAAGCAACAATCAAACCGCAACTGCAAATGAAACACAAGAGCTGAAGCAGGAGTAGCTGTTGTTTTGGTACATCTTCAGTGCCCTTAAGTGGGGAGCACGCGAACACGTGATCTTTGCAAAGAAAACTCCGCTATTGGTGGTTTTTTTGTAAAATTAGGCTCACTCAGAAACTGTAGAAACAAGATGGAAGTGCTTCCCACCACAGCAACTGGGAAAGTGCTTCAGATACTGATTCGTGGATGCTTCCTGTGTCATAGCCTCATCTATTAAGTGACCAACTTTGGTGTCAGGAAATTCAGAGAAGCAGAAGTGGATGCACTTTTCTCACTTGTAATGTTCTGAAAATGAGACTGCAAATGTCAAGCATGGCAGTTATACACTTCAATTTAAATTACTGAGCAACTGCTCATTTCTCCCTGATCATACGATTTTGAAAGGACTCCCAGGAAAAGGCTTAAGTTTTTTGAAAGGTAGAAGAGGAATCTCTCACCAATATAGATTAAAGCAGCCGCAAAGTGTTCAGGCCAAGGAAAAGTGGGTTTAATTCTCCCAGGTTTGTCTTTCATTCAGCTGTGAAAGAAGGGAAATGTATCAGGTTAAAGCAGAAGCTTACATTTTTCTATATTAAATACACTATATTTCAACACGTATCCTGCCAGATTTGCCAGATATATTCAAGATTTTAAATAAGGAGGACACAATCACTTTGTACATGGATTTTTGGGGTAGATCTACATCAGCAGAGCTGTGTTTCATGGAAGATGTAGCACGTTTGGAAGAAGAGAATAGAGACAAGTGTGGCTGTAGGAGAGGGCTGATTTAGAACAATCTGGACTCAGCCTTAATCCAAGTTGTCAGGTAGCAGCTGGTAGGAATAAGAGTTGAACCACATATAACTGCAATTTCTTCTTCCTTCTGAAAGGACTAGAAAAGAGAAAGGAGGTGACCAAGGGCTCTGTGCTCCCAAGCAGAAATCCTGGATTTGAGGAAGTTTTATTTGTGGTCAGTATTATGTGACCTGACTGTTCGTGCTGATTTTTCTTCTTACCCTTGGTCATGTCTACTTAGCTTTTGATCATTACGTGTCAGGGATTGCCTGCGAATAGGGGCTTGCTTTTCTGCTGAGTAGATCAGTAATACAATAATTTATTTTCTGAGCAGATGTGTGCATAGGAGAGGTTTCTGGTTTTTCAGTAGCTCTGTGTCTCCTGGATAGGATCCTCTAGTGACTATTAACCTCTGACTGAGGCTTTTCTTCCCTTAATATGGGCTATTTATAATATTTTTCTATTCTAACAATTCCAGTTCCATGGAATCCACATCTTAAAAAAAAAAATAAGATAATGAACAGAGAGACCCATAGATGGATCATGTTCCAATAGTCCTTGCTTCCTTAAGAAACCACAGTAAAAACATACAAAAGGATGAAATAATCTTCAACAGAAGCTTTTCTACCAATTTTACTATCATACTGGCAGCACCTGAAACTGGAAATCAATGCCAGCTGTCCAGGTTTTTGCACACCACTTTGGTATGTGATCACTACAGCTTCCTGAGGTTTGCCAAGAGTTCATATGAACGTGTGCAAATTGATTAACTAAGCATTAATCCTAAATATCTCATATTGTTGGAAATCATGGAAGTTCTTCAGTTCTCTGTAGAATGAGGAAGCCTTGGGGAAAATTCATTAGGGCAGCACGAGGTCTTGGTCTGCACAGGTACCCTTGGGTGGGTCGTGGATCCATGACTTAGAATGATATAACGGTTTGAGTTGGAAGAGACCTTAAAATTCCAACATCCCTGCCATGGGCAGGGACACCTCCCACTGGATCAGGTTGCTCCAAGCCCCATCCAACCTGGCCTTGAACACCTCCAGGGATGGGGCAGCCACCTCCTCTCAGGGCAACCTGGGACAGGGTCTCACCACCACCATTAGGAAGAACTTCATCCTTATGTCTAGTCAAAATATTCCCATCTCCAATTTAAAGCTATTTCCCTTGTCCTATTACTACAAACCCTTGGAAAAATTCCCTCCTCAGCTTTCTTGTATCCCCTTTCAGGTACTGGAAGGTTTCCATAAGGTCTCCTCGGACTCTTCTCTTCTCCTCTCTGAACAATCCCAACTCTCTCAGCCTACCCTCATGTCAGAGGTGCTCCAGCCCTTGGATCATATTTGTAGCCTCCTCTGGACCCGTTCCTAGAGTTCCATCTCCTCCTTATGTTGAGGATTCCAAAACTGGACAGATGAGCTCCAGATGAGTTCTCACAAGAGAGGCATAGAGGGGCAAGAGAGGAATAGAGGGGCAACCATAGAGGGTCTTGAGAAACCAATTCTGCAGCTCCTTACTCCTGCTACCTCACGTATGTCTTCTCCAGAAGTTCCAGGTCAGCTGCTGGTGTTCCAGGGAAGCCTCTGTCCATGTGTCCCAGGAAATCCTTCGAAATGGGTAAAACTGGCAGCGGAATCACACACATAGTCCTTACATCGCCTATTTCTGTGCAGTTGTTACTCAGTTGCTTTTTTTCAGTAGGTTTTCCAACCAGTAGGGCAAATGTGCCAGTCACTGTGGTGCCAATGCTGGTTTGCTGTGGGCTGGGCTGGATACAGTGAGCATTTTTAAAAGCTTTAGAAGTACTCACCTTTGGGGCAGTAAAGAATTTAAATTGCCACCAGCTGTGCATTTGGGGATCTGTTGTTAACTGACCCTTTGCTCTGCTGGTTGTTGGACAGCTCTGGTTTTAATTTATTCTGAACCCTCCCATGACATTGTGAGGTTCAGCTGGGATGCCTCCAGAGTAATCACACCAGTGTTTTATCCAGAGCTGTTGGTAGGAAAGGTTGTCTCACTGGGAGTAATTATGGAAGTCACGATACCTCCCTGCTGAAAGACGTCCCCTCCTGCATGGGACAGACCAGGTTTCTCTGTGTACTTTGAAGCAGAAGGTCAGCTCCAAGGGCATAGATATTTATTTCCTGCTGATTTCCATACTCCCAGAAGTCAGCACAGTTGCACTTTCAATAACTAGGGAATTGCATTCTTTAGTGTTTTAGTAGCCAGCTATTTCACCAATTTCAGCTACCAGAAATGCAGATGGAAGCAGAGTGGAGATAATTCACAAGCAACTACCCAAGAAGAGTTTCTCGAAGATCCTATGAAATGTAGGATGGACTCCAAAACCCAGAGGTGAAATTAAACTAGAAGGCAAATGGTTACATTTCAGCAGACACTGTTCCAGAAACTGTTCTGTTCATCTGATTCTCAGGTGGACAAGATGTCTGTATCTGCCCAGGTGATGTCCAGAAATATTACCTCACTGGCCTGGTTGGGATTTCTTCATGGTATTACTTTGCTCCAGGCCCCTTGGTTTGCAAGGGTTCACCCCTGGACACCAAATGCATGGATCGCAGAATAACAGATTTGTAGAAACATTAAGGTTGGAAAAGACCTCTAAGATGATCCCTAGAACTATTCAAAGCCAGGTTGGATGGGGCCTTGAGCAAACTGGTCCAGTAGGAGGTGTCCCTGCCAATGGCAGGGGAGTTGGAATTATATCATATTTAAAGTCTCTTCCAACTCAAGCCATTCTATGACTATGATTCTATGATTCTATGATCATTCAGACCAACTGTCGGCTCAACTCTGCTCTGCCTGTTAAACCATGTCTCCGAGTGCCACATCTACACACTTTTTTTTAATCCCACCAGGCATGGAGACTGCGCCACTGCCCTGGGCAGCTTCTGCCAGTGCTTCACCACTCTTATGGTAAAGAAATTATTCCTGACCTCCAATCTAAACCTCCCCTCGTGCAACTTGAGGCCATTTCCTCTCATCTTATCCCTTGTTGCTTGAGAGAAGAGGTGAACACTCACCTCATCACAACCTCCTTTCAGGTAGTTGTGGACTGTGAGTCTGCAGAGCAACTTCAGGTGCACACAGCATTTGGCCTCGCAGCTTGGCAGTGCGACAGAGAACAGTCTGGATTTTTCCACATTTTAAGTTTTCTTGACACTTACTCAAGATGTGCGTGTAGATTTTGCCTCATGGCTCCACCAGTCTCAAGGAAAACCCTACCCCAAAGCCACCTTTTCTGATTCAAATGGGTTTATGAACATTGTTGGATTCAACACAGAGCCTGAAGTGGGTCAGAAGTAGCTGCAATTGTGTTGTCTACCAGGAGAGTGAGAGAGGCTGGTTGGTAGGTGAATGACTAAAGTTGTTTCAGGCAAATTTATCAGACATGTTAAAGGATGCCCACATGAAAAATATCAGTTCCAATTTCAGCACAGACTGTGTGAGGAATTACTTCTTATGTAACCTGATCCAGTGGGAGTTGTCCTTGGTCAAAGCAAGGGAGTTGGAACTGGATGGGCTTTGAGGTCTTCCATCTCAAAACATTCTGTGATTCTATGCATAGGGGTAAATGGTCCCTCTTGAAACAGACTCATGGGACCTGGGAGACCCTATGAGAGCAATTTTGGAGACTGTGATGTGTGCAGCTTCCTTGGCCACAGATACAGAGGGAGGGACTGTGCTACCAGCCTTCAGCTCTTCGGTATGACCAAACCAATACCAACGACCTGTTTGTCTGACAAAAACAAACATCTGAAAGTCACTGTTTTTCCTCAGATGTACTTGAATTGGCCACGGTGTCTCTTGTGTTACCTCATCCAATGCACATAAATTAAAGTCTTGGCTGCTAGTAAGTTCTTCTGAAAAAAATACCATAATTACTTTTCTTCGGGTGTTAATTGGAATATTGTACATAGAAGAGAAGTAGTGCTTGAGGGTTAATGGGTTGCTAGCATTGTAATCCCAAGGAACCACGAAAGATGTGTGAACCCGTAAGAAGAAACTGGTCAGGTTTAGTACAGGGTTTCAAATACCACTAATGCCCACACAGACTTTACCACCTGTGCAGGAAGGTGATTACCTGGGAGGAGCCTTTAGTGAATCAATTATGAAAATGTTGCATTTTCACAAAGATCTCTCAGTGAAAGCAATGCAGTTGAAACCTTCTTGCATTTGTCTGCAGTCCTTCTGGAAAGGCAGCGTGATCTTCAATTTCTTCGCAATGTTGTTCTTGAAATCAGGATTATGGAGTTGATTGAGATCCTTGAGGTTATTGTTCATTGTGGAGAATCACTCAGAATCACAGAATTGTTTAGTTTGGAAAAGACCTTTAAGACCATGATATCCAATTGTAAACCCAACACTGCCACATCCACCACTAAACAATGTCCACAAGCACTGCATCCACATGGCTTTTAAATCCCTTCAAGGATGTGGACGCCACCACTTCCCTGGGCAGCTTGTTCCAGTGCTTGAAAACCCTCTCCATGAAGCAATTTTTCCTGACACCAAATCTAAATCTCCTCTGGTGCAACAGGAGGCTTGTCTCATCACTTGATTCCTCTTGTCCTACCACTTGTTTCTTCTTGCTCTACCACTTGATGCTTGGGAGAAGAGCCCAGGACCTACCTCACCACAACCTCCTTTCAGGGAGCTGCAGAGAGCGATGAGATGTCCCCTCAGCCTCCTGTTCTCCAGACTGAACAGCTGCAGGTCACTCGGCAGCTCCCAGAACCCCTTGTCTCTTGGTCCTTCCCAGCTCCATTCCCCTTCTCTGTAGGTGCTCCAGGCCCCCAATGTACTTTCTGTAGTGAGGGGCCCAAAACTCAAATCACGATTCAAGGTATGGCCTCACCAATGCCGAGTACAGAGGGACATTCCCTTCCCTAGACAAAGTCCTCCTTGAGTGCTTCTTAAACTAACGCTAAACTCTCTCTCTGTGCCTAGTTGCTAACACAAGAATCATGGATTCACAGAATCACCAGGTTGGGAAGGACCCATTGGATCATCGAGTCCAACCATTTCTAACACTCCCTAAACAATGCCCCTCAGCACTTCATCCACCCGTTCCTTAAACACCTCCAGGGAGGGTGACTCGACCACCTCCCTGGGCAGCCTCTGCCAGTGCCCAGTGACCCTTTCTGTGAAATTTTTTTCCTGATATCCAACCTGAACCTCCCCTGGTGGATCTTAAGGCCATTCTCCCTTGTCCTGTCCTCAGCCACTTGGGAGAAGAGCCCAGCTCCCTCCTCTCCACAACCTCCTCTCAGGTAGTTGTAGAGAGCAATAAGGTCTCCCCTCAGCCTCCTCTTCTCCAGGCTGAACAACCCCAGCTCTCTCAGCCGCTCCTCGTCAGACGTTCTCCAGCCCCTCACCAGCTTCGTTGCTCTTCTCTGGACACCAAACAGAGCCTCAACATCCTTCTTGTGGTGAGGGGCCCAGAACTGAACACAGTATTCGAGGTGCGGTCTCACCAGTGCCGAGTACAGAGGGAGAATCACCTCCCTGGCCCTGCTGGTCACACCGTTTCTGATCCAAGCCAAGATGCCATTGGCCTTCTTGCCCACCTGGGCACACTGCTGGCTCATGTTCAGTCGCTGTCAACCAACACCCCCAGGTCCTTCTCCTCCGTGCAGCTCTCCAGCCATTCTTCCCCCAGTCTGTAGCTGCATAGGGTTGTTGTGCCCCAAGTGCAGGACCCGGCATTTGGCCTTGTTAAACCTCATCCCATTGGTCTCGGCCCAGCAGTCCAGCCTGTTCAGATCCCTTTGCAGAGCCTCCCTACCCTCCAGCAGATCCATGCTTCCTCCCAGCTTAGTGTCATCTGCAAACTTGCTGAGGGTGCACTCACTGCCTTCATCCAGGTCATTGATAAAGACATTCAACAGGGCTGGACCCAGCACCAAGCCCTAGGGAACTCCACTTGTAACTGGCCTCCAGCTGGAGTTAAGAGTCTGTTATGATTTCACTTAAAATATTTTTTAGATGAACATTACCTTTTACAAACATTTTTTAACAAGAAAGTCCCAGTCACAGGTCAGCTGTAGATTATCTTCATGAACACTTCATTAAAACACTGAAAAGTTACTTCTATTGGATAAAGTTCAATAGGGCACAATCTTGTATCTCAAATGGCCATGACCAGCCTGAGTCCCCATCTGTCCTCTTGGCTCTCCTGCTGAATAATGCTCTGAAGTGCGATCTTGTAGAGTATTTTGGATATCTCCAGCAGTCTAGAGGGCAAGGACAGGGCTGTCTGGGGCCAGGCAGCAGATGAAATATTCAGCTGGGTTATTGGAGAAATGTTCCTTCAGTATTCCCTGTTGGGTTCCAGACGGGAGTGAATAACAGCAGCGTGCCCAGGTAGCCAAGCTGGCCAACATCATCCTGGCTTGGATCAGCCATGGTGTGGCTAGAAAGTGTGGGGAAGAGATTATTGCCCTGAACTCGTCACTGGTGAGGCTGCTCCTCAAATCCTGGGTTCAGTTTCGGGCTCCTTATTACAAGAAAGTCCTTGAGGGGCTGAAACGCTTCCAGAGATGGGAATGTAGCTGGGGAAGGATCTGGAGCCCAGGGGTTATAGGAGCCATTGAAGGACCTGCAGCTGCTTAGTCTGGAGAAAAGAAGTCTGAGAGAAGATCTCATCACTCTCCAGAGCTCCTGGAAGGGAGGTCATGTTGAGGTGGGCACTGGTCTCTTCTCCCAAGCAACAAGTGATAGGATGAGAGGAAATGGCCTTAAGTTGCAGCAGAGTAGGTCTAGATTGGATATTAGGAAAAGAGTCTTTTCTGACAGAGCAGTGAAGCACTGGCAGAGGCTGCCCAGGGCAGTGGTGGAGTCTCCATCCCTGGAGGGGTTCAATAAACCTTTAGATGTGGCACCTAGGGACATGGTTTATCAGGCACGATGGGGTTGGGCTAATGATGTGACTGTAGGAGCTTAGTGGTCCTTTTGAAGCTTAATGATTCTATGATTCTAAACACATTCAGATAGAAAACCAGATCCAGGTCTGAAGTCCTTAGAGCGGAGGGCATGCATTCCCCCTGCTTGTAGCTAACGCATCCTAACAGATGCACTGTGTGGACCGTGGCATCACTTTAAACACTAACCTGTTTTCCCCAGGGAATTCCATTTTTTCTGCCTTCTCCAAATGGTGCTATCTCCTGTTTTCCCGGGTTTAGTTATGTGCTTTAAGCCTCTCCAATTCTTGCTCTTCAGCATCTCCTGCATGGCTGGGTGCTGCTGTAGCTCTAGGAAAGGCCAATGCAGTTTCAAGTGCATGCCAGAGGTAGCAGGCTTTCTCCTGAACCGAGATGCTTCCTGAACATGTCGCTGGAGAACGATTAAATTAGCCATTAAACACAGAACTGCTTGTCAGGCAGGATTACCATCTGAGGTTTGAATTAGCCCAACTTCGGTTTTTAATGTACCATGGTGTGTAGTCGCTTGTGTTTCCACTGCAATCCAGCAGGATTTAGTCCCTTGGACAGCATATAATTAGAATTCGAAAGCCTATAGGTCTCCCACTAATTTTACTGGTGAAAGTGGAATCTGTTCTTATGTATAAATAAGGAGCAACTTGTTATCTCAAGACGTTTTAGGCCTCAAGGAAAATCTTTGACTGTATCGTTTTGCTCATTACAACAGGTATTATAATGGATTCCCATGGAGAAAAAGGCTAGGGTGATAACATTCAAAGGAAACTGATTGGAAAATCCACATGATTTATAAAATACCTCTTGCTAAAGCACAATAGAAGTGTAATGAAAGCATAATAGTAATTATATGAAATCCATACAAGGGATTCATGCTGATGGCATTTTGCAACAAAAAAAATGGATTGACGAAAGGAGAAATTAGACAAAAGGATACGGTTGTAAAAGACAGCATTGGAGGAACCTGGGTGTGCTGGAGAGGCTGATGTTGACTGAAACAAAAGGTCAATACTTGTTTTTGTCTGGAGCTGGCAAACTGCTGAGCTGAGCCATCTGAATTGCTCTGGCTTCCCTTGGAGAGTCTGCTGTGGGCAAGTAAAATCAAGCAAGGTTTGCTAAAAACAGAACAGTTTCTTGACAGGAGAGAAGCAAAGCTGTGTTTTGGTAGATGGATGGGTTTCTGACGCTCTTTTCTGCCAATGGTATCATTCAATTTTTACCACTGCCAGTTCTGTAGTGACCTCAATAGTTCTTTTTCTTTCTTTTTTTCCACTAATCTTTAGGGGTAGCTGGGCAATTAGGAAAAAAATGTTGGAAAGCCCACAACATTCAAATTATAGCTGCGGAAAATTTAAATCCATTGGTATTTCCAAAAACTCTTGTGTCATTGTCTTTCTTAAATTTTGTTTGAAAAGATATTATATATTGGCTGCTCACATCCCACTTATTTGCAGTGTGAACAGTGATAGACATGAATATTTCTGCCCTGATATTTCTTCACACATCTCTACCTCTACTTTAATTTTACCTCTAATGACAACATAGTGCTATTTCATTTTATCAGAGCTTTTTAATCCAGAAAATAAAGCAGCACACTTAAGTGAGCGCCAAATTGCAACTGCCCTTAATTACTGTGAATACGGTGTCTTAACTATTTCCCTTTAATGTTCTACTGTGATATCAAAAGATGGAAAGAAATTTCAAAATATATTATTTACACTTGTGTAACTTCAGAATATAGGTATTTTTTCCAATACAAAGTTTTTTATTTCGCATCATGAGATTATTTTTTCTGTGTTGAAAATGATACTTTTTTTTTTTTATATTCTTTCTTTCAAAATCACCGCAAGGAGAAAAAAAAAAGAGTGAGAATCAGTAAAGAATGCTAGATAAAACAATACTATAGACCCAGCTGCTTTACAGGAATGCTGTGAAAGTGCAAATGAGACTTTGTGTAGTCGTGTGAAGGACAACTCATCTCACCCTTGGACAAGTTTTATGCCAGGGCATGTGAATAGCTTTTGGAAGGACCTGCATCTGTGCATCAGCATTGCAGGGGGTGCTGAGCTGGGGCTAGGATAGCTAATTTTCATATGCCACATTTCAGAACAGAAGTTTCACTCCTTTAAATTTCCACAGCATGCCTTGCTCTAGAGCGCTGGCTCAACACAGTGTGAGAACAGGGAGTAAATCAGCCCAGACCCGGCTACAGCCTCAAAACTCACACTCTTAAGACCTTTTGAGTCAAAGGCTGGGGCGAGATCTAGGTCCAATAAAGCCAGAAGGTGTATTTCCATCTCATTCAGCAGTGTCGGGAATGCAGCCTTCCCTCTCTGGCATTCAGAGAGAGGGCAGGATGAAATGAGGGAGTTTATCCTTCGCGTGTCACGTGCTGCTGTGACAAGTAGGTGTATGGGTTTTGTGCGTTCCTTTCTGAAGCACAGCAGCTGTAAGTTACTGCCACGTTGATGTTTCGTACATCCAGAATCAGCAAATAAATAACTGCTGGCCAGCGAATGGTGCTCCCTGGCAGATACAGATTCCTGGCACTAAGGGATTAATGGCTTGAATAACTTTTTCAGATGCCATTCTGCTGAGGCAGCATGAACAGGGCTCATGGTCACTTTTTGTCACCTAATATGAGCCCTAAAAGCTTCAGTAAATGATGCTGGTGAAATAGAAAACCAGATTAGTCGTCGTATCTCTCCACCGAGCTTGATGTTGGCTATGGTGGAATGGGTCCAGGCTCGCTTATCTTCCCTAAGCCACAACCAGCACAGACCTTGTGGTCAAAATAAAGCTTCTAATTTCATTTTCTATCTTTAGTACATATTTATTTGTGTGTAGTTGAATTTTTCCTTCATTCTGATTTCATTACAGTGAAGTAATTGATACCAAGTACATCAGGCACGACATGATTTCTGGTGCAGCGCATGATAACGTGAGTCTGGAGGGACGGTTCATACAGCTGTAACAGCAGGCAGAAATTTTCATTTCTGTGTTGGATTAAAATCCCTGGAATGAAGTGAATTAGGGGGATCAGACTGGCCTGTATCCTGGTGGACTGATGCCCTCAACAAAGCACATTATTACTCTTGGTCCCAATTTTCACCTTTGTTGCAAAATCAGCCCACAATCCAAGAGCCTGAACAGACATGAAAAGAGAAAATGAGCTTCCAGCTTATCCCACAAGCTGTGGCCCAGGCCACTGAGGATCAAACTGCATCACAGAGAGAGTACAGGAAAGCTTCGATTGCTGCTGTCTTCGGCAGAAGCCAAAGTCAAGGTTCAATATTCCACGAACTACAAATTCAGTAATTATAGCCATTGAAATGAATAATAAGTTGCACTCCTACGTAGCTGTTTTGGTTTAAAATTTCCCAAAGCCTCACCTAGGAAGCCAGCATCATGACCTCGTTTTCCTATTTGCAATTTTAACTGCAGTTTTTACAACTTACATCTCCCGCGGAGAAAAGCAAGGCAGATATGAAATGAGATCTTGCTGCAAGGATGTGGTGCAGAGGTGATTTACACCCCTTCATCTCCGAGCCCTGATCCAGCTCTCTGTGCACAGGCCATAGGGCAAAATGACCAGCAGATTAACTTTACATGTTGCCCATGATAATGAGTGTTCATTTCTCATGAGAAGACACCCATAGCAAGATGCAAGTAAACTCCCATCACCCAGATCATTTGTACTGCATCAAAATCCTTCATTCCAAGCTTTCTGGAAGCAGACCTGTTGCACGACCTATATAGGTATGTGCCTGCATAACCACATCTCTCAGTGATAACTTTTACGCAGCTGCATCCAGACATGACTAACTGAAGAGACAAGGTTTAAATTTCTACTGATGAAACCACCGGTAAAACCTCTCCGTACATCAGTGCATCTGATCCTTAATTGCCGGTGCTCGTCTCAGATAACGAAAGCCTGCTGTTTCTCCAGAGCTGTCTGCAGATAGATCATTTCCAAGCTATGAGTTCGTGCACCTCGATTTTCATAATTCAGACATCTGTTACAGTCCACAAGACTTTGATTTCTGGCTGTCAGCACTATGGAAATCCACAAGTTTCTGTGCAGATCTCGGAACAGCCGTGCTTTCATTCAAAGGGGTTGCTGGAGCCCTGGCTGGAGCCCTAGGCTGTAGCACAGAACTGGAAAAGGTGGGGTTTATGCCCCTGCAGTGAAAAGAGGCAGAGAGATTTGTACTGCTTTAGTTATATGGGCTCTGAGAAAATAACATATATGCTTCTGGGAACAAAAACTAACCATAACTGACCATAGAACCACAGAATGGTTTGATGATTCTATGTATTTTGTTTAAATACACATTTTCTACAGAATCACAGAATCATAGAATCACCAGGTTGGAAAGGACCCACTGGATCATTGAGTCCAACCATTCCTAACACTCCCTAAACCATGCCCCTCAGCACCTCATCCACCCATCCCTTAAACACCTCCAGGGAAGGTGTAGCTCCCTGGGCAGCCTCTGCCAGTGCCCAATGACCCTTTCCGTGAAAATGTTTTTCCTGATGTCCAGCCTGAACCGGTAACAGAATCATAGAATCATAGAATCATAGAATCACAGAATCATAGAATGGTTTGGATTGGAAGGGACCTCAAAGCCCACCCAGTTCCTTGGGCTTGAACAGGGATGGGGCAGCCACCACTGTCCTGGGCAACTCTGATGTTCAGATCTTCATAAAGGGTCTAGGACCCAGTGAGCTGCATATGGAAGTGAGAATAAGGCCACTTATTTGCTGTGCGAATTGGGCAGGTCTCTTCATCTCCTTGTGCCTCACTTTCCCCTTTCCTAAATCCCAGATGATTTGAAAGGGGTCATATCATTTGCCACGTGCTGTGAGATATAGAGGTGAAAAGTAGTAACATTTTATGTGCCTAAAAATATATGTTATAATAGCAACATAATCAGGCTCTTTGTCAGGGAGTGCATGGATAGGACGAGGGGGAACAGTTTTCAGCTGAAAGAGGGGAGATTGAGGTGAGATCTTAGGAAGAAATGTTTTCCTGTGAGGGTGGGGAGGCCCTGGCCCAGGTTGCCCAGAGCAGTGGTGGCTGCCCCATCCCTGGAGGTGTCCAAGGCCAGGTTGGATGGGGCTTGGAGCCCCTGATCCAGTGGGAGGTGTTCCTGCCCATGGCACAGGGGTGGAACTGGATGGGCTTTCAGGACCCTTCCAACCCAAACCATTCTATGATTCTGTGATTCTATTAAAATACTTTATGACACAAAATGTGTATTTTAACAAAATATATGGAGTTGTCAAACATTTACAAATCACTTCTCTTAAGCAAATTTATTTTGAACTTATATGTAAACAAAAATTGGCAAAATTTGTCCTTTTCCTTTCACCCTGGAAAAGCCATTTTATTGAGAACATGCCATGTAGGGGCAGGGTCTCTCTCATTTTTTGAGAAAGCCGATTTCCCTCAAAGGTAAGAAAGTAGCCAAAAGTGAAAGTTAATTGCAAATGCAACAATGGTACCTAAATAACTTAATTTATGAGCCAGAAAAACGGGAGGAGAAGCAGAGCATAGGAGAAAATGTACCATAAAATGCATGGAGAAAAAATAATCATAATTAAACATACAGATGATGATAGAAAAATGTCTACAAAGAAGAAACAACACAGGTAATATGCTAATTTCCAAAAGTGCTAGAAGACACAAATAAAACTCCATTTTTCCCAAGTAGTTTGCACAGTGAAAAATGTGTATTATTACTTGTGTCTGGCAAAGGGAGACCTTGTGGGAAAAAGAAGTCATTGAAGAACTATAATATGCCATTATTACGCCCTTGGAAGCATAATGGGGACTGTGCTCCAAGGAGCAGTTTGGGAAGCCACGAAGAAAGTGTGAGTTATTTGAAGATGTGAGTGCATGCCTGTGGACAGAGGGCATCACGATGGACTGATCTTTGTGTGCCGTAAATGTGCAGGTGCCTGGCTGATCCCCTGCCTTCTGCCTGCGGCGGCTCCATAAACCCCCAGCCAGACACATACCACTCCACACGCTGCAATTACCACTTTAGCAGGCACAGTTAGAGATAAACAACGAGCAGTGTAGCAAGAACAGTCCTGATAAATAAATAAAATAAACCCTGCCTGTTGTTGTAAGAATTCCAAGCTCCTGGGAATTAAAATCTGCAGCTTGTGCTGTACAGAACCCGTGCCTTTTTATCACTGTGCCCTAAGATAAAATGTCTCTTTCCAGCTCTTAATTTTTTTTTTCCGATGTTGCTCTTGCATTGCGTGTAATTATTGTCATTCGCATGTTGCACCATGTGGGACTGTCCCTTTTGCATGCCAGCACGTAGCATAGGAAGACAGGAGCTGTGAATCCTAAGGGAAGCCCAGAGGAATCTTAGGAAGCACATGGTGACCCCAAGACCTGCAAGAGCCGTAGCGTCACGAGTCAAACAGACTCAGTTTGGGTCTAACTGTTCTGCAGCTGGCAAGGGTTCCAGTAGAGGCCAATATAGAAAGCTTCTGAAAAAGCCATTTCTAATTCCCACATTGCCCATCTAATTCCTTCGTGCTCCCCCAGTTTCTGAGAGGGTCAGTCGTGATGTGCCCTGACTCTTCATCGAATGCCAAGGCAACAGAGCTGTCCCTGGAGACGCTGGTGTCAAAGGTTAAGAGCTGGAAAGAAGTAGATGGCTTTTTGCTCTACCTGTTTCTGCATTCCCGAACATCATGTACATTCCCGTACATGAGCATCGTAGTAGCTCCATAACCCTGAACAACTCCCAGTAGTATTCAGAGGAGCTATATTGCAGGTATTGTGCATTGTCCAGCCTGAGTTCCAGCTGAACCCTGGGAGCTTTTACTGTCACACATGCACAAGCAATATTTTATTGATCTACCAGGCACGGTTTCTAGGTCATCCTTGGCAAACTTCACTTAAAAAGCCTAATGATTTTGTTGTCCGAGAAGGCTGGAGTTAGGACGTCCCTGGGGTGCAGCTCCAGACACTTCCTACCCCGGGAAATGACATGCCCATGGAAACAGAAGCCCTGTGCCGTGCATCACATTCGCCACAGGACACAGCGCTGCTATGACCATAACTCGCCATCGCACGGTGATGACTAAGTGACATCTTGGTGTTAAACGTTGAGTGAGACTTGAAGTTTATGATCGTAACAACCTTTACTGGCATCTGGCACATAACACAGATGTATGAAATACTGTTTAAGTATGAGAAGCATTAACAAAGTAAATTGCCTCTGTTTGTGCCTGTGTTTCAGAAGCCTTTATTCCACAGCTGTGCTACATCTTACGCTCTCTCTATATATATATATCTGTATACACACACACACACGCACACATATACATATTATTACTGTGGTTTGCAAACACTTTTCATGCCTGCATTCAAATAACAACCTCTGTCTGACTAAATGGATCATTTCATGATGTTCCAAGCATTGGCAATGACATTAAATGATCTCCTGCAGCAGGAGAGAAGGAAATAAAAAAACCCAACCTTGATAACACACTCCCTTAAAAAGCTGCACAACAAATGTAGGCTGCAAGGACTGCTCTGTTATGAAAAGTACCGTGTATAGGTGCAAACCGTGTCGGAGAGGGAAGCGTGCCAAGTGAGCGCTAAGCCTGACATTTTAATAAGGGAAATATCTCATTTTAACTGTGTATAGATTATTTCCCCCTGAGGCTGATACTTATGTTTATTTTATTTTTTTCATATAAAGGAAGCAGGTGAGCTATCAGCAGCTGCAACCAGTGTATATGACATTTTAAGGCAAACTCCTATAGTATATAGCAGAAATACAGTATTTGCTTATCACTATATTAATAAATACGTACTTACTCATACATTCTCTGATAAAGTCTTCCGGGGCATAATGAAATACGGTGATAGAGTTCCTGTGAGGAAGTTGGTGTAAACTTGAATACATAGCTAAAGACTATACTGCATACTAGTTACCGTATATAACTTTAAAAGAAATGGTCAAACTGCACAGTTTTTGTTCCTGGCGGAGCAGTGGCCTTTTTCTGCCTATGCTGGCCAGGCAGGCTTTGCTCCTTGTTCTGTATAAGGAGGCAACATTCCTCCATAGCAGTTCTGCTGGTGGGGAAGGGACCCACCTGTGATGTACCTCAGGTTCTTCCATCAACCTTCTCTGACAGGTTTTAGGCTTCACATCTCAACCTATGCTTTCCACCCTCACCTTAACTCTCCTTCTGCTGCTTCTTCTTCTTTCTTTGCAATATCCTTACGATCAGGACTGCGACTCCACCACACCTTCCTGACTTCTTGCGGCTGCATACCAGTGCTTAAAGAACCACTGTTTTCAGAGCCAGAGCAGTCATCCATTTGTCCAGTCCACAGCAAAATCAGTTGTGTTTCCAAGTTGTGAAGGAGACTTTGAAAGTTGTACCAGAGTCTTTGGAGTCCAGCTGGGTCACAAGTTGTGCCTGCTCTCAACAGGATAGGATCACAAGGCTGAACAGTCCTTTCCATCTCGTTGCTCAGGCAGGATTTCGACAACCTCTTCATTCACTGCTGAGGAGCAGTAGACCTTCAGATACGGAACATAACATCCACTTCTAGCATCAGCCAGTGCCAGTTGCTTCAAAGAACTGACTATTTAGCACAACTGCTACAAGTATCATATGGAAATTTGATCTTTCTAGAGCCCTTCTTCAGTCTTCTAACATCCTGATTAAAGACATAAAGCAAAAAGTTCGGGGCACGCATGTAGGCTTTCTTTTCTTCTTTGGTTCACTCTGTATCTAGTCGTGAACTCAGACTGAAAAGGGCTTTCTTTTGTATTATTGCGAACACTTCTGTTGTGTTTCTGTACTTCCTTAAGCATCTTATCCAATAGCTTCTTCTTTCTTCCTGCCTACTCTTCATATTTCCTGTTACTTATTTTTTTATCCAAACTCTGTGACTAGATATGATCAAAAAGAAAAAAATAACCCCAACCAATGTGTAGAGTTTGTCTGCTGAATTAATTTTCAATGCAAACTATATAAAAAAAAACCCATTCGTTGGGTGTTTTGGTATAGAGCATGTCTGAAGGAGGCAGTGTATGTTATGCTACATTCTATATTTCAACTTTTGGAGGCTGTATATTCTGTTTCAGTACGCAGGTGTAGCACAAATGGAAATCCCATACACACACAGCTACTGATATTTATCCAGATTTCTCAAAGCTCAAATCTCTCTTAATCCACTATTTCACTGCACTTCTGAATGTCAGCTTTTGTTCCATACAACCTTTTTGACAATGCAAAAAAACAAAGCTCATCTTTAATATCAGTATAAGAGATGGATTTTATGTTCTGTAGCTTTCTGTTTCTTACTCAGTAGTGATGCTCAGATATGAAGTGTTAAGCTTTTTATTGCATGCTACAACTTCCTTTAAAGTGTTGTTGTTTTATGTCCTGGAAGACATACAAAATACTTTTAGTCAACATATATCACACTGGGATGTTTCTTGTTGTCTCTGGCATGCAAGATTGGTTGCATCGACTTGATTATTGGGCACTTGATAAACCTAATAAACCACTTACCAACATCTGTGGAGCATTAGGAGAAAAAAGTTAATCCTAACATCATGAGACAGTAAGAGTTTTCTGTAAAGTGATCCTCTGAAATCTGTCTTCTTGCTGGAAATAAGTGAAAGCTAATTAAGAACTACAGTTCTCAAGCAGGGAGTACAGAAACCATGGCCCTTTAGCATGAATGACAATGCAGTGAGACATTTCCCTCTCCGGTTTTCATAGCCATAGCTATAAATGTGAGGCAGGGAGGATGATTTTCTCTTCTAAACCAGAACATTCCCCTGTGCTGTACTCCTCTTGTCCTCTTGCTGGATACATTTCTCAAACTATTATGGTAGTTCCATTGCATTTGTATGATAATTTGAATTATCATTAAAAGAAGTGGAGAGGGATGAGAAAATCTGGTATGGAAATTGACATGAACCGCCATCTAGAGCTATATTAATTTGTATTGAGAAATACAATCTAAATCTAGAGAGAAAGGAGCTAAAATGGATAACTTTAAATCTGCTGTCGTATTATCTTTGCCTTTTACTTCCTGTATCACGGCTGAAATTTGAAAGGCTCTTTTGCATTCCTGATCTTCCCTTGCTGCCTTGTTGCTTCTAATTTTGAATGAAGTGATACGATCAATTTATAGAAATAAATACAATAAATAAATTAATTAGAAAATAGTGGATGAAGATTTGTAAGCGTTTGACATTAGTTAATGAGTTTCAGGTGCTTATTTAATTGGAGTATTTTGGCATCCATTTGCAGAATCCACTGAGTGTGCAGGCTGTGGTCTGATGGCAGAACAGTGAGATCCCTGGGAATTCGCTTTGGTCTGCTCTGGTTCCAGGGCTCTGGACCTACCGAGCATGGGAGGGTCCTTCCTAGTGAAAGGTGGATCACACATCTCGTTCAGCAGCAACGTAATGTCTGGATTTTGAGAGATGTGGAGCAACACCTGTCATTAAATTATGGTTAGAGCACTCAGTATTTCTCAGGAATGGCCCCTGGGGATGGAGAAAGAGAGTGAAGATTCAAACCTCTATTTTAGGCAGCATTAGGCTACTAATTGATTTGCATTTGAACAAAGTCAGAAGCCTGATTCCCTTAAGGAGCCAGTAGAGAAAAATGAGCTACCTTTGGGGATGCACCTGATTCAGAACTTCGGAATCATAGAATGTCCAGACTTGGAAGGGATCCACAAGCATCATGGAGTCCAGCTCCTATCCCTGCACAGGACAACCCCAACATTCACACCGTGGGTTTGAAGGTGTTGGCCAAATGCCTCTGGAATATTGTCAGGCTTGGTGCCCTGAAGGAAGAACCTTTTCCTAATGTCCAACTTAACCCTCTCCAGCACATCCTCCTGCTGTTCCCTCTGGTCCTGTCATTGGTCACCAGAGAGAAGAGCTCAGTGCCTGCTCCTCCTCCTCTCCTTGTGAAGAAGCTGCAGACAGTGATGAGGGCTCCCTTCAGCCTCCTCTTCTCCAGGCCCATTATCTGTTAAATTCAAGCCT
Organism: Cuculus canorus; assembly: GCF_017976375.1. NCBI lineage: Eukaryota > Metazoa > Chordata > Aves > Cuculiformes > Cuculidae > Cuculus > Cuculus canorus. Next base: position 77,306,438 of record NC_071441.1, read on the forward strand.
CCATTAGGTTTTTCCAAGTTCCAGTACCTGCTTCAAGACTCTAAAAACTTCTTCCAGGCAGCTTTCCAAAAGTCAAGGGGAAGAAATTTTAGAAGCAGTGCTCAGCTTCCATGCCCTAACCCTCAGTGCAAGTGTAAGACACCGAAATATCCTAATAATCAAGAATTGATCTAAAACATAGGAAAAAAAGGTTATTTTTAGGATGAAAGGTTTTATTTAGCATGCTCCCAGGAGCATGTGGCAGATTTCAGTTGCCACAGCTGCCTTGCGAATTGTCAGCTGTTGTATCTGGGGAGAAAGTGTGGACCTTTCCTGCCAGCATGGAGTGACCAGTGCTGGATAATTACATGGAGAAACATTAAACCCATGGCAGCCTCCGCTAACAGAGATAGCTGCAGGTGCTGAAATTATTCCAGCAATGGGAAAGTGTAACTTTGAGTAAGTGGACTGTTAATGACCGATTCTTTGGCAGCCCAACAACAGCACAATGAGATTTAAACAGAGGAAATGATCATTTCTCTGCAAGTATTGGTTTACTTTCCATTAAAAGATACAGTAGCTCTTCAAGCCAAAACATGGATTTTGACACAACTAGGGGTCTATAGGAAAAAGAGGTTTTAAAGTGGCAGATAACTGCTGGCTAACGTTTAGTCTAGCATTAGGCAATGCATTCTGTTTCCCATTTGGAACCGTGGCTCAGTTGGTGAGCTGAGTTGCTATGGGCTATTTTTCCTTTCATTGTGATTTTGTCTCATCTTGGACACAGTCCTCTTAGTAAAGGACTTCACATTTGAACAAATTGCTTCTCAGCCTGAACAGTCCAACACAGAAAAGGAAAAATGACCAGATGCTTGTCTCTTTCCCAGAGGGAAGAGCACAGTGGTCTAACCGTCAGGTTTGACATACCTAATCAGCAGTTCAAGCCCTGGCAGTCACTCAGAGGTAGATAATGCAGACTTGATATTTTGGCTGGGGACTGGATGGTGTAAAGGAATAGGCACGGACAAAACAGTTTCCAAAGGCAGGTGACAGGAGATAGAAATAAAATTTGTTCAGTACTGTAATTTGTTGTCAACATGACTGCTCTGAGTTCACAGGGTGTTGGGATGGGCGTCTTCTGAACCATGACGTGAGAAAATCTGGAGGAAAGCAGAAAAGTGGCTTTGCTCATGAAGCTGGAAGAGGGCAACCTGCTCTGTGGTCACACAGCCCTGGTTTAACCCACTCTGGGTGTTGTGCCCAAGCTTGTTCAGGCAACATTTGCGTGAGATATGTGAGAGGATCACAGTAGCTTCGACAATCTGTAGTCAGTGACAAGGAGTTTTACCAAAGTAAGCTATAGGTCCCCTGCCCGAGGCAGATGCATGGCTCTAGGCACTCATAGCAGGGACCACCTCTGTCAGCTGGCAGCTAACATCCCTTTTGATCCCATAATTGCATACTATGAGTGCTGTCACTTTTCCTGCTGATTTCCACACGGATGGGTTCAAGGCCAAAGAAAAAAAGCCGAGAGTAAAACTGGGCGTGTGGTTTCACTTCCTTTACTAACAACGTCTTGGGATCACTAACAAGTGAGCGCAGTGATAGGATGAGGGGGAATGGTTTGAAGTTGGAAGAGGGGAGATATGATATACAAATGTTTTGCTGTGAGGGTGGGGAGGCCCTGGCCCAGGGTGCCCAGAGCAGTGGTGGCTGCCCCAACCCTGGAGGGGTTCCAGGCCAGGTTGGATGGGGCTTGGAGCCCCTGATCCAGCGGGAGGTGTCCCTGACCATGACAGGGGATTGGAACTGGATAGGCTTGAAGGTCTCTTCTAACCCAAATCATTCCATGATTCTATGATTCCGTAAAACTAAGTCATAACTATGGTAAAGGTTTAGTCTCTTCTTCAGGTCAAGTGGAAGAGAATAGCAAGGTTGTGCAGCCTCGCTCATGGATTAGGTGCTGTCAAATGGACAAGTGCACCCCGAGGTGCCAAAATCAGTTGCTGTTTCAAGCAAAGGGCCTGAATATTAGGTCTTTGACAATTTAGCAGTAAAGCATTGCCAAATGGGAATTCAGCTGGATCTGATGGAACCCTCTTCGATCTCTGATTTATAAGAGTTGCAGGCATTTCCTTACAAATTTTCTGGCATTTAAATTTAGAGGTCATAAATTTTCTTCTCATTTAATATTAGCTATAAAATATCCATAATTTAATGTACTGGTGCAGCATTAGATGTAATCCTCTGAGACCTGCTATGACTGAGAGTCTGACGTAGCAAAGCTTTCCAGCTCTTGCTTCCTCTCACTCTTGTGACCAGTCTGTTGACATCAGTGGAGTTTGTCTGATTTTTCATGCACGTAGCATCAGACATGTCCCATAGAGTCTTTCAGCAATTTGTCTGCAAGTAACTTCTATGCCCTACCAGCTGTAGAACCGCGGCTTTGTTTCCAGACAGAGGGGTCATCAGGCCGAGCACAAGGGTCAATGGAAAGCATTAGGCTCTTCCAAAGTTTGGATCATCTGATCCTAAAGGAAGTGTCTGAGAGCAAGACCTTGAAATCGTGCTTTTTCACCCTATTGACTGTTATGAAGAACTTCAAATGGTCAGGTTAGATGGAGACATCTGCATTTTACATGCTAAAAATTTAAGGTAAAAGAACGTTGCCAAGGCTTTGCCAGTATGCGGGGAATCCAGCTTTTGCTATCAGCACTGTCACTTGTTTCCTGGGGCTGTTTAGGACAATGGGTGAGTGATGCTAAATTTCGTCCAACACCTTCTCCGGGGAGCATCAGCATTTGCTGAGGATGAGGAGACTGTGCTCAGGATTTGCTCTGAACTCTAAAAAGCTCAGAAATCAAAATCCATGGAGGGGATGTACAGATTCCAGAAGGGAAATCAGTGCTTGCATGGAAAGGTGTCCGTGGTGGGTAGGACAAGCTAGGACTACCGGAATCTATCTGGGCCAAAAAGTAAGTAAAAAGAGACGTAGTAGCTCAGAAAGCCTTGCAACCTGCAGAGCTGAGTACAGAAAAGGCACTTGGAACCCAGAACATACCCTGACCTGTCTCCTGAAAGCTGCCGTAGAACAAGTGTAGTTTCCAAAAATCATTAAAAATTAAGTTAATTCGCTCTTCAACCAAAATCTTACAGGCAGTTTCCCCATGTAAGCATGAGAAGTTCTCAGAGGGAGTGCTCTGAATTCAGTAAACCACAGGTGCATGACACAACGTGTTGGGCACAGGTAAGCTGCAAGATAACCTTCAGAGAAATGCAGAGAGAGAAACAGTGCTTTTTGCAGTGGGAGCCACAAGCCGCTGAATTTTTGCAGATGGCACAAGGTACTCTGGACTTTGCCCTCATTCACTTTAGGGAAAACAAATCTTTCCAGGAGACTTCAAAACTGCTTTAGGAGAAGAAACATCTTGGCAATCCATCAGAAAACATAATGCACTGCAGGCACCTGAACATCTGATGGTAAGTCACAGAGAATTTCACAGCCACATTTTACTCTGAAAGACGGTCACTTTTGTAAATACATCAGGCTGAGACAACTCCCACGTGGCTTGATGTCCAGAAAAGTCCACAGTTCCTAGAATCATAGCATCAGAGCATCAAAGAATCATAGAATCTTTATGTTTTAAGTTGGAAGAGACTTTAAAGGTCATACAGTTCCAACACCCAGCCATGGGCAGGGACACCTCCCACTGGATCAGGGGCTCCAAGCCCCATCCAACCTGGCCTTGAACCCCTCCAGGGACGGAGCAGCCACCACTGCTCTGGGCAGCCTGGGCCAGGGCCTCCCCACTCTGACAGAAAAGCATTTCTTCTTAAGATCTCATCTCTATCTCCCCTCTTTCAGGTCAAAACCATTCCACCTCATCCTATCTCTGCACGATTAAGGGCCCCTCCCCATCTTTCCTGGAGGCCCTTTCAGCGCTGGAAGCTGCTCTGAGGTCTCCTCAGAGCCTTCTCTTCTCCAACCCCAACTCTCTCAGTCTGACAAAGTCCACCCTACTGGGACAGGACCGGTACCCATTTGTGTAAGAAAAGAAAGGCCTGCAGTTTTTGTTTGTGATCCTCTACAGAAATGCCAGTTGTACCTTCATGAAATTTCCAGAAAGGAAGCTTTTTTTTAAGAAAATACCCATCTGGAATGATAATGAGTGTCAGTGAAAATGGAGGAGTGCTGACCTTGGGAAGAGCAGCATGTAAGTGAACTTTGCTGAGACAACTCTCAGTGTTTATGCTTGATAACTTTGAGAGGATCTCAGCTGCTGAAGTCCAGGGTCATCAAAGGAAGAATGACTTGCATCTTTAAAAGTTTGGATATCGTGGCAGGCAAACCATTTAATCCTATTTGTTACAGCAGACTTACTGTCCTTTGTTCAAGTTACAAAGTTGTTGTGGGAGGAGAGGGGAAAAAAATAATTTATTTTGATGAAATAAGGGAGATAATATGAAGGTCTAAAATACAGCTGCATCCCTATAACCTGAAAAGAGAACTCTGGAAGAAATATAGCTGATATCGATATATTTGTGCTATTCTCTTTGCCGTTTCAGACTGGTAGTGCAGGGTCGCAAAGCTTTCACAATATATCATTAATTACCCCTTGCCACGTGAAGCTGCCTGTACAGGGCTGAGGGTGCGTGGGGTCTGCAAAAGGATCTCCAGACCAGCATGGATTTATGATACAGGCAAACGGTCACCTTCTCCCAGCGGGAAGAATGAGGGATTGTATGTGACTGACGGTGCTAAGCTTCAGGGAACTGAAAAACAAGGGAGGATGTGGTCTTGCGGGAGAGCACTGGCAGAAGCCTGGGGGATGGTCACCTTCCCCTGTGATGAGGTGACAGCTTTGTTGCTCAGGATGGAGCTGTAGCAGCTTAAATGCTGTGTGGGCACTTATTTAGAAGCTGTTTGGTGCACAGGAGAATGTGAACAGACGCAAGGATTCTGCAGAAGAGATACAACATTTAGATTTACCAGCCTGACTCACAAGTGGCAAAACAGGAACAGTGATTAAACCCTAATCACAGGAAAACAAGAACTTATCATACAGTGTTAGACCTAGATTTCTCAAGGCAACAAATCCAATACTCTGCTTTAGAGGAGGGTGAAGCCACAGATGCACTGCTTCCTTCAAAAAATGTGCCGAGATAATCGAAGCAGTTGGTTGTCCTGCCAAAGCAAAAACCATTCTCTCTTTTGCATGAAGACTAGAGACTCTTACTTTATCTCAGCTGTCTAATAAACACACTAATTGTAAAACATCTAGTTAATTTTAGTTCTTTTTAAGAGGGACTAAATTCTGAGACTAAATTCTATGTTGCCACTATTCTGGAGTAACAACAACGTGGCTGTTATTGTGGCTATTTAATGCTCATATTAAGAAAACTGCAAGATGAACAAAGAAATTAAATTAATTACAGCACCACTCCCCCTGAATTGTACAATAGGTGGAACTTCATAAGGGAAAGATGCCACAGATGTGGAAGGCGTGCTGGTTTTGGCTGGGGTAGAGTTCATTTTCTTCATAAGTAGCTGGTACGGGGCTCTGCTTTGGATTTGTGCTGGAAACAGCACTGATAGCACAGGGATGTTCTTGTTATTTTTGATCAGTGCTTACACAGAGTCAAAGCCTTTTCCGCCTCTCTCACCACCCCACTGGCAAGGACTAGGGGTGCACAAGGGATTAGGAGGGAATAGTTGTTCAGGAAGAGAGGTAAAATCATTTCTGCTTATTGTAGCTTTTCAGAATAGAGGAGTTAGACAAGATCGGACACTTTCAATAATTTCCAAACACTGCCTTCCACTAAATGATTACTGCATTTCTAGATTTCATTTATATATATATATTTATAGATATAGTTAGTAAGATAGAGGCTAAGGTCCAAAACAGGTTCCCAGACAGGAATCACTAACTAATCAGTTGGGTTTATTTACAGTAAACGTGTGTAACCTTTATTAACTATATATTTCATATAATGTAGGTATTCTACCTGACAGAAACATGTTCTGAAAATGTAAGCTGAAAAAACTGACTTGTTAACCGTATTTTGTTAAACAGATGCAGGACCAGAGACAGCTGGCTGATAAAACAAGATGGCATACTTAACAGCCATCGCATATTTCTACTAAGCAGGTCTGAGGTATGTAAGACTTTAACAGAAGTCAGTAATACAAAGGTCTGTGTATTGTATTCTCACCAACTGGAAGCTTCTTTTCTTGCTACTTAATGATAGCATCCTCAGTGTCATGCATATTTGCTAGACACACAAGGAGCCACAATGCTTAGCAAACACAACAGAGGGAAAAATAATTTAGAGACTGGGAAGCAGAACTGCAAAACTGCAAGCACATATGAATTAGGCAATGTCGATTATCAATGCTGATTGGTATCTAAGGGGTAGGTGTCAAGGGAATGGGGCCAGTCTCTGCTCAGGAAACGAGCAATGGGCACAAATTGGAGCCTGAGGATTTCCACCAGAAAATGAGGAAAGACTGCTTTCCGAAGCAGGTGATGGAGCACTGGACCACACTGCCCAGGGAGGGTTTGGAGTCTCCTCTTTGGAGAGATCCAAACCCACATGGATGTGCTTCTGGGCAGCCTGCTGGAGGTGATCCTGCTTTAGCAGGGGTTGGACTGGATGAGCTACAGAGAGAACTTCCCACCCCCCACCATTATACGACTAAATCTCCCCTAGGCAACACAACATAGAGGATGTGATTACACACAGGCAGGAAAAGCTAGGAAAAGAAGAAGGAAGGTGGAAGGGATGTTTGGAGTGATGACATATATCTTCCCAAGTAACAATTACATGTGATGGATCTCTGCTTTTTTGGAGATGGTGAACACCTTCCTGCTGGCTTTTGCTTTACCTATTACACTGTCTTTATCTCAATCCATGAGTTTTCTTGCTTTCACTCTCTGATTCTCTCCTCCATCTTACCGTGGAGGTGGAGAGTTGTTGTGCGAGGCTGAGATTCTGCCTGGAGTTAAACCACAAGAAATACATTGATGATCTTTACTAGATGTTTCAAACACTTTTGGACCTTTAAAAGCATTCCCAGTGTAGCTGGTAGGAGAAGGTCTGCTTGGCAGCGTGTGGAAACAGCAGATTGCACGTGCAGTGCCTGGGGCACTGGTAGGAAGAGGATCAGCATGCTAGCTTCGGAGAGCCAGATAGGAATGGGATCTGATGGGAACACACACCAGGAAGAGCAGCACGTTGAGCGTTATTGGGAAGAAAAGCAGGTAGGAAAGAAGAAAACTTCACTGCAGCTTAGTTTGACTTGCACCAATTTTCTAATTATGTTTAAAAAGCACTTAAGTAAGTGTGATGAAATTATGTGTTCTGATCTACTGCATAGTTGGATGAATTCATAAAGGTGTATAAAATATTCCTTATAACAAATGAAAGGGGAGTGGTAATTCTGGAGAACAAAATTACATGAGAAGAAGGTAATTGCACATAATCTTACACTAGATAATAGTACCTTAAACATGGTTATTGGGATGTAAAAGTCAGTAAAAGAAATGTTCAAGTTTTTGAACAGGTCTCCTGAGGTAGAGGTAACCAGATCCCAGAAAAATCGGTAATGTGTTACAGAGTAAACTCTGTAGTCTTCTGCCTTGAGCGCTGCACAGCATCTTGGGGCTAGAGAAGGAGAAGCCTACTTGTTCATACCGGGTGAGATGTACAAAGGAAATTGTACATGATGGAAAGCATCATCTTGGAGCTGAATTACTCTGGCCCCGAGGCAGACTCCACGTGCGGATCAGAGGATCAGCTGTACCAGCGACTGGCAGATACCAGATTTTCATTGCATGCACAGGAACAGAAATCTCTTCCAGCCTAGAGAGTGCTTTTAATCTCTCACCTTCAGGGTCGCACTTGCTCTTGTAAGTTCTTAGCCCATGAATCTCCGGGTCTTTTCCAGCACAGTAGAAGGGATGGGGTTTGGCTGAGGAAGGCAGTAGGTTTTACTAAAGAGAATATATGTGTGAAAATGCTTGATGGCAATAAGCTGAAGAGCATACCCAGGGCTGATTTTTAATCTCTATTGCAGCGTCTGATGCAGTGGGAGGTGTCCCTGCCCATGACAGGGGGGTTGGAACTGGATGATCTTTAAGGTCCCTTCCAACCCAAACTATTCTATGATTCCATTCTACAACCTACTGCAGCTTTTAAGATCTGAATGTGACTCGAAGACACTCCCCAGGGCCTGGCTCTGGGGCTGTAGACAAAAGAGCAAGACTTTTCAATAGCCTAAGGCAAGTGGCAGCTGAGCAGCTCAGACAGCTGTAGCCTATCTTTCCATGGCAGATTGAGGTGACTTGACTGGGTGCTTGCTTCTCCTAAGACCCAAATTTGGGTTCTCTGGTCTCTGTATCCCCTTAGTTCCCAAAAGACCAGTAATGCTTACTTCTACTGATGTGGAGCCTGCTTGGTTTAAGGCACACATCAGCCTTTTATCCCTCAGGATCTGCATTCACATTGAAAGCAAGAAATGAGTTTCGCATTGAGAACCTGCTCACCCATTTGTGAAGCTCATAAACCCCCAGTACACAGCACAGCACAATTGGCAGTCTGTTCCTGAAGAAGCTCCAGGCAAAAATAAGAGAGATCACATGTCAGAAGAAAGCACAGTGCTTGCCTATTTTCTGCTTGGTTCACATCAGTCCTAACATTTGCTGGGAAGTTGGAAAAAGTACACAATTGCCATATAACTCTGCCGGACAGCTCAAGAGAGAACAGCTCCTTCTAATGCTCTGTCTTTGCTCATTTACTTTCATGTGCAATTCTGCAGGACTTATTATGTTTTCACTACTAGAATACATGCAAAATTCAAATAGAAAATCAAGATATGGAACTTGCCAACTGCAGTGCAAAGGTACTCAGTGACACTTTGAAACCTCTGCACTGCAATTGTGTGGTTGTACCCAAAGTCATGGTTACTCTTTACCCTTAGGCTGACAAATCCAAATGCTATAATTTTATTTTTTTATTATTATTTTTTTTTTTTGTCTAGGCCACAGCTTCCCATAGCACATAAAGTCATGTGCTGGGTGACAGATTCCAGTCCAGCTTGTGGTACTCTTAGAATCATAGAATCATATAATAGTTAAATTTGGAAGGGACCTTAAAGATCATCTAATTCTACCCCCCTGCCATGGGCAGGGACATCCCACTGGATCAGGCTGCCCAAGGCCCATCCAGCCTGGCCTGGAACACCTCCAGGGATGGGGCAGCCACAACTTCCCTGGGCAACCTGGGCCAGTGTCTCACCACTCTTGTGGTGAAGAAATTCTTCCTAACGTCCAGTCTAAATCTGTCCCTCTCCAGTTTATACTCATTTCCTCTGGTCCTGTCCCCACAAGCCTTTACGAACAGCCCCTCTTCAGCTTTTCTGTAGCCCCTTCAGGTACTGGAAGGTCGCTATAAGGTCTCTTCTGAGCCTTTTCTTCTCCAGGCTCAAGAATCCCAACTCTCTCAGCCTGTCCTCATAGGGAAGGTGCTCCAGCCCTCCGACCATGTTTGTAGCCTCCTCTGGACCCATTCCAACAGCTCCATATCCTTCTTACATTGAGGATTCCAGAACGGAACACAACACTCCAGACGAGGCCACATAGACTTGCATGTGCGGATGTTCCCTATGCTTTGAAGTCAATATTGATGTTCCTTAGGGAAAGGTCTTCCCCCGAGAGGACAATTAGAATCTCAGAAAGAAACTCCCACCTCAAAGTGGCTACAAGTTGTGAGCAAAATTATCACCATATGTTGCTCTGTATGTTCAAATAGAAAGGGTCTTGGCCACATCCTGGCAGAAGTCTTGGTTCTGTTTGAAACAGAAGCCTACATTTGCTCAGCTTGCTATTTCCTTGGAGCCAAATCCATATTTAGAGTTAAGGCTTTTTGTATTTGTAAAATTAGTCTTTGCAGGAGGAAAAGTGTTTCTGTAACTCGAGCAGACACTCAAGGAAACGCTGATTTTGGAAGGGCAGTTTTTAGAAACAGGTTGTGAGAAGACATTTGAAGCTTACATTGAGAACAGTGTTGTGTGTAACTGCAGAAATAAGGAATTGCATGTTGGAGCGTGGTAGGAAAGCAGAAAGGAGAAAATCCATCCCCAAACACAAATGTCTGCTGTATGCAGTCCTTTGTCTTTCAGTAAGGGCTGCTCTCTTTCAGCCTTCCTGATAATGGATGCATCCTGTACTTGGGACACGACAACCCCATGCAGCTCCAGGCTCGTGGGAGAATGGCTGGAAAAATGCCCAGTGGAAAAAGACCTCCGGCTGTTGGTTGGCAGCAGCTGGACATGATCCAGCAGTAGCCCAGGTGGCCAAGAAGGCCAATAGCATCCTGGCTCAGATCAGACACAAGGTGGCCAGAAGGACCAGGGCAGGGATGACCCCACTGGAATCAGCATTGGTGAGGCTGCACCTCGAATCCTGGGTCCAGTTTTGGGCCCCTCACTACAAAAAAGACATTGAGTGGCTGGAGCACATCCAGAGAAATGAACAGAGCTGGGGAAGGGTCTGGGGCATAAGGGTTCTGGGGAGTGTCTGAGGGACCTGGGGCTGTTTATGTTTGAGAAGAGAAAGCTGAGGGGAGACTTCATCGCTCTGAGCAGCTCCCAGAAAGGAGGGTGTGAATAGGTGGGTGCTGGTCTCTTTTCCTGAGTAAGTAGTTACAGGATTAGAGGCAAAGGCCTCAGTTTGTGCCAGGGGAGGCTCAGACTGGATATCAGGAAAAATGTCTTCACTGTCAGAGTGGTGAAGCACGGGCAGAGGCTGCCCAGGGCAGTGGTAGAGTCTCCATCCCTGGAGGTGTTTGAAAGACATGTAGATGTGGCATTTGGGGACATAGTTTCGTAGGCTCTGTGGTGTTGGGCTCATGGTTGAACTTGATGATGTTAGTGGTATTTTCCAGCCTCAATGATTCTATGGTTCTGTGACCATAGTGTTATCATGCGGTTATCTCACCTCTCAGAATGCATACCAAGAACAGAAGATGGAAGCAGGGCTGTTCAGAGAAAATCCCTTTGTGCATCTGTGGGAGTCAGGGCTTGGAATCGTCTGGCCATAAGAGAGAAAGTCACCCTTGTGAGGGCTGTGTTGAAGACTCAGGCTGTATTTCTGCTGCACAAGCAGAAAAAGTGATGGTTCTACTAAGATCACAGAGAAGATGGGTCAAAGGGGAAGTGAGGGAAAAGACCAAAATATGAGCAAAGTGAGAAAAAAACAGCAGAGGCAAGTTCCAGACAAAGAGCAACAAGTGCCAGAAACAAAATCATTGCTGAAAGGGATGTATTGAAAAGCCAGAGTAGGGGATTTGATGTGTCTCCCGGGGACGGGAATGGGAGCACCTTTAAGAACGGGAATGTGAGGATAGTGAAGCAAGGTGAGCTCTTCCATTATGAGGGTGGCAGGGCGCCTTCTCCAGGGCCCTAATCCTGAAGTCTGGCCTGGGTAATTTCTGGAGAGAACCCTCTGCGTGCAGGAGTCTTTAGGCAGGTGATGAAGGAATTTTCAAGACACTTGTGCCTGACCAGTGGAAATTCACTCCTTCAACTACTTGTCTGAGCTCCTCGGCTTTCGCTTTCTGCCCAACGCATACTTCTCCAGCAACCAAAAAGTTTCAGAAATGTGTGTATGTTCTGTTTGCAGGAAAAACGGACGGAGAGCAGCCAAATAAGCTCTACAAAGCTAGGGCTCTTTGGCTGCTGGCAATGCTTTTGGTGGTGTGGAGACCACAGTTTGACCTAAGGCATGACACGCTCTGATTAAGCCAAAGTACTGATTGCAGGCAGAGCATATTGGTTTGCTACTTATTTTAAATCTTGCACAAAGCTGTGCTGAAAGTTAGAATTCAAGGAGAAAAACATCTGAGCAGTAGACTTCCGCCTGGGATTTGAATCCTGTTTCCCCTGAGGTGTGCTGTATATAAATGTTCGAGCTGTTGATTCTTGCTCACCCAAAGTTCATGCTCAAGAGAAGATGCAGCCAGTGCCACCATGAGGGCTGCATGCTCTTTCTCCTTGGGAGAAGGCTGCCTGGCCATGACGCTGGATGACGAGTATCCTTCATCCAGCCTTCACAGTCAAGTACATCTAGTCATGCCAGAGCATGCTCTCATCTTGGACGGGGGCTGCTGCAGGGCTTCTTGGGGTCTCAGTACCCAACTCTGAACTACTTAGCGCTTGTGAACTGTGACAAATCTTGAAACAGCCCAAAACCTCCTAAACATCAATTTACGCTCAAGATCCATCTCCTCCACTGCCCAGAGGCAACTGGAACTACTAAATCCTTTTTTCTTAACATTTCACTCCAAATTATGGATTTTCTTGGTTACGTGAAGTATGTCCAGAGCTGAATTTGGCTGCCATTCAGCCTGTCCTCTCCCCAGAAAGTTTACTATAGCCCTTATAGCAGCACAGGCAGTGTAGGCAGTGCAATCAGTATGGGCAGCGCAGGCAGTGCAGTCAGTACCAGCAGTGCAAGCAGCATAAGCAGCGTAGGCAGTGCAATCATAGAATCATGGAATCATAGAATAGTTAGAGTTGGAAGGGACCTTAAAGATCATCTAGTTCCAACCCTCCTGCCATGGGCAGGGACATCCCACCAGATCAGGCTGCCCAAGGCCCCTCATCATGAAGAAATTCCTACTTATGTTTAGTTCAAATCTGCCCCTCTCCAGTTTATACCCATTGCCCCTGGTCCTGTCGCCACAAGTCTTTACGAATAGCTTCTCCCCAGATTTCTGGTAGCCCCTTCAGTTACTGGAAGGTCACTATAAGATCTCCTCTGAGCCCTCTCTTCTCCAGGCTGAACAACCCCAGCTCTCCCAACCTGTCCTCAGATGGGAGGTGCTCCAGCCCTTGCATCATCTTTGTAGCCTCCGCTAGACCCATTCCAACAGCTCCATATCCTTCTTACAATGAGGATTCCAGAACTGGACACAGGATTCCAGACAAGATCTCACAAGAGAGGAATAGAGGGGCAGAATCACTTCCCTTGACCTGCTGGCCACGCAGCTTTTGATGCAGCCAAGGACACGGTTGGCTTTCTGGGCGGTGAGCGCACGTTGCTGGCTCATGTCAAGCTTCTCACCAATGAATCAGTGCTGGCAGCTCAGGCAGCATAATCAGTGCAAGCAGCGCAATCAGTGCAAGCAGCACAATCAGTGCAGGCAGTGCAATCCTTGTGGGCAGCACAGTACCTGGAGCCAGGCAGGCAGCACTCGCAGGCAGCACAATCCTTGCAGGCAGCACAGTCATTACAGGCAGTACAGTCCTTGTGGGCAGTGCAGCAGCCAGAGCTGCGCAGGCAGTGCTCGCAGCTCAGTCCTTGTGGGCACCGCAATCAGTGTGGGCAGTGCAATGACTACAGGCAGCTCAGGCAGCACAATCAGTGCAGGAAGTGCAATCCTTGCGGGCAGCACAGCAGCTGGAGCTGCACAGGCAGCACTCGCAGCACAATTCTTGCAGGCAGCACAATCTGTGCAGGCAGCACAATCCTTGTGGGCAGCACAATCAGTTAATAACTACAAGTATCTCAGGCAGCACGATCAGTGCAGGCAGTGAAATCACTACAGGCAGCTCAGGCAGCACGATCAGTGCAGGCAGTGAAATCACTATAGGCAGCTCAGGCAGCACGATCAGTGCAGGCAGTGCAACCCTTGCAGGCAGCGCAACCCTTGCAGGCAGCTGGAGCTGCTCAGGCAGCACAATCAGCAAAATCCTTGCGGGCAGCGCAACCCTTGTAGGCAACACAGGCAGCTCAGGCAGCACACTCAACGCAGCCAGTGCAATCCTTGCAGGCAGTGCAGAAACTGGAGTCGCATGAGCAGCTCAGGCAGCACAGTCCTTGCAGGCAGCATGATCCCTGCGGGCAGCATAATCAGTGCAGGCAGTGCAATTGCTAACAGGGAGCACAGGCAGCACAGGCAGTACAGGTAGTGCAAGCAGTGCAGGCAGCTCAATCAGTGCAGGCAGCGCAATCCTTGTAAGCAGCTGGAGCAGCCCAGGCAGCGCTATCTGTGCAATCCTTGCAGGCAGTGTGGGCAGCACAGGCAAAGCAGACAGTGCAATCACTGACAGGCAGCTCAGGCAGCACAACCCTAACAGGAGGCACAACCCTTGCAAGCAGTGCAATCCCCATCAGGCAGTGCAATCACTACAGGCAACACGACCCTTACAGGCAGTGCAGTCCCTCTCAGGCAGCACAGCCTCTCTGAGGCAGCACAATCTCTATCAGGCAGCGCAATCCCTATTAGGCAGTGCAATCTCTATCAGGCAGCACAACCCTTGCAGGCAGCACAATCCTTATCGGGCAGTGCAATCCCTATCAGGCAGCACAATCACTACAGGCAGCTAAACCCTATCACACAGCACAGCTCTTGCAGGCAGTGCAGTCCCTCTCAGGCAGCACAACCCTCACAGGCAGTGCAATCCCTATCAGGCAGCGCAATCACTACAGGCAGCACAGCCCCTGTCAGGCAGCACAGCCCCTGTCAGGCAGCACAGCCCCTCTGAGGCAGCACAGCCCCTGTCAGGCAGCACAGCCCCTGTCAGGCAGCACAGCCCCTCTGAGGCAGCACAGCCCCTCTGAGGCAGCACAGCCCCTCTGAGGCAGCACAGCCCCTGTCAGGCAGCACAGCCCCTGTCAGGCAGCACAGCCCCTCTGAGGCAGCACAGCCCCTGTCAGGCAGCACAGCCCCTGTCAGGCAGCACAGCCCCTCTCAGGCAGCACAGCCCCTCTCAGGCAGCGCAGCCCCTCTCAGGCAGCACAGCCCCTCTGAGGCAGCACAGCTCCTCTGAGGCAGCACAGCCCCTTTCAGGCAGCACAGCCCCTTTCAGGCAGCACAGCCCCTCTCAGGCAGCACAGCCCCTGTGAGGCAGCACAGCCCCTCTGAAGCAGCACAGCCCCTCTGAGGCAGCACAGTCCCTGTCAGGCAGCACAGCCGCTCTGAAGCAGCACAGCCCCTGTCAGGCAGCACAGCCCCTCTGAAGCAGCACAGCCCCTGTCAGGCAGCACAGCCCCTGTGAGGCAGCACAGCCCCTCTGAGGCAGCACAGCCCCTGTCAGGCAGCACAGCCCCTCTGAGGCAGCACAGCCCCTGTCAGGCAGCACAGCCCCTCTGAAGCAGCACAGCCCCTGTCAGGCAGCACAGCCCCTCTGAAGCAGCACAGCCCCTCTGAGGCAGCACAGCCCCTGTCAGGCAGCACAGCCCCTCTCAGGCAGCACAGCCCCTTTCAGGCAGCACAGCCCCTCTGAGGCAGCGCAGCCCCTCTGAGGCAGCACAGCCCCTCTGAGGCAGCGCAGCCCCTCTGAGGCAGCACAGCCCCTGTCAGGCAGCACAGCCCCTCTCAGGCAGCACAGCCCCTGTCAGGCAGCACAGCCCCTCTCAGGCAGCACAGGCGTCTCAGGCAGCACAGCCCCTCTGAGGCAGCACAGCCCCTTTCAGGCAGCGCATCCCCCTGAGCCATCGCAGTCCCGCTCATCCCTCGCAGCCCGGTCCCGCTCTCCCCGCCGCGCCCCGCTCTGCCCGCAGGGGGCGCCCCCGCTCCCCGCCCGGCGCTGCGGCGGCCGCTGCGCTCGGAGCGCGGCGCGCCCTCTCCCCTCCCGCATCCCTCCCTCCCGCATCTCTCCCTCCTCCGTCCCTCCTCCGTCCCTCCGCCCCCGCCGCGGGTCCGGGCTGGCGGCGCCCGTAACAAGTGCTCGCCGCAGCCTCCCGTCCCTCCTCCGGCGCCTGCGGGGAGGAGGCAGCGCCGCTCTCCTCCCGGCTCCGCTCCGGCTGCGCCCGCGACGCGGCTTTTCCCACCCCTCGCTTTTTTCATTTTTGGTGGTTTTCTCTTTTATTACTTCTCTCGGTGCCGCCGCGACGCCTTTGATGCTCGACGGACGGATCCGATTTTGGGTTTGGTTTTTTTTTGGTTTTTTTTGTTTTTTGCCGGGGGGGAGCAGGATATTCCTCCGTTGTTTTTCCAGCGGTGGAAAGACCTTCTCCATCCTTTCCCGTCTCCTTGAGTTAGTTCCCTCGCCCGGCTGCGAGCCTCGCAGCCTCCTGGACTGAACGCAACTTTTTTTCCTCCCTCCGCACCCCTTTTCCCTTTGCTGATCTCAGTTATTGGGGGGGGAAAAAAAAAGAAAAAAAAAAAAAAGAAAAACTGAAAAACCAAAAGACCAACACATCCCAGGGAGGAGGAGAAGGAAGAGGCTGCTCGTGCGCCACTGGCTGCTGCTGGTGCTCCGGACCCGACTCTGGGAGCGGGTTGAAATATGGAGAATAGTGTTGGATGTGTTTGGGTACCAAAGCTGGCTGTTCTCCTCCTTTTCGGCTGTGCGCTGGCCATCCTGCATCCTTGCGTCTCCGGTAAGTCAGCTCTGTCTCTTTTGCCTTTGCTTTAGGATGCGGAGGAAAATTCCCTCCTCACCCCGGAGTGTGATGTGCCCTTTTTCTTCTTGTGCTCATGGACTTTTCTCACCCTCCACAAGCATGATTTGGGTTTGGTTTTTTTTTTATGGGGGGTAGGAGGAGGCTGCCTGTGTTGTTGTTGCTTGGTAGTGTGAGCTTGTGCATCACTTCCCACGGATGGGAAAAGGGGAACCGGGGTTAGAAACACCTTGCGCAGCATTGGAGAGAAAGGGCAGCCCTTGAAAGAAAAAAATCCATGGAAAAAAATAAAAATGTGGCAGGAGGTGGCATAATAGGTGTGTGCATGTGTACAGTGACTCTTTTGCACCTGATCCGGCTTGCGATTGGATGTATTTGCCTGTAGCTTTTTGGGTCTGTGTGCTGAAATCCAGGGAAGGGGTTGCCTCCGCTGGGTAGAGGAATAAGAGCAGCAGACGAGTTAGCAAGGCAGAAAACGCAGTTATCTGTAAAGCATCTTCCAACTCTATTATGCTGCGATTCTTCGGAGGTGCTCCTCTCTCGCCACACTTGGCAGGCATATTTTCTAATTAAAAATGGCAAAACCAGTTGTGTGTGGAGCTGGGGTCACGAAGGAAGAGAGGGAGCTTGCACGGCGATGCTCTGGGGCTGCTGGTGCGGGAGGGTCGAGGAGGGCTCGGCGGTAACACAGATCTCTTATTCAGAAAGAGAGAAAAGAGAAATGGGAGTGTGAGCCAAGAAGTGTTAAGAACTAAGAAAGTGCAGCTTTGATTTGCAGGAGGCTTGGGGTTGTGAGTGCGTGGTGAAGAGAGATGCGTGCAAGGAAATATTTTTCTCCCATGCTCATTTAATTTTTCTCCAAGAGAAAAAAAGAGAAACAATTCGGCAGGAGAAACCCTGTGAAAAGGGGAGTCTGGAATACGCAAAAGGGGATCCGAGCACACATCTGTGTACGGTGGTTTTGCAGCAGCGACAGAGGAACAATGGGAACCAACTCCCCACATCGCTCACACCAGCGTGAAAGCAGGTTTTTGTGATGGGGAAAGTGCTGCATAAGAAGCGGTTTGCAAAAAGATCCCCAGTGTCTCCTGGCAAAGCTCAGGTTATAATCTGTATGCCAATGGCAGTCGCCCACGGAGGTGGTGCTACCTTCACACAAACGGGTGTCTCTTGTGATTGTCCTGATTTTGGGGAGTTAAGAAGTAAACTGGAGGATCTGCTCTGCCAAGCCAGGAGGTTTATTTTGCATGCACGTCTGTGTGTGCTTGTGCCTGTGTGTCCCCAGCATTGTCCTTTGCAATTACTTGTGTGGAAGGTGGGACCTGGACAGTGGGAGCAGTATAAGGAATAGATGCCTCTCTTGCCTTTCCAGCTTAAAGGCTGGGAGTCGGGAGACATGGCAGTGGTCCTCCTTCGTGAAAGATGATTGACTTGCAGGCTGCTTTGCTGCCGAAGGAGAGGATGGAGGGAGAGCCTCTGTATGTGAGCGCCTGAGGAGGGAAGGAAGACATGTGCTGTGTCAGGGGCCAAATGTGCTGCAAACCCATTGCTTCCACAGCGTCAGCATTGCTTTGTGGTACATGGAAGAAACAGGCTGTTTTCCACCTGTGTGCCTTGTTTGTGCTTTTCGTATTTCACCCGTGATACACAAGCGTTCACTGCTTTTGGAGGTGGAATCTTTGTGTTGCCCCCAAATCCTTGTGCTGAGCTTCACAAGCTGCAAATGGGCAAAGTTTTCCCAGCATCTCAGCTCTGGAGGCCCCTGCGAGTTTGTGCTTTCCTTAGCATCCCTGTCGCCATCCCAAGTCAGCTGACAAAACCGAATCAAGCAGATCCTGCCCCTCTTGAAACGAGGCTGTGGCATCTCCTTGGCTTTCCCATTCCACTCGAGAGCTGGCGCGCTGTGAGCGGGAGGTGCGGGCAGCACGCTGTGCCTGCCATGGTCCCCACGCAGCAGGGTATGGGCAGGCAGCGAGCGCTGCTAACAAAGGGCTCCTGGAGATGCTGCACAATGCGGCCGGCTCCTCCTTGCTCCCTGCCCAAAGCCTGGAGCTGCTGAGGGCGTGAAGGGGTGCATTCAAAACTTTGGTACCCAAGGCCAGTGGAGCATCCATGCACGGGCAAGGACGCTCTGCTTCTGCAGTGGAGTCAAGTCCTGCACCTGTCGTTTGCCATTGTGTATAAGGGGCAAAAGGTTTTGGGGAATGGAACAAAAAGTAAAGCGTGACATCGGACTCTTCCTGGTTAAAAAACATGTATATGAGAGTGGAAGAACAGGTGATAGGCAGTGTTTGCCATTTTGGAAAGAGACCATGGGAAACGTGTTCCTGATAAAGGCAGATGTAAGTTATGTAGTGCCTGATTACTATGGTGCTGTAGCGTTTGTTCTGTGTAGGTATTAAGGTCGCCACAAAATACTTTCCCCTTCTTTTTTTTTTTTGTTCTGTCTGTAGGTGGGAATTCAACTCATTCTCAAAGGTTTTTTGTGAATGGCTTGTGTGTTTGATGTCTTTGACTCCCACTAGATCTTGGTGAGGAATTTAGTGTTGGTGCAGCCTGTCAGAGCTCCACGAGGTCTGGGTACTATGGCAATCACTTCTGTGAGTGGTGCAGTATAAATCACCAGTGACCTGTCACAGCATCCATCTCACATGCACTGCAGCTGCCCTCGGTGTTAGGAGGTGTGTGAGCCACCATAAGTATTATCAGAGTGGGGCAACCTCCGTGCACTCGCGAGAGCGCTTTTAAAAATGGAAATGAGCTTCAGGGAGGATGAGCAATTTACATTTGTTTACTCTTCTTCTTTCCATGGTTTGTTGAATATTTTTTTATTCGGCTCTTCTTATTTTTTATCTTTTCATTCTCACTCCCGCCTTCTCCACATCCAGACGGATACAGGACCGATGCTGACTTCAAATACAGAGTCAGGAATGTTTGTTTTCAATGACATTATGCCAACTGTAGTGGTGCTTAGATTTCACACGTCGTTCATTTATCCTTCACTGCTACTCCCTTTGTCCTTCCCAATACAAAACTTCACCTGAAAGGTCAGTTCCAGAGCCCAACACATGGCAGTGCCATCAAGATATTCTCCATGTATTTCTTTGCTTGTCTGAACGTGCCTTTGCTTGCTGGTTTTACTCTGGGACATTAAGGTCTATGGGGCAGGACTGTAAGGGCTTTGCTATGCAGATTCACAGCAGGATTTTGGTCTGCAGCAAGGGCTTCCAGGATCAAAGTGATTAATACATACATCTCCGCTTCTCAAACTTAGAGAGGAAAACCTGTGGTACTTCTCTTTCCAGCTGCAGCTTGCAATCGAGACAAGTTCTTCACATCGTCAGATCAGGGTTACGTTCAGGGCTAGCATGCTGACCTTGCTGTTTGCATTTCTCTGGAGCAGCTCCAGTAGTGATGGAGGAGCAAGTGCCGCCTTCTCCAAGCCCACACAGGCTTTCGCTCCACCACCAAGGAAGCAGAGCGCCTTGTTTTGCATCCCTGTCCTGTCTCACCTTTTTGCCTGGGTGATGTATGCGGGCTGGCACTTCCTCATACCCTGTTATTTTAACGCCATCCTGCAATAACCCAGGCTCTGCCTGAGCTTGTCCCTGAAGCGTGTGTTGCGTGTAGCGCCTGGGCTGGCCTCTTCTAACAGGAGCGTGCTGTCAGTCCTGTGACATGGCAGCTAAAATAACTCTTTCAGTCTTTCATCAGTCACTCAGCACATGGATTTTCGATGAGATGTCCTTTAGAGGGCCAGTACTGTTTTTTTTCAAGTGTTATTTTAACGAGAGAAAATAATGCCACAAAATTGAGTGTTTCCTCTGTGCCTGCTTGCGCCGCATATCCAGCTGCAAGGACAAAGCTCTGCGATGGATTTGTACCTCCATCCTTGCTGGAGGAGGTTGCAGAGACTTCAGCAAATATGCTAGTGTGAAAGAAGTTTGCTCTTTCCTAGTGTTTCAGCATCTTCCCAGACTAAAGATGGCCAGCTTCTTTCTATGCTAGCCCAAGAGAAGGCTTTGCTGTGCAGGTAGGGATGCCCGGACTCGAAGGCTACACACGAGCCTACAGGTAGGTTCTGGCCTCGAGTTTGCTATTGTGAATCCCTCGGTTGATGCTATTTACAGGAATCAGTCACTTGGTGTATTGAACAAGGTGGTTGTGAAAGCAGCTGATGCTCAAAGAGGGGATGGCATTTCTACGTCCCTGATCCTCCCTTCTGCTGAAGTGCAGATCTATAACAGCGTGAGTCGGTGCAGCCGAGTCTCTTTGTTGTAATACAAATAGATGGAAATTTCTTAAAATGTTCGCCTTGCCTGAATAAAAAGTATACTGACAAATTCCACGGAGACTTTCATGATTAATTAACTGAAGGCAAAAAAATTCACTTACTCTGTTAAAATTATCCCTTGGGTGAAACATTGGCCTAATTTTTTTCCTTCCATTGGAATCCAAAGTAAACACGTTGGCCCTGTCCTCCTTTCCCTTCCATCCCTCTTTCCAGAGACATGGTGCTGTGGGTGGGATGGAGGTGCTCCTGCCCAGGTGGGAGAACATCGGCTTGGGATGTGACACCCTGGTCTGCATGATGTTTAGTGGTCCCTGCTCCTCTGGAAGGCATCCATCACCAGCTGCTCTTTGCTATTCCCAGAATCTCTATACACTCTGAACTTTAATTTGCCCAAGGGGATTCTATTCTCCATGCTGGCCTGAAAATTCATCTGCCCTAAAATCAGTGCCACAGCATTCCCCATCAGAACTGTGAGGTTGCTCCATGGGCAGAGCTGAGCTCTGGTGGTTTGCAGGGAACTGGCTTCAGTAGTAGTGTTTGTGCTGCTTTCTATCCAGCTCCTTTTCTATCCTCTTTAAAGAATTTCCTCTCAAATGCTTTTTGTGGGGATGGGATAAATTGTTACTGGTTCTAGTCCATGGGGAATAAATCCACTTAATGTGTTTATTGCCTATCTCCTCCTCCCTACCCCTTCTTTAAACTTCACAGCCTACTTTACCACTTCTACTGTTGAAAAGCTTCAGTGGTCTCCTCTGCAAGGTAAAAGATGCTTGGAAATTATTTTTAATATGGGTAGAGAGCCTTGGACATTTGAGATTGGCTCCTTTTGTGTCTTCTGCACCACCTCCTGCAAGGAAAACTATCCAACTATGGAAAGCGATGAGTGAAAGCGAAGCGTATCTCCTTATTTCCGACAGTAAATTCAGTGGTAAAACAGAGTATAATATTCCTGAAAGGTAACATATCAGATAGTTTTAAACCTTGCAGAATTGTTTCTTTCTGGCAACATTTCTCGATTTCAGCTTTGATGTGAAGGGTTACAGTAAAATTGGGCTAATGACAGAACATCTCGCTCAAGAGTTTGGAGATGTCTGCACTATAAAGGAAGTTGAATTCTCAGAGAGGCGTGATAAACGCACAGTTAAATGTCTCAATTTCTGTCTTGGTTGATGGCAGTCATTTGTCGCTGGTAATGCCAATATGTGCTGTAATTTTATAAATGCTCTGAAGTATTCAAAATACACTGAAAACTACTCTAAATTGCTGCCCGAAGTTTCAGCAAAATATTGATTGTCAAAGAGAAGCTGAAGGAATAGCATCTTCTTGAAAATCGCATTGCTGGCTGAAAACTGGGTATCTTCTCGCGCTGCGAAGCAGAGTTGGAAACAGGGAGGCTGCTGAAGTTTTGATGTTTTTTTGTTTATTTCTATGGAGCTTTATAACCCGTCGGATTCACTGGATTGATTGCATGCACCCAGCCCATGGTCACAATTTTCCAGCATCAAGGGTTCACATGGTTCTTGCTCTTCCGGCTTGGAAGCAGAAGGTGAAACACCACTGCCACTGATTTTGTCAGTTCCATAGTTTTGATATCAATTTCCATCTCTCTTGGGAAATTTTGACTCAATGAAACAGATACTGCCCTTCTCTTCCGGGGTCTTACTGTAGTATCAAAGGGTGATGAAAATATGTAAAGTGTAAAATAAAGATAGTGGAAATACACAGAACTGCTCTGTGAACATAGCTTCAGGGCAAAGAAATATCCCCCAAACAGCCAGATGTTGATGGAAGCATTTGTTTTAGCTGTAGAGGGTAGTGTGGTTGGACACTTAATATGGCACTGTGTTACAAAACACAGAATTTATCCAAGTGTTGGAGGTGGTGCTTGCATGATATGGACCTTCTGTGGGAGGAGGATATACCGTGGGAGGTGAGGCTGCTCGTTAGGGAGCGGATGGAGAGCTTTATAAATTGCAGGGTTGCGACTCTATTGAGAGGCTCTGTGGATTAGCTGAGCTCAGGTCAGCTCTTCAGTCACCAGAAGCGCTCTACAATAAATGACAGTCTCCAAAACCATATTTTTATCATTTTTATATAATAATAGTTTCACAGCCTGTTGTCCATGTTCTGTACACTCTGTCAGTCCATGGGGCTTCAGACGTGCTGATGGGGACTGTGTTTGTCCTGAACGGGTAAGGAGAAACATTTCTGTATTGCCAAGTTGCCTTTGCTTACTGTTCCTCCCGCCCCCCCGCCCCCCCGCCCCCCCCCCCCAATATTACAACACTGCTCTTGTCTGCTATTTCTCAAGGTTTTTTTTACTCCCACTGCATTCCTTTCACTGTCTCTGCCACTGCCCAATGCTCTATCAAATCTCAGTGCAGCAATGTGTGTACAGGCTGGTTTGGCAGAAGTAGCAGCAAGGTTACTCTGGGGTATGGGTAGTTTATGCAATGAAAGATTAAGAAAAGAGAGAGATTATAGCATTATAAATTGGACTACAGTTAACTATTATTTTGCAGCTCCGTGCTTGCTCTTAGGCATACTGAATAAAGAGAGGTTGTCATAAAAAACAGCAGCACAGAGTTTGTATCTTCTGCCTGACTAGTCTCAGGTGCGAGTCTCAAGGCAATGCAATGAAGGAGAAGTCCTTGCGTGAGCCCTGTACGTGTGCTTGAGATCTTGCAGCCAGGATGGCAACAGATAATATTTCCTCTAAAAGAGGAATCATTTGCTCTGTTCTGCATATGGTCAATTTGTATAACTTCTCCTATTTACCTTGCAGCAATGTGATGGGCTGGAGAACATTCTTCTCCCTTGGCACGGCTGATTGCATTCACTGGATTACTTTTTGCTTGCTTGTTTTTCCTTTATTTCTTATTTGAATTTGCTTGGCTTCAGCTTCTTGCTGTACCTTTCCCCAGTAAATCAGCAGAGACTTCTGCCGGAGAAGGTGTGATGTACAGTGAAGGCACATCTTCATATCCTTTCTGACAAGCTGAACAGATTGATCTTGGATGGATGCTGCGGTCCTGCCCTGCAGGGCCAGGCAGCCTGATCTGCCTGTGCTCCACTGCCTACACACTCAGAGCTCGTGCCCGTCCCTGGCCCATCCCACGGCAATGTCTGTGCTGCTGGCCAGCACAATCCTAGTGAGCCGGAGGTGGTTGCTCTTGGCATAGCTGAGCATCAACCTCATAAACCTTATTTTAGAGGCTTAGTTCAAGTTCATTGTCCTTTTTTTTTCATGCAGTGTATTTCGAGGAAGAACATAAAAGTGCCTGGCAACTGAATCTGGTTCGGTGAATATGAGAAATCTTGGTTCAGAAAGCGTCTGAAGGCTCGAGCCTGTGTCAACAGTGTGACCTGCAGCTAAACTGGCGGACATTTCTGCCTGTCTGTCAAGCTCTGAGAGCAGTAATTAGACAAAACATGACAGCTCTGGACAAGGTCAATTGATATAATTGCATGAAGTGTTTCTTTCTAAAGGCAGGGGTCCCAAAAGTGTTGCAATTAGAAGCTGAAGGTTGCTTCCCCAGAGGTGGAATTGACTTAGGAGCAAGGAGTGGGTTATCTTGGGGCCGGCAGCAGTTGAGCGTTTCATCCTTAGCCACAGCTGCTTGAGAGGCCTTGTTTGGTGCAGAGTTCTTGCTGAATGGATGGGATGTCATCCAGAGGGACCTCGACAAGCTGGAGAAGTGGGCCTGTGTGAACCTCATGAGGTTCAACAAGGCCAAGGGCAATGTCCCACATCTCAGTTGGGGCAACTCTTGATTTCAATACAGGCTGGGGGATGACATGCTTGAGAGCAGCCCTGAGAAGGACCTGAGGTTGCCGATTGATGAGAAGCTCGACATGAGCCGGCAACATGTGCTCGCAGCCCAGAAACCAACTGTGTCCTGGGCTGCATCAAAAGCAGCGTGGCCAACAGGGCGAGGGAGGGGATTCTGCCCCTCTATTCCTCTCTTGTGAGATCTCCTCTGGAGTCCCATGTCCAATTCTGGAATCCTCAATGTAAAAAGGTTATGGAGCTGTTGGAATGGGTCCAGAGGAGGCTACAAAGATGATGCGAGGGCTGGAGCACCTTCCATACAAGGAGAGGCTGAAAGAGTTAGAGTTGTTCAGCCTGGAGAAGAGAAGGCTCTGAGGAGACTTTATAGCAATTTTCCAGTACCTGAAGCAGCATCAAGAAAGCTGGAGAGGGACTGTTTACAAAGGCTCATAGAAATAGGACAAGGGGCAATGGGTATAAACTGGAGAGGGGCAGATTTAGAGTAGACATAAGGAGGAATTTCTTCATGATGAAAGAGGTGAGGCCCCGGCCCAGGTTGCCCAGAGCAGTGGTGGCTGCCCCATCCCTGTTCCAGGCCAGGTTGGATGGGGCTTGGACAGCCTCATCCAGTGGGAGGTGTCCCTGCCCATGGCAGGGTATGGAACTGGATGGGCTTTGAGGTCCCTTCCAACCCAAACTATTCTGATGCTATGATTCTATGAATGTCGGTCCCTCTGACGCTCTTTCCCTCACACATCAAAGACTAAAAAGCATTTTAAAAGCATTCTTTTGAGTTTGTGTCCACAATATTCATTTTTTTTTTTTCCTCTTGAAATCATCAGGGAAGAAGACATTTTAAAAGGCTCTGAGGGGCATTCATCCATTTTCCCTTTTTTTTCTTCTCTGCCTTCTGATCCTTAGAAGAGGAAAAGGGAAAAAAAAGCCATGAAAGCTTCACTTCTGCTCTTCCTTGGTGGTGAAGTCACAGAACAGCCTGTAGTCATGGTGAGACCCAAACAAACCAGCCTGTTGACTGCTGAAGAAGCAATGCATTTCTTGCTCATGTTCAGGTTTGATCATTGTTGCCTTGGTGGCAGATGCTTGCGCCAGACCCCAGGGAAGGACCAATGCAATTTTCTGTAGGACTGTGATTAGAAACCATGGTCTGGGCTGGAGTTTGTGCTGAACCACGTGCAAAATGGCCACATCGAGGGCCGTGGTGGTGGGTGGTCCAACAGAAGAAGGAGATGTGTGTTTTAGGAGACGGCCAGAGATGGTATTTCATGTATTTTTCATACGATTGTAGTATTGTAGCCATTTTCCCCATATCCATCAAATTCTGTGAATTTCATACTCCTTTTCCAAATGTCACGGTGCTTGTGTGTATCTTACCTAAAGTGAAAGCCCTTTTTCCTAGTTTGTCCTGCCTTTGTTCTGTTATAGATGCTGCTGAATGTGCTATTGTCATGACTAGTTATTCATATATCCTGCGTTATTTATACATTTAGCAAAAAGGCCCACAATCTCCCATTCTGCTTGGGAAGAAAGATTCCTACGTGATTTTCTGCTCACAAGATAGAAAAGGTTTAGGTGAATTATTGAAGAGGAGTCCGTTATACATATGAAGGTAGTCCTAGTTTTAGACTTTGCTTCTAAAAAGGACATTGGGATTTTTATATATTTATTTACGGGGGCTCCAAACCTTTTTCCCTGGACACAATGAACAATTCGTCCTCCTGTGTGAGAAACAGTGTGAAATCAGTCAAAAAAATCAACTGAATATGACAGCTCTTGTTTTACCATTCATGATTAAGAAGACGGAAGATGGAGATGGTTTCACACCACTGGATAGTGCCAAAATAGCTTTTTTTCAGTGTCCACAGAGTTTCATAAATGTAGAAATTTTCTGTTCCTGTGAAAGAGATGCCAAAATGGGCTGATAGCTCCATTAGTCCAAGGGTTAATAGGACATTTAGCAAACCAGTATATAAGGATGCTTAGAAGATATTAATGTGTCAGATTTAAAAATGCTGTAGGAGTAAGGGTGTTGTACATGCAATACTTCTTGCAGAAATCATGGGGGTTTGTGTTTTCAGATTTCTGACTAATTCGTTTTGACATTAAAAGTAAGGGGATACTCAGTTTGTCAAAATTAAAACAGATGTGTGCTTTGGAATAGCAGGTCTGTGTTACGAGAAATTTATTCAGTTTTAGGGAAGACAGTTACACAGTTTGCTGTGATCCCCCCCTCACGCAAACGTTACTCATTCTTTGTTTTCATTAATCTGAAATAAAGGTCATCTGGATGAAAGATTCAGGAGAAAACTGGGTAAACAGCTGTATTTCCATGCTGCCCACACAATTCTCTAAGCCTGCAGTAATGGGGAATAAATCAGATTTTTTTTTAATCCATCAAATTTTAATGATTTAAACAATTACAAAAAGAGAGAGAAAGGTTGTTTCAATACATTAGGCCAGATTCTCAATCTGAATAAATCTTCGCTGGCTTCCACAGAGACACCTTCACATCAACGAAATCCTCCTAACACAATTTGTTGTTCATCATTTGCATTCTGTGTGTGCTCACATAAGGCGCTGATGCTCTGCAACCAAATATGTTCGCTATAGCAGGTGCGTTGGTATTAAAAGGGTTGTTAACATCTCTCCAAAGAGGGATGTTCTGTTACCAGTAACTGTATCAACCTTTTCCATCTTTGTCAGAAGCTGGTGTTACGTTATTAAAAGTATTAGTTATCTCTTGATTTGTGTCTAATTGAATTACATCATTAATAGAACTCAATTACAATCAATGGAAAATGATATCACTGCAAGGACAGCGGCCACTCGAGGTTGTGAGTAATGCTCTGTGCTCAACCAACCAGTCACAAAGAGGGCAGCGCAATGACTTTCTTAATGAGCAAGTTTTCTGATCCTGACCGAGGGGAGGTTTCCTATTTAAATGGGCACGCTGGCATGGAGCCACCCAAATCCCTTGGCACCGCCGCTTCATTGCAAATTGTTTTTTTGTGAATCAAGTATGGTTTTAATCTCAAATGTGCAATAAAATAATACTCTGGCTTTTTTCTCCCCCCTCCCTGATGTTCCTTCCCTAAGCTCAATCTGTCTTTATCACAAATTCTTGAAGGATTGTTGGGTGAGGCCACTGATGAAGAATTACAAGGATATCCCTGTGTGTGCCAGATTGGCGCTGTTGGTGTGTTTTTACTCACTTTACTTCTCCTTTTCATATCGGTGCTCACAGAACATCCCAGGAATGACAAGTGCATCTGTCGATAACTACAAAGCCAGCTAGCTTTCCAAAAGACACTGAACACATGAGACTTGGGAGAACAAGCTCAAATTCAAACAGAGAGAAACCAGAGCTGAGTCCATTGTGGCAGTATCAGAGCGGTGGGTTTCCAGTTCTTGCTGGACGGAGATGCTGGCCACGCTAATGAGGCACTGCTACTCAAGAAAATGGGAAGAAAGGTGTAGGTTTTGTTCTTGGTTGTTTAATTCGCTGCTCACCAGAGGTGGACACCAGCTTCTGCTGGTGGCAGCGACACCTCTGTCTGCAGCAGAGGCGCGAAAGAAAGATACTGCGATGACAATATAGAACAAACAAGATTATCTATCACCTGTGAGACTCAAAGAGCTATACTGTCAGGAGTACGTTATAGCAGAACCCTGGGCTATATTATACCATTAATTTTTTTTAAAGTAATACTCTTGACAGGTTTTAATGGGAAATTCCACTTACAAATCAATGGTGTGATTCAGTCCTGTATTTATTAACACATTCCTCAGATTGCAGATGAGTGAAACTACCTGAGTACAATTCAAATGGCTCTTAAATGTGGAGTGTGATAGCGTTCGAGTGTCCGATAATTTATATTGCCAGAGTCTGTCTCAGTAAATGAGATCTGTCTCTGCACATTAATATGCCAAATACCTGATAGCAATAACTATTTCATTAGTTCTGATTGTTCCTGACATCTCCTACGCGGCCAGGAGTTTCCTCGCATCACCCTTTGCTGGGCTCCAGGCTTTGCAGCTAAATTCTCTATACCCATATGGTAGGTAAATGGGTTGTGTCAGAAATAAGTAAACCTTTATACAAGGTCAATCTGGGTCATTGCATGACTAAAAAAACATCCAAAAAAAGAAAAGAATACAGCCAGACACTCCTGCAGCCGGGGTTAACTTCCTCAGCTAAATGGACACTGATGCAGAGTTTTCCATCCCAAATGCTTCTCCTTGGCTGAGCTGTAGAACTAAAGGTCTCATGGTCCTTCCCATGAGTAAACCTGATGCCAACGCTGGTTCCCTTTGAGGGAGATGGGGTTTTTTTTCTGATTTTCTATCAGGTTTTCAATCATAGCAGGTCTAAAATCTCATTTCCCAAACTGCTCTGTGACACTGCCATGGCCGTGTAAATGTCCTGTTGGCCACTTCTCCACAAAGTAAAGTGAGGATGGGGACCTGCTTAGCACAGTTAAGGCTAAACAACTGCCAAAACCTATGAAGGATGGTAAAATGCTTCTGAGATTCCTGTAGTAAAAGAGTACGACACAGCTGTAATGTATGGCTGTCATAAAATGCTGATCATCCTAGCGCTAGTAAGCTCCAAATGAGACTAGAATTAGCCTGACAATAAATTAGATTTTAAAAGGTAATTCAGCAAATGTATGATGAAAATTTGGCCTCTTACTATACGATCTGTCAGCAACTTATCTGAATTTGTTTCTCATTTTTTGTAGAACATTTCTTGATGGCATATACATTACTGTGTAATATAAAATACTGAGCAGACAGCGGTTTCCAAAATCCACCCCTAGGAATTGCCTGTCTGGCTTCTGGGAGGAAGCTGGTCTTATAAATGATAACTGGTAAACATTTTCCCCAAAATCTTTGGCAGATGCCTCCCAAAACTATGACTGAAAGAGCTGTATTCTTGTATTCCTTCTTTGAGGTTATTAGTTTTAAAACAGTAAGTACTGAAGGCCTTCCCTTTCCCCTCTGTTACTACATGAAATACATTCCTGGCATTCACAGCCCTAATAAGCTTGAAGAGCAGATGAAAAATACCCCTCTGTGTCTCTTAAAGAGCCAACCAGTGATTTCTCGAACTTGCTCATAGTGTCGTTTCTGTTCTCATTAAAGGTCTTCTGGAGAGAGGCATGGCAACCCCCTAGAATGATGGAATGGCTTGGGTTGAAAGGGACCTTAAAAATCATACAGTTCCAATCCTCTGGCAAAGGACAGGGACACCTCCCACTGGATCAGGCTGCCCAAGGCCCATCCAACCTGGCCTGGAACACCTCCAGGGATGGGGCAGCCACCATTTCTATGGGCAATCTATCCCAGTGCCTCACCACTCTCATCATGAAGAAATTCCTACTTATGTTTAGTTCAAATCTGCCTCTCTCCAGTTTATACCCATTGCCCCTCGTCCTATCTCTACAAGCCTTTGTAAACAGTCCCTCCCCAGCTTTCTTGATGCCGCTGCAGGTACTGGAAGTTTGCTGGAAAGTCTCCTCAGAGTCTTCTCTTCTCCAGGCTGAACAACCCCAACTTTCTCATCCTGTCCTCAGACCAGAGCTGCTCCAGCCCTTGGATTGTCTTTGTAGCCTCCTCTGGACCCGTTCCAACAGCTCCATATCCTTCTTACATTGAGGATTCCAGCACTGGACACAGGACTCCAGGTGGGGTCTCCCCAGAGCAGAGCAGAGGGGCAGAATCCCCTCCCTCCCTGCTGGCCACGCAGCTTTGGATGCAGCCCAGGACACGGTTGGTTTCTGGGCTGCAGGCACACGTTGGCGGCTCACGTCAGCCTTCTCATCCCCAGCACCCCAAGTCCTTCTCTGCTGGGCTGCTCTCAAAAACATCATTCCCCATCCTGCACTGAAACTGTGGATTGCCCCAACTCAGGTGTAGGAGCAGTAGTTATGCTTTCTGGTCTTTCAGGAGGTCTTAAGAAGCATGCCTTCAAGTATTCTGAGGTTTTGTGGCATGCAGTGAAGCTCTGTGGACCTTTCAGCAGTAGGAGTTGTATAACTCTGACCTGCTTTGTGGAGCAGGCTTGCTTACCCTATCTATCCCTTCCCATCTGAAGCCACCATCCTTCTACATGTTGGGTCAAATTGGAGCCCTACCTGCTGGAAGCTCCCTGCTGTGAGTGATGCCCAATGGACAATAATCTCTTTTAACTGCACGTTCCCAGAAGTTTGTCATTTAAGGCACAGTAACGTCTATTGTTCTGTGGAGGAAAATAGTCACCTCCAGGTGGGACTCATCTGACCTGCCTTGATGTCTTATCTTGGGATATTAGGCAACTTCGCAAGGCACCCACTTTATTCCTCTGTAATTTAAATTCATTTCTATGGCTTTATAGTGTTAAGAAAACCTTAATATCAGTATTAAAAAAAGACACTGACTTTTGCAGCCTTGTGCAAATGATTTCTAACATGAGGTTGGTATTGAATTAACAAAGTGACCTTTGTGGCATTTACCTAGAGCATCGAGCAGAGGAAAATGGAGCTGCTGTAATTCAGGGCACTGCAGACAGCAAGGGTCCTTTATCAAAGCTTGCCTTGGAGCGTCGAATGCCTCGAGCTAGAATCTGTAAGTGAAAGCATAGGCAAAGAGGTGCATTTTATCGGAGGGTTTAGGGAAGATCCTCTTGAAACTTTGTTGTCTGCAAGATCATGCTAAAGAAAAGGAGATGGAAGTCGACAAACTGCTGTCTGTTGGAAAAGAGCAAAAGTCAATTTCTTCTGTCACTGTTTTCAAGCCATTCCTGCAACGACTGCTGAGAGCCACCTGTTTCCTTTGTGAAGGAGACTGTCCCCAATTTAAGTAGTGAGACAGTCAAGGAATTTTCTCTTTTTTTTTTTTTTTAAAATGAGAGACTTTGTAAATAACTGGTAGTGAGAGATTATTTATTTACTTCATTCTTTTTGTTAAATTAAATTAAGCTGATGAAGGGTCTGGAGCATGGGGGTTATAAGGAGTGGCTGAGGGATCTGAGGGTGTTTAGCCTGGAGAAGAGGAGGCTGAGGGGAGACCTCATTGCTCTACTACAGCTCACTGAAAGGAGGTTGTGGTGAGGTGGGTGTAGGTCTCATCTCGTAAGTAACAAGGGATAGGACAAGAAACAGAAGTTGCAGCAGGGGAGATTTAGACTTTATAGTGGAAAATTTTCTTTGTAGAAAGAGTAGTGAAGCATTGGAAGAGGCTGCCCAGGGCAGTGGTTGAGTCACCGTCCCTGGAGGGGGTCAAAAATCTTGTGGCCATGTAATAGTTGAGTTGGGACATGGTCTAGTCGGCATGGTGGAGTAGGGGGAAAATTGGACTGTGTTTCAACCAATTCACACTATCCTCATTACAATTCACACTCACTGCCTGCTGCAGAAATACTGGCAGTAAGTTGTCTCACTACAGACACCAGTGGGAGAGAGATATCCTCGTCCAGTTTGGCAGAAAATATATTTCTGTTTATTTTACATATAGATTCATAGAACTGTGGAATCATTAAGGTTGGAAAAGACCTCTATGTTTGTGCATGTTTGGACATGGTGTGAAATGTGGCTCTGCAAACGGAGATGCTTTAGACAATGCATATGGTGAGATGGGTATATGTATATCTGCTTGCACATACGTAAGAAGGTGGTTTTGTGTATGCACTGCTGCACTTGCCTTACAAGAGAGGAGATTCTCCTGCTCTGCTCTGATGAGACCTCACCTGGAGTCTTGTGTCCAGTTCCAGAGTCCTCAGTACAGGAAGGAGATGGATCGATAGGAGAGAGTGCAGAGGAGGCAACGGAGACGACGCGAGGGCTGCAGCACCTTCCCTACGAGGACAGGCTGAGAGAGTTGGGGTTGTTCACCCTGGGGAAGAGAAGGCTGCAGGGGGACCTTAGAGCAGCTTCCAGGACTGAAATGGGCTCCAGGAATGCTGGGGAGGGGCTCTGGATCAGGGAGTGATGGGACAGGACAAGGGGGAATGGTTTGAATCTGAAAGAGGGGAGATTGAGATGAGATCTTGGGAAGAAATGTTCTGCTGTGAGGGTGGGGGGTCCCTGTCCCAGGTTGCCCAGAGCAGTGGTGGCTGTCCCATCCCTGGAGGGGTTCCAGGCCAGGTTGGATGGGGTTTGGAGCTGTTGATCCAGTGGGAGGTGTCCCTGCCCATAGCAGGGAGTGGGACTGGATGGGCTGTAAGGTCCCTTCCAACCCAAACCATTCTGTGGTTCTATGATGCTATGTATTTTTTGCATCTCGATGTTACCTGGCTGTGTATGTTCAGATACACGTGTACATGCCTACCTAGGTGCACAGAGCTGTTTGCATTTTACACGCATGCATGTATATCTAGAGTGAGAGAGAAATGCGATTCCTTAGTAAACTATAGTTAGGAAAGCAAACAAGGTTGCCGGAAGAGCTGAAAGAAAAGCTCTTAAGTGCACAGTACCGTGGTAATTCCTTTACTCCTTTAAATTATTTGAACAAACAAGCTAGAAATATTTGACTTGAACTGAAGGTTCGAGTGGTTATTTGTAGGGGTAAAATAATCGTAATATTATTTGGACTTATGAGAATCAGGAATTTCAATGCCAGATTAAACACATCCTAGCAGGCTTGTGCCATTGCTCAGAGATGCTAATTTTTTAAACTGAAATAATAGTGTGCGTTTAAATTCTTGGAAGTAGCAATCGCCCTTCCCCCCAGCTGAGAACTGGAAAATTTCACATAGTTTTGATCTATAGCGTAAATTAAGCCCACAAAGTGGTGTGCTACATCTTCATTAAAAGAGGAGACAGTAATCGTGAGACCATGTAGCGTGATGGTGCCATGTTTTCTGTTAATCTTTTGTTGCTGGGTGGAGTTTTCCTGAATTACAAATCCCAAATATTAGTTCTGCACTCATGCTAAAGTGTAGCTTTGTGGGCTAAGTGTGATCAGCAGAGGTGTATGCAGATTTTTCTGAAAGATATAGTGCTTTTTACAGTATTGTGTATTCACAATTAATGCATAGCTGTGTTAAAAATAATTGTTTTACTCAGAAAATTAATATCTTCTCCTACAAGTTATAATAATTAACAGTACCCGGAGACTGATTTTATAGGGATAAATCAGATGTCTGATTTTGTGCCAACTTTTGCCCCCCTGGAGTTTTCTATTTTCACTTCCAAAGAGTGGTAAATTATGCATTTTACATGCAATTAATGTTTTTTTAATGAACAATTAGAAAATTGCTGTGGGATGAAATTACTGTGAGGTAAACTTTGACTTTTAAAGGAAAAAAACTGCCCTCTGTGTTTACACACACGCCAAACTTTTCTGTACAGGTTTTATTGTCTTTGCAAACTCTGTCAGTGTTTTCCCCTCTCAGTCGGCACCTCGGTAAAAGCTGCTTCTTATGTGTTATGAAAACAACTTGATGTTTTGAGGTTTCCCGTGTTGGAGTGGACTTAAGGGACAGGTTGGAAAAAGGCTTGGAAAAGCAGGATAGAATCATGGAGTGGGTTGGGTCAGAAGGGACTTCAAAGCGCATCCATTTCCATGGGCAGGGACACCTCCCACTGGATCAGGGGCTCCAAGCCCCATCCAACCTGGCCTGGAACCCCTCCAGGGATGGGACAGCCACCACTGCTCTGGGCAACCCGAGCCAGGGTCTCACTCAATTCTTCCTAAGATCTCATTTCAATCTCTCCTCTTTCAGCTGAAAGACGTTCCCCCTTGTCCTGTCCCTGCACTCCCTGATCAAGAGCTCCTCCCCAGCATTCCTGTAGGACTTTCCTGTTGGATCTATTGATCTGAATTCCCTCCTGTTCCTGCACATCAATAGGCACCTTACCCCAAAGTGATCGCACTCACATGGAAATCCTGAGACAGGATGAGGTGCATGAGGCATAAATTCTGCCCCACGGTCGGTCCCTGGTCACGTCAGCGATTGCAGCCTGGGTTACACTTAGGATCAGGGCTTAGGGCTTGATAGGCACTCGCAGAGATTTCAGCTTCCATCTAACATGGATTTATTCTATTTGATAGAATTTGATTCCAGCCGACTTTTTGTAGAAATCAGCATAATTTTCTCACACCTGTGTTTCGTGAGATGATTGGCTTTGTATGAGCAAAGAAGGGAGATGTGGAGGGGGGAAGGAGGAATACTGATTTGTAATGCATTAAGCCTGAGCTTTACATACATAATTTGACTCCTGTGTTTTGTGATGGAAATGCCTGCCTGGTAAGAATGTTTGATTGTAGGCTCTCAGTGTTTTCCAGATAGAAGCTGGTGAGGGGTGGGTTTTGTGTGTTGGATGAACATGCTGGTTACTATTCAGCCTGACAGTGGAATTGCTGGAAGATGAAAATCTTTTCCCATTATCCTGTCCTGTAGCTCTGAGGGTGACAACACGGCTGCAGCCGAGCAGCGCTCTCATTTCTTTTGGTTTGCACAGCAGTGGGGCCAGGTTTTCAAGCACTTAACATTCAGCTTGCACTTAAATTTCCTAAGTAGTTCAACAACCTACGGCTCTAGGGCTTACAAAGTGAAACAAAGACACAGAATCTCTCATGTTCATGAACGGATGAAGCACTGGCTTAAATCCCATTCTGCACAACCCGAATCCCGCACAGGTATAAAAGCTTAGGTAAACATCCCCGTAGAGTGCGTGAGCTGTAGGAGTGCCTGTGTGTGGTTAGCCAGCCTGTGCCACTGGCAGGGATGCTGGCTGCTATTCACGCTTACGTTGCAGTAAAGTAAACTTTGTAATGCTCTGTCTTCCCATTTCTTTGCAAGGATCTGAAAGGGCTTTCTTGTGCCATAGAAGCTGCCGTGAAAGTCTGTGTTGCCACCAGATTTTGGCTTTGAGTAATTAGAAAGACAGAATAATTGATTGGTTATGCTTCTATTTCTGGGTTGCTCATTATTTTAAAGTGAAGTACTGTAAATGGGCAATCAATATCAGAGTAAAGGTACATGACATCACCTTCTGTAACTGTGGATTTGTCTTCCTTTATTTTGTCATTTTCTGAAGTTAAAGGACAGCAGAACTACAGTCAAATGTCTGCTGGGAGCAAACCTCTAGAAAATATCCTCTCTTGGCGTGAAGCCCTCTCAATGTGCTGGGATATTTCCAGGAACAGTGAAAAGTCCTTTGGCAAAGTTTCTTGAAAGGACTTTCCCAAGTTAAGTGCAGACCACGTTGATTGGATACTAGGAAAAATTTCTTCATGGAAAGGGTTGTCAAGCACTGCAGGAGGCTGCCCTGGGCAGTGGCGGAGTCACCATCCCTGGAGAGATTTAAAAGACATGTAGTGCTTAGGGACATAGTTTAATGGGGGACTTGGCAGTGTTAGGTTAACAGTTGGACTCAGTGGTATTAAAGATCTTTTCCAACCAGAACGATTCTATGGTTCTATGATCCTGTCCAGTGCCAGCCAGGGCACAATAAAAAAGTTCTGCCAGCTCTTGCTGTTTCTAATTGAGCACAATGATGTCTTCCTTCCCCCTCACAAGGAGGATTTGCTGCAGCTCCCACTGGGCTGTTTGTACTAGAAATTAAATGCAGTCAGACCTGGATAATCCCCATGTTTCTCAGCCATATGCCTGGGTGACCAGAAGCCCCATGCAGCCAACACAGTTAGGATGCGCCCTGGTCGCGACTGGTCTCACAGGGATGAACAACCGCGATGTTTACACTGGTATAGATTAACTGGGCTGGATGGAAATGGAAGAAAGTCTTCCCTGCTCTGTTACAGACTAAAGCAGTGAATGTTTTGGTGTAATGGCCTTTTCTCTGTCCCTGCCCATGGCAGGGGGATTGGAACTGAGTGATCTTTAAGGTCCCTTCCAACTCTAACTATTCTATGATTCTATCATTCTCCATTTGGTGACTTGGGCACTTAGATGGCATTTGCTTTGTATGGAATGTGTTGGAGCTCCAAAGGATAGAGCACGGTTGTTGTCCAGAAGGACTCTTCATGTTATTTGTGTTCAGTCAGGAAAAAAAAATCAAACCCAAAAAAAACCCCAACAAAAAAAGCAACAGTAAGAGCAGAAAAGACTGAACAGTAAATATAACCTCACCTTGCTGTAAAACACCTCTTCTTGCATATTCCCTTCACTTCTTTTAAGGCTAAAAGGACTCAGAAAAGTCCACAGAAGAAGGCAAGGGGGAATTAGTTGGGCTTTGTATGCCCTGGTGGAGTAGATTTTCCAGCCCGTGCAGGTGAGCAGGATGTTCAGGAAGTGTTTTGCTTTTCCTTGATTTATGTTTCTTCAGCTCTGAAATTGGGTCGATCCTGTAGCATTTATCTGAGATAGCGTTAATTAGGCGGATCCTATATAATCTGATTGCAGCAGTAGGTAATGGTGAAAGCTCTTCCAGAAAAACTTACAAGGGCATTTGTTTCTAAGTGAGTTGTGGCATGAAATGCTCAGAAGAAAGCAAAAGAACTGTGTAAAGAAGAACATCAGAGGGAGACTGGAGAAGAGAGTTGGATGTCTAAATTAAATGCAACAGCAGTAATTTTTAACATGAAAAAACCAATTTATAGGAAGGTAGCGAAGTGAGAAGTGAGGCGAAATGGTGAGAAAGAAGGCAAATTGCAAAGCACGACGACACTGCCTATGAAATGGAAATGTGTGGAGCGGCCAGGCAGGTGAGAGGAGCACTGCCTAGATGAGGAGGGGGACCGCTGTGTTAATAGAACAGAAATAGGTGTGAATACGTGCATGTACATGACATGGCATAGGTGTTGTACAGGACAGAATAACCTGGGATCAGCTACACGTGCTCGCCTGTTCTTACATACAGTTCCCTACACCCTTCGGTTTCCACTCATTAAAACACATACACCAGGTCAGAGTCAAGCAGAACTTGTGAATTGTTTCAGCTGGAAAAAATACATCGTCTGCATATTTCAGATTTCATATTTTTTCCTTTTTGTGCAAAACCATCTTTGTCAACCTAATGTTTGTGTTTGCACTCACTGATCCAAAAAGCAATTATTTGTACATCTCTACGAACAGATCTCAGTGACAGAACCTTTCTCTCCACCACCCCACGCACACATGAGCACACACGGCTTTGTGCACTCCATATAGCTTCAAATTTCCAAATACACATAACCCTTGTGTATTTCTTTTCAGTAATATAAGTTGGATTCTTAAGATTTGTGTGTTTTGAGTACTTGAAAGTTGCATTTCAGCTTTCTTACTTGAAACTTTGGGTTTCAATTAGTTGAAGCTTTTTTCTGGTTAACACCCAGCTGAAAACAAATGCTCAAAGCTGTTTGTCACTTGTTTCAATTCCTGGTAATTGCAAATAGATTGAAAAGATGTTATGCAAATTCTGTTCTAAAAATTAATCACCCTCTGCAAGAAGCCAAAACATGATGTTTTTCAAGAGACCTCTTTTGAATCTTCAACCAAATGCATGCTGGGCTGCTGTGATAGATGAGCTCTGGGCTGTGCTGTGACTCCCAGCTCAGAGATCAAATATTTGATGGATGTTCATACAAATGTCTGATGCCTAAATAACAAACGAAACAACAAAAAGTTAGGAGTTAGACTTCCAGGAAGGAGCAGTCCCATAGGAGGATGGGGTTTGTAGGGTACAAATTAATGATCTGTGCCTTGTGCTGTTTGAGTCAAAGTAAAGCTGGGACTGACTGACATTCACATCCTGTTTGTCCATACGGGGAAAGGATTTCTAGAGAAGCAGTAGATTTAGCAAATGAAAATCAGGATGCCTTTTCTAGCAGTGCTGTCACTGGTGATTAGAGGTAGAGAAGGATGCACAGTAGGGATGTGCCTTTGGAGCAGAGGTGAGACGGTGGATGTTGTGTGTAATACTGGACACAGCACCAGAAGCAGAAAATGCTTATTGGGATGGTGTTGCTGAAGGGCACTTCTCTCACCAGAGAGCTTCTGTGTGTCTGCCTACCCTCCCCTGGTTGTGAGAGGCTGTGTGGGTTAGCATGGTTTATCCAAGAACAGAATGCAACCCCAAATCTTTAAGATAAATACAGCGTCAAGTGCGTGGGCGTTTATCAAGCATGGGCAGATGTGCCTTTTGTTGAGGATGATGAGCGTCATACTCCTAACATCAATGCTGGGCCAGCCCAGAGGCTGAATTATGTCTGCTCTTGTGGGGAGCTGTGAAGGTTTTCAGTGCTTTGCTGAAGGATAAATCTTGTTACTACCTTGGTTTACCTGTGCTCTTTTGAAATGTGAAAAATATTTTCACACTGACAGGAGTGTTTTCGCAGAAGTTCGCTGTTTATTGATGGTTAGGAGCAAAAAGTCCTCAGTGTGTGATAAAGAAGTCTGGCGAAAGGAAAGCTGTCTCTGAGGGGCTTGGGTGGTAAAACAGGACTAACGGCTTTTAAAGGAGAAATTGCTATGGGTTTGCTTCAAAAGCAGTGGGACCAGCAGGGCAAGGGAAGGGATTCGCATCCTCTACTCTGCTTTCATGAGA
Organism: Cuculus canorus; assembly: GCF_017976375.1. NCBI lineage: Eukaryota > Metazoa > Chordata > Aves > Cuculiformes > Cuculidae > Cuculus > Cuculus canorus. The sequence continues at coordinate 77,345,378 of NC_071441.1, forward strand.
CCCCACGTGGAGTCCTGTGTCCAGTTCTGGAGTCCTCAATACAGGAAGGACATGGAGCTGTTGGAGTGAGTCCAAAGGAGGCCACGAGGATGATCTGAGGGCTGGAGCACCTCCCTTACGAGGACAGGCTGAGAGAGTTGGGGTTGTTCAGTCTGGAGAAGGGTTCAGGGAGACCTTAGAGCAGGTTCCAGTGCTGAAAGGGGCTCCAGGAAAGCTGGGGAGGGGCTTTTGATCAGGAAGTGCAGGGACAGGATGAGAGGAATGGTTTGAAGGTGGAAAAGGGGAGATTGAAATGAGATCTTGGGAAGAAATGTTCTCCTGTGAGTGTGGGGAGGCCCTGGCCCAGGTTGCCCAGAGCAGTGGTGGCTGCCCCATCTCTGGCGGTCTTCCTGCCCGTGGCATGGAGTTGGAACTGGGTGATCGTTAAGGTCCCTCCCAGCCCAAACCATTCTATGAATCTAGATATGATAGGAAAGGATCGGGTTTTGGAAGGGGAATCGGTGTGTGGCTTCTCATACCTGAGCTGAGAGATACCAATCATTTTTTTGTTTGTGGGCATTCCTTGATCTAGCTGTTCATTTTCTGTCAGAGGGCTGTTTGGGGAAGGGAAGGCTGCAGCCATGGAGCTTGTCTGCGGGAGATTTTTATGTACGTGGAAAGATCAAGGAGGCTTTTGAACATTGTACTTGGGGTTACTTGAATCCTTTGGCTTTTTTTCTTTCATTTTTGTTGTTTTAAAGAAAGCATTGTCCTTCAAGCCAGAACACAGGAGTAATGTATTTTAGTAAATCAAGTGCATAATAACTGCGTGTAATTATTACCGCTTAAGTTTTCTCATGAGTATTTGCTGCTATCTCTTGCAAAGTTATGCCTTAACTAGATGACACGGATGAGACACAAAGCTCTTTAAGAATACAGATCCTGGGTGTTCCCGACCCTGTACTTGGCCCCATTTCAGACCTAGTGTTGCCTTCTGCCTTCACGTGTGTGAAGGTGGAGGGGGAGGACTTGTGCACTTTGGGGAATCCATCTCCTCCAGTGAACGCTGTCCTTGTGCACTGGCTGTGATGGCTCAGAATCATCCTGCCTGCATTGTGGTGTCTACCTACTGTGGGAACACCAAGCTGGAGCCTGCCTGTCTTGCTTGGGTACTTCACCTACCCCAAAATTGCAGGTACCCAAAGGAACAGTCCTTCTAAAACAGGTGCTTAAGCTCTGTCCTCAGCCACTGGAGAAACTGAGGTTGCTTTAAAGGCCTCCTATCCATCAGACTAATGCCCTGAGCTAGGCAGGCAGCCGTGGCCCTGGTGGGGCCAATGCTGACACGTGTGCTGGTGACCAAACTAGAGGAACCAGATTTCCCTGACAGACACCTCCCGCTGGATGATGTTGCTTAAAACCCAATCCAACCTGGCCTCGAACACCTCCAGGGCTGGAGCATCCATGACCTGTCTAGGCAACCTGTACCAGTGCCTCACCACCCTCACAGGAACACATTCCTTCCTAATAGGAAGAAATTTGCAGTTCTCTATGGAATATGATGTACGCAGTTCTCTGCATGAATTATTGATGTACTATGGATAAGGATTGGGGAGCATCTGAACCCTAATAGACCCTGCAAATGTTATACATACCTGTGCCACTTTGTAGTCATTTGAGTCTCACTGCTGACCATCTGAAAAATCAGAGGCACAAGCCACGCACCATAAGAGCGTTAGCTTTAGCAATAACCACTGCATATGTTCTGACTTTGAGCTTTATGTCATGGGGCGTTCTGGAAATCATAGAGGACAAAGTGACAATAAGCTCAGAATGATGAAAGAAAACCTATCTGGATCAATTCAGCATTATTCAGTGAGTGACGGGGAAAGCATATGAGGATCTTAAATTTGTGTCACTTGTCTTATGAGAGTTTAGCGATGGATGGCTCTCCCCTAAGCAGGACTTTGATTGCAGTGATGGACAGGTAGGTGCGGAGGCTGGGAATCAATATCTGGGATAGATTCAGACAGGAATCATTAGTTTGCAGGTGATGGAGACCAAGATCTGCACGGCTCAGTCGCTTAGATCTCATGTGGCTTCAAGGGGACATATTTTCTGACAAGAATGGCAATATTTGGCCCTTGCAATTGTCATAAGTACTTTCTACAGGATTTATGAATAAGCTTGGGGTCGGATTTTATTGGTAGTAATTGTGTAATACATCAGCTTATTATGGCTGAACATTTCTCCTTCTAATGTGTAGTCTTGGGGCAGGAAAGCCTATTTACTGCACAGCCGAGGTGCACTAATTTTGTTCATTAACTGAAGCTTTTCGTAGAATCACAGAGTCATTAAGGTTGGAAAAGACTTCTAAGATCATCCAATCCAACCATCAGCTCAACACCACTTCGCTTGGGTGTCTCTGTCCTCTGCAAACTCAGGCCCTGTTGCCTTGTCTTAGATAAAAACATTAATGTGAGGACAGGATAGAAGGAGATTTGAATCTTGCACTGGAAAAAAAGCACACGACTCCATTCCTTGTGGTAAAAACAGCAGCGAAAATGTTGTTGGCAAGTCCCAGCCAGGACCTGTGTGTGCTGATAAGGTGAAATGACATCAGAAACTGTCTATAATGGCTATAAACGGGAGAGGGGCAGATTTAGACTAGACATAAGAAGGAATTTCTTCACAATGAGAGTGGTGAGGCACTGACACAGGTTACCCAGGGAAGTGGTGTCTACCCCATCCCTGGAGGTGTTCCAGGCCAGGTTGGAAGGGGCTTTGAGCAGCCTGATCCAGTGGGAGATGTCCCTGCCCATGGCAGGGGGTGGGACTGGATGGGCTTTGAGGTCCCTTCCAACTCAAACCATTCTATGATTCTGTGATTCTATGAAATACTGTTTCTATGGTAGAAAAACAATGAATGAATTTGCTGAGAACCGGAGATGAACCATCAGATCCATGGCTGGGAGCACAGAAATCTGCTGAGGGGAACACCTTCTCTCAAAGAGTCCATGGCCCTTGGAGCATTTCCACCTATCTGCAGCTGGGGCTTCTCTGTACCCTGGAGTGTTTCAATTGGAAGGAATAGGCCATGAAACATCCCCTTACTTTAAAAAGCTGGTTTCGCAAAAGGACTGGAAGGCAGAAAGGATTCCTTTCCCCCTTCTGTTTTGACTTTCCTCTGAGCTAGGGTCACTGGCTTCTGTTTGAGAATGGAGATGGTCAGAATTAGCAGGCTGGTGTTTGTCAATGCCTGGCATATCCTGTGTGAGGATTCCCTTTATGATCAGCTTGATTAAAAGCTGCTTTCTGGAGCGTTGTATTTGTTTCAGGAATATTTTGGTACAGATAAATGGATGCAAGTAAAACCACATATAAGCGCACACACATAGTTGCACAGTTATAGGTATCTATAGGTAAATAAGGACCCTGGGGAGGTTTTTAGATCCTGAGTTACTGTCAGAGGGATATTGATACCAAACTCTGATTTGTCTGAATAAATGTACCCAGTCAGTTAGAAAGGTCATAATAAAACCAGAGGCTATAAGAATATTTAATGTATTGCCAGAAACCTCATAGTATTTTTTTTTTGTCTGAGATGTGATAATAAGTGAGGCAAATGATGGAGGACTTGAATTTGGCTCATATTGCAAAATTTTAGAGTTTAATTAGTTATAGCGCTTCTGTCATTTCATCTTCAAGCATTGTATTAACTGAAGAAGTGCTCAGTGATGGGCTTAAAAAAATTAAATAAAGTTTTAATGCAATTTTTTCTGTGTAGAATTAACCGTGAAAGGATTTTGCTGCCAGAGCTCAAACGTTATATCCTATCCTATAATAAAAGAAATTTTATTAGTAACAAAATAATTTCACATATTCAGTATTACTTATGCTGGATACAAGGCTCTTGTATCCTGCATGGTGTATTTCTCTCATGGGAGTTCATTTTTAGGACAATACAGCTTTCACTTCAGAGATGCTGCCACTGACAGCACCCATGGGTGCTCAGCCTGAAGCAAGAGTTCATCTTGCTTCTTCTGCCACGTGGTGCTTGGGACATGCAGGAACATGACCGCAAATGTGTACTGGATAGCAGGATTTTTGATTGATCTTGAAATGGAACTTAATTAGCTGTTGGGCATTTTCTGTGCTGTTTGAGATCATTACAAGAGCCCATACCAGATGTCTTTTGCAAAGCACTAGGCACTGAATTAAAAAAAAACAACAAACCAAAGTCAAAATAAGCATCAGCAAGTAACACTGAAATCAAATCTCTCCAGATAATAACTGCGGATGAAATCCTGGCAATTGTCAAGAAATCATATTTGTTTGCCAAGCTCTTCTGTGTTGTCTCGAGTCTTGGGATAACAAAGCACTTCATGATGAAATTAATTTCACAGCATCACTGTAAATGAAAAGCACAATCACTGTTGCTGTTTTCAGGACTGTAGCTTGGAGCGGTACAGGTGAGGCTTTGAGCAGAGGCTGGAGAGTTTTAGCTGAGAGCTTGGCAAGTGAACGAGGCCTTGGAGATGTGCTCAACCACCGCTCAAGTTTAACAGCAGCCCTGGCAGTTCTGAGGGAAAAGGACGCTTTTCCAGGATCCCCTGGGGTAGAAGCTTTCCTTCTCCGTCCCTTCATAGAATCAGAGAATCATGGAATTGTTTGGGTTAAAGGGACCGTAAGGCCCATTCAGTTCCACGAGCCCCATCCAACCTGGCCTTGGACACCTCCAGGGATGGGGCAGCCACCACAGCTCTGGGCACCCTGGGCCAGAGCCTCACCAGGAGAATATTTTCCCCTTAGATCTCATCTCAATCTCCCCTCATGCAGCTGAAAACCATTTCCCCTCATGGTTTCCCTGCACACTCTGATCCAGAGCCCCTCCGCAGCTTTCCTGGAGCCCCTTTCAGCACTGGAAGCTGCTCCAAGGTCTCCCCGGAGCCTTCTTTTCTCCAGGATGAACAACCCCAACTCTCCCAGACTGTGACCATCAGGGGAGCTGAGTTCCAGGGGTTCCCCAGCATCCATTTCTGAGGTACAACTCACACCAAATGGAAAACTGGATAGAAAATGAGGGGGTTTGGTAGTGTCCCACACCTCGTGAGTTGTAACAGCTGCAACATTGAGTCTTTCTGCCAAAGGGCTAAGATTTCTGAATGGGAAAAGGGAGTTTCTGTCCAGTGGTAATGTAGTCCTTGAATTAAATTCTCCAGGATGGCCTAGGACACGCAGGGACCCTTCCCTCCCTCTCCCAGTTCTGCAGCCACCAGGTCCCCATGCCACCTCCTTTCTAGAGCCCCTTGCTTCTTCCTAGAGGAGCTGAGACCTATTCTGGGGACTCTGGGCTGATGCAGGCTGTCACCAAGGGTTCATATGACTTTTAATGAACTAGTGCTCTGTGAGTCTGGGTGGGATTTTTGGTTGGTATTTTGGATTTCTTCGTTCGATGCTAAGGCAAATAACTTGGCATTATCTGAGATCTGTGTTCCCAGAAGGCACCTGCCTACTGAACGTGCAGTTTAATCAAAGTGACAAATCTGGAGCCAGTGAAAATGAACCAATTAATTGAACTCAGTGGATTTTCTCCCAATTTCACTTAGGTGAATAAGCATTAGGTTATTTTCCATTCTAAATCTCTGGCAAAATACCACACTAAGCTAGACAGTGATGCTTTTCCCAGTAAAGAGAAGAGTGAAACACATTAAAAGCCTAAGGGAAGAGGGCATCAGTGTTTTCACAGATGGAGTGTTTTTTTGGTACAAGGGGTTGTCGCGTGTTTCAAATTCACCTATTTCTGTACTAAGCTGCAGGGACTTCCCTTGGACCGTCACCTTTCCTGAAGCTGTATTAAATAGAGGGTGTATCTAGTGTAATCTTTATGCTTTTCACTTCACAGCTGAGATTTTTATATCCATAAAAAATGCAAATGAAAACAGAATATTTACAGATCATTGCAAACCGCAGTGCATTTCCTTCTGGATTACTTTGGGGTAATCACCAGGGGGACATTTTAGAACTTCTGAAATAATTCCTTCCCCCTACTTGTTATTCAGTGTGATCTCCTAGCTTGTTACTAAATGATTTTACAGCTTAATTTTGTGTTTACAGACCATTTTTTTGGGGGGGTGGGGAGAGTGTTGAGTATTACAGAATGTAAGGCTAGAAAAGGCAAGTGTGTTTGTTCAGTCCATCAATGGCTGCATTTTCAGGGCAGCCTGATCCAGTGGGAGGTGTACCTGCCCATAGCAGGGGGTTGGAACTAGGTGATCTTTAAGGTCCCTTCCAACCCAAACTATTCTATGATTCTAGGGTTCTAGGATTCTAGGGTTCTACAATTCTATTTTTGCTGTGGCTCCTGATCAGAAACTTGGTGGTGGTGCCTGGATCTCCAGGGAGGTTTTGCATGTGACCACCAGGTCATAAGTCTTGGTGCCTTGCTGCAAGGTGGTCCATGCCTCTGATGGTGCTTTGGTTTTATGATGTGAAGAGAAGGAATTTGGGACAGAGGTGCTGTAAAATTGAGTGTTTGATTGTTTGGGCCACGCAGGCAGTGGAGAGAGGATGAGATAGAGAAGCGTGGTGAACTGTCCACTGTGACAAGCTACTAGGTGAAGATCAGCTGAAGGAGAATCCAGACATTACACAGGGTTTCTCTGGATTCAAATTGTGTCATTAAGTACTTATAGGGAAAGAAATGACAAATCCTTTATTTCCTGCAGTTCGGAAATAAGAGACTTAATGGACGACTGAGCCCTTGTATAAGCTGGGATTGGAGCTTAAAAGAAACCCCCAAAAGCAGTGCCGTCGCTTATGGAGCAAACCTGTGTGCAGCTGAGAGAGGGGCTTCATGCCTGGGCAAGGGATTTCTGTTGAATATCTTTGGCTCTGACGCCTTACCAGGTACTTGAAAGGGACGGTCTGTGCCAGGACTTTTAGACTGTGCCCAGTTTGCTCGCTTGTGGCTGATGGAAAAGAGCATAGGGCTCAGTTACGATGCAGAGTGCTGGGAAAAAGGGTCCCGTCAGTGTCCCAGCCCAGCGTGGCTTTGCCCAACACAGGTAGAGGCAATGCCATCTCACTAGCGGGAAGGGTGTCCCTGGTCATGGCAGGGGGTTGGAACTGGATGGGCTTTAATGTCCCTTCCAACCCAAACCATTCTATGACTCTGTGAGTTTACATTTGCAGGCTGGGCTGCTGTTGGCGAACAGAGAAGAAATCAATTGAACTTGAATTGAGTAGAAAATACCTTGATAGTGCCTTTCCCACTTGTACAGAGATGGATTTTCAAAGGCGATGTCATCTTCTGATGCCTGCTAGCAGGGGGTAAAGTTTCTAGAGAGTTAAATGCAAATTGCTCCCTTCAATGTATGCAGTTTGCTGGCACTGGGGGAGTTACAGGGATTTGACTGGAGTTAGAATTTAGCCAGCAATCTGCATATTCAGGGCATCTTAAAAAATGGGAGTCCATTCAAAGGTCTGTTTTAAGGCTTTGCTAGAGCCGAGGCAGAATCGAGCGCGGCTGCTGCCCTCCCTGCCCCCATTGCAGCCCATCAGTAATTGTTGGAAACCCAGAAGCGAACAGGTAGGCAGAAATCTCTGGCAGCCCACGATGCACCTTGATTGACAGCAGGCTACTGATGGCTGCAAGATTACAGGCTCTGACTTCTAAAGAAGAGCTTAATTAGCTCCGCTCCAAGAGGTCCATTCTCCCCTCCGTACGCGTGCATAACTCCAATTGACATTAATGTGAGTTATATACCAGGAGGAGAATAGACCCAGTAGAATGTGGGGGAGGTGTGGGACGGAGAGAGGCAGAGAACGAGATGGTGGGGGAGGAGGAGTGAGAGGGAGCACAATAGAAGGGAAATGCTGGGGGAGTCAGTGCACAGACGGGTGACGTGCCTTGGTGGCTGTAAGGGTGGTGGGAGCGTGGGGACGTGCTCTTGGCTTCTCCCTCTTCTTGCCTGGGGAAGGACGACCATGGAAGATGACAGAGGATTCTTCCCCAAGGGTAAAATCCTTGGGAAATGTACCTCCCTCTCCTATTTTTCCTTTCAGAGACTCCAATTCCCATCCTGTTGCTCCTTGAAGCACACACCAAAATTCCCCCCAGCTTCATCAGCAGCCGTATGTGGGACAGCCAGGTCTGGGATGGATGTGCAGGGATTTGGGGATAGAGGAGAGGATCCGCACATGCTGCTGGTGGGGAGGCATGTGGCTGCTTTTTGTGAGAAATAAAAGAGTGGGAGTTGGATGCATGAACAAAAGCTCCTGTTTAAACTCTAGACAAGAGAGAACTGGAATGGAATAAGACATAAACTATAGAAATGATGAATGGCTGCGCTTGGAATGTCTATATATGGGAAAGGAGCTGCTGTGCATAATTAAACAGTGGATAAATGGAAATGTACATGGTCGCTACTAACTAAAGAGCATGATAAATGAGTTATACTCTGTCATGTTCATATATCGCCTGCTGCAGATTACTAGTGGTGCATTTGTGCTATTTATTCTACTTTCATTGCTTCAGCCAACTTATTTGTGGAAGTAAATGAGACACAGTTTGATTCCTCTGCCCAACAGGTCTGTGAGTCCATATTCCAGCAAAGTCTCTCTCTCTCTCTCTCTCTACTGCTCAAACTCTCCGGGACACAGGAGAAATTAAAGGCTTTTCTTGAACCCCCCTTTTTTCCCCCCTGGAAATGAATAGGCTTTGTGTGCTCAGACTTAAATGAAGAGAATTGATGATAAACCTCCCATTGGGAAACATACTGAGATCAATAAAAAAATCACAAAGCACAGCTTGCCATTGTAACCTTTGCCAGGTGCCTGGAACCAAGGTACTAATTTGAAAAGCAAGAAAGGATCCCTAATAATTTTTAAGTAGTATTTTAGTATGTGGAGTCTGTAGCTGGACTTTGTTTTCAATGCCGTTTCCTCAAGCCTCAGGCAGCAATGACGCAGCTGAGATGTGGGATGGGGAAGCTACTGCAGAGAACTGTGGCATCACAAAGCAGCACCTCATGCACTGGGGTAGCTTGGTGGGGCTAACGGCTGTCACAAGGGGTGGACATCTGTGTTAATGGATGTCATCCTATCCCTTGCTAAAGAACTCGTGGGGCAGCCAAAGCCATTGTCAAATGTGTCAGGTCTCAGTGGCCGTGGGATGCAGAGCTATGGCTGGGCGTGGACATGCACACCTCTCTCGTGCCATACCACTAATCTACCTCCTGGCTGTCAGCCTGGCAGCTCACCAACTTGCTGACAGGGGTGTAACTCCCTCTGATCCAAAGGTGAATGTAGGAATTTGAGGAGTGGATGGGGAGAATGACTGAAGACTTGAGCAGAAATTAAGTAATCGCGGCCAAATATCATAGAACCATAGAATGGTTTGGGATGGAAGGGACTTTAAAGATTCCAAGCTCAAATAGCAGAGACGATCACTTGGTTCCCTGCTAAATTAACTGGATATATCCCTGAAAGCCTGCTTAGGAGACCTGTGCAGAGGTTACATGTGATGGGGTGGGTCCACCTTTCATGTGGGGACCTGTGTGGGCCAGGGTCACTTGCTGCTAACACCGTGCAAGTCATAAATCCGTACAACACAGAGCAGCAACCCTGTGCTGCAACACAGCTCGGTTATGCCACTCTCTCTTTGTGATCTGCAAGCACATGCTCAGAGAAGAAACAAAACAAGCTGAGATCTGCCGTGATGGTTGTTAAATGTGATGCCAGATTTGAGAACAGCGTCACTGGATTCTCATTCTTTTTCCCTACCCGTGAAAATAATATCATGCATCAGGGCAGCTTATATTATCAGCGTGTGTCCTGATGTATTTGAAATACCTCGAGAGATGCCTGAGATAGTAGCACGTTTTGGTGGAGGTGGCTCCCTCCCACAGCCTCCATTCATTAACAATTCTGCAGACTACCAAGAGATTAAATCACTGCAGTAAAAAAGAAAAAGAAATTACGAGCATTAATGAAGGTCAGAAAGATATTTTTCAGCTATTTTGACTTAGCTACTTTATGGCATCAACACAAAGGACCTTAAAACCCAGAGGAAAATAAGTTTAAATTCACAATAAAAATACATATAAATGTAGAGCTTTTCCATCTTATATTCTTCTACTTCTGTTTTTAATTGGAATTTGATTGTAAAACACAAAGAGTATAGAAAATGCCTCCTTGGAACATAATAAAAGGTAAAATTAACTTGCACAGATAGCATTAATGGATATATTTAAATAACGGATGTTTAAGTAATCATAATGCACAGCTCTGCTACAAACTGAAATTGAACTTGAGATACCCTTGCCTGTGAAAAAAAAGGCGAATAACAGTGACTCCAAAAGCCAGATTTGCCCATAATGGTCTTGAGAAAAATCCCTGTTAGGCTTTTAAATGTAGAGAAGTTGTTTTTTCCACTTAGGATCTGTGAGTGTTAAACGTGGTGCCAGAGGGATTCATGGGGCTCAGCTGGCTTAGGTGTGACAACACGAGTGTGACAATGTGGATATGACAGCGCAGACACTTTCAAAAGGGTACACACTGTTGCTAAAGTTGTTTTTAACGACTTTGAACCGTTCTGCTCCATCCAGCCTCCTCACACTGTTTTCGTGTTCTCCATTGTCCTTCTGAAGAGAAGATGCAGAAGAGTCTTTAGGCTGCACTTGGCTGGGTGGCATCGTGGTGCTCAGCAAGCCGACCACATCCCTCTGCCTGGTCTTACCCGTGCTCTGAGCAGGGGTTGGACCAAGGGACCTCCACAGGTCCTTCCCAGCCTAAGCTTTTCTATGTGTTCATCTTGGGTTAAAAGAATATGGAACAATCGCTCCCAAGTGCAAACCTCAGAGGCTGAGCTACCAGCATTACAGTAAGACTGGTCTCTCTAGAAGGAAGTTTGGTGCCTCAGTTCCCCCAGACTCCGCACTGGTAATGCTGCACCTCGAATCCTGGGTTCAGTTTTGGGCTCCTCACTAAAAGAAGGTTATTGAGAGGCTGGAGCGCATCCAGAGAAGGGAACGGAGCTGGAGAAGGATCTGGGGTCCAGGGGCTCTGGGAGCAGCTGAGGGAGCTGTATCTGTTTAGTCTGAAGACGAGGAGGCTGAGGGAGACCTCATCACTCTCTGCAGCTCCCTGAAAGGAGATTGTGGTGAGGTCGGTGCTGGTCCCTTCTCCCAGGTAACAAGGGATAGAACAAGAGGAAATCGCCTCAAGTTGTGCCAAGGAAGGTTTAGATTGGATATTAGGAAAAATTCTTTCACAGAAGTGATTGTCAGACGTTGGAAGGTGCTGCCCAGGTAAGTGATGGAACCATGATCCCTGGTGATGTTCAAGAAACTTGTAGCTGCGGCACTTTGGGACATGGTTTATTATGCACAGTTGATGTTGGGCTGATGGTTGGACTTGATGATCTTAGAGGTCTTTTCCAAACTTCATGATTCTGTGGTTCTAAATTCCCCACGTAGCTGCTGCGGGCACCTAGAAAAATTGTGGCTAAAAGCCAGGGTTCTTCGGCTGGGCCAGGAAGCTCTAGAAGAAGCCCTGAGCAATGGCAGGATTAGGTAGGGAGCAAGTCTTGATTTTCAATCGACTGTATCTGTGTTATGTTAGGATTCTGTAACCCAAATCTGAATATTTCTTCTTCAAATCAAATTCCCTCTGACACAGGCTGATGCTGCTGATAACTGCAAAACCTTCTTGTTTTTTTGATTGAGTCTGTTTCTTAGTGTCTGAGCTTCATTGCTGCCTGACAATCACGATATAGTTCATTTTCCTCTGAGAACAAAATGTTAGTAGGAGAATAGGTTTCTCTTTTCTGGCTCAGATGAATGCACTTATTTTTTGGTAGCTATGTTCTGACGGCAATAAACACTAAACAAGGGAAAGAAAGGAAAATGATGCATTCAGAACCTGCTCACATACTCTTGTGTTTTCTGCTGTTGCTGCTTTGCATCAGGTTATAAAGAGTACCCTGGAATTGGACATATTTAGAAGATGACATCCACCAGCTCCTTTTCTTCTCCAAATTTTCCCCAACGTGCAGGAGAGGAGACTGTGGGATCTTTGCAAATCCCTCTGCTTGTGTGACAGTACCGTGGAGCCCATGGAGGCACATTCCTGCCTATTTTGCAAGTGTGGGACCAGAGAAACCTCTTGTTTTGGATCACCATGATGCTTGCCATGTCCTGTGCCACGAGCGGGTCACTTAGCATTTCTGCCTTCGTTTATCCTGCTTATCGCCCCTCTCTCTCCACCACTTCTTGCTGTGCAGAGGCAGCGCTGAGTCCTGTTAGCAAAGCACACCTTTCCAAAGACATTTGCTGAGACACGAGAAGAATAGCAAGCAGCTGCCGCACTCCTGCTCCCTACCCTCCAATAAGCCCAGTGATGAAGCTTCTTCACTAAAACTGTGAAGGCTAAATAAATAAATTAAAAATTAAGGGAGTTATTCCCCCAGTGAAAGAATCAATCTTGAGCAAATGCACTGGTAAGCTGTGTTAGTGCAGCAGATAAATATCTGCCCTTCAGACAT